>NC_092412.1:38801617-39109122 GCF_040894005.1 Engystomops pustulosus
ATAATAAAGAAGCAGTTTTGGATTTCTGCAGAATAGATTTTCTACTTTACACTTAGGTCTTATCCGTTGAATAACATATACAAAGGGAGTCTTTTACCTCCACCAGGCAATGTAATCTGCAGGCAGCATATTGTAGAAAAATGCACGGTGCTTCCTAACATACCTTTATGATTCATTTTTATTAATAATTCCTTTATTTATATGGCGCCAACAGATTCCGATGCACAGAGCTTGCCAGATCATGCTATCTACAAGTTATTCCCAGCCTAACCCATATGCTAATGAGGTATTAGGTGCACCTAGACCAAGTCCTCATCACTTGGACAATGCTATTCCTTCCTAAATCACTTCTCTCTCATCCCTTTGCTTCTAGCAAGACAAATCTCCTCCTTATCTGACAGAAGATAGTGGTCCAGGCAGGAAAAGTAGTGCTCCGTGTGCTAAGGACATGCCCTGTGTGCACCAACAGCCTCATTAGCATATGGATCAAAATGGGAATTTTTCAGAAACAGCATAATGGACAGAAATAATAAAGATATTTTTTAGATCATACTGTGTATCTTTATAACAGGATACCAGCAGATTATAAATATTGGAGGAGGCAATGGACCATCTTTTAAAGGTGAGGTTCCCACCTCTCGAAAGAATGGCAGCCCCTTGGCTGTTTATGTAACTCCTATTATATACAGCTGCATTGCCTTCCTTTGCTTGCAGATTGGGGTTCACTTAGGTCCTTGGGTTGGTGTTGTCAAAAACACCATACGGTATCGTGTTCATCTATATCTCCATGACTTCTGCAATATCGCTGCCATAATGGATCCAGCCCCACTTTTATCTAGATATTTGGTGAACATTAGCAAAAAGCATCAAAAATTTGCATTCTTAAGCAATCCCTAAAAATGTTTTATTTTGAGCCAAAGTTACATGAAAGTGTTCATGAGTGTATAATGGAGCCGCGTTTTCAGAATATGGCAGAGGAAATTTGTGCTTACTTTTATATTTTACTATTTAGATTATTTAGGGACCTATGTCCAGGTTTGAAAATCTCTTTGACAATTTCTATATATTATAGAACATATTATATTCTATGTATATATACACTTATTTCAGTAGAGAACAGAAAAAAAGAAGCAATTAAAAAAAGAATTGGGTCATAAAGCTGACCACTGAAATCACATTTTTATCAGTGGCAATACCAGACATGACCTGGTAGACAAGAGTGGCGCTGTTTAGGGAAGAAAAACAAAAAAAAAAAAATCCTTTTATAAGGGATTTTAGGTGCTTTTAAAAGCTAAATAGTCCTGGGAAGTGATTTTTGTAGCAGCATTGAGTGGTAATGATGTGATAATCTATTGTTTTGTGTTGGTAATCACATCTTTCCAGACTTATTGACAAGAGACGGAGGCGTTTAACATGATCAATGATAATGTAGTCAGCCATTGTTTTTCAGCTATAGACATGGAGACCTGTTTTCAGATGCAGATGATCAGAAGAGGAAGAATACAGTGCACAATACCATGTACAATGTCAGAGAGGATACATCCAGTATTTACTGTCTCCCATGTCAGGAAGAAGGCATTTTTTAAAAAGGTTTTATGGCTAGAATTTTCTTATTATCTCTTAGCGACAATATACCATAAAAGTGATGGCATCTATTCACAAAAAACACCTTAATCCATTTAAAGGAAATCTACCATCACAATCCATCCTGATAAACCAGGGGCATTTACTCATAGATTCAGACAACGTGACTGTGTTAATCTTCTTATATCTGTTGGCCGCCTTTCTTGTAAAATCAACTTTTAAAATTATGCTAACGAGTTATAAGGGCTTTGGGGCGTGTTTCCAGAGTCCCTCAGTGATGTAGCTTCACAGGCTGTTACAAGGAGCAGAGCATATATCCCCTCAACTGCACTACCCGCTGCTGCTAGATTACACAGGCAAATGGAGGGAGAGAGCAAGGGGCTGGGTGAGTCATCCTGTTACTCTCATTGTAACAGCCTGTGAATCTGCAGCACTGAAGCGCCCAGGTAACACCCCCAGAGCTCCTGCAGACCCCGATTTCAATTCAGGGTCAGAATAACCTTGGCATCTGCAGTCTGAAAGTATATGAGAAAGTTATAGGTTTCCATCATCAGACAGGCTGGGGGCAGGACTTGCAGTGGGTTAGTAGCTACAAACATTCAATGCAAAGGTAAATAATTGCCTTTGAAACCATGAATGTCCCAATTGTTTTGGGGACTTAAAAGTGTTGTCTAAAGTGTTCATGTTATTCCTTAACCATGAGATAACAGGATGATTGATGGGGGACAACCACTGTAAGCAGCTGTAAGGTTGTGTTCACACAGTGAACTTGTGTTGCGTTTACAAACCCAATACAAGCGCCCAGGGGCGGGCCTTAGGCCAATTGCATATGGGTTTCCATGGAAACACATATGACCGATATCCAGCACCCGGTGTCTTGCAAGACACCGGGTGCTGGTTACTGATTGCATATGCAATTGGGCCCTGGGCGCTTGCATTGCACTTGTAATTGCAATACAAGTTACACCGTGTGACTGCACCAGGGCGCATTCACTCGTTCTGTTATTCAGATGCAGTTTTTGTAGCCAAAAGCAGGTGGGGAGCATAATGGGTGAGAAAATATCACTCTTATTTTTTAACTCCACTCCTGGTTTGGACATCAAAAACTGCATCTGAAAAACTGAATGTGTGAAAGCACCTTTAGGCGGGTGCCACACACACCGCTTTGACTGTGTTTGAAAACGCAAACAAAGCCGCGCCTACCGGGGCGGGCCGCGGCCCGATCGCATCAGCGTTTCTATGGAAACACCTGCAATCGGGAACAAGCCGCCGGTGTTTTCCATTAAATTAACGTAAAACACCGGCGCCTCGTTACCGATCACAGGTGTTTCCATAGAAACGCCGATGCGAACGGGCCGCGGCCCGCCCCAGTAGGCGTGGCTTTGTCCGTGTTTTCAAACGCAGACAAAGCGGTGCGTGTGGCACCAGCCTAAGGGTTCCAAACTGGGAGATTTAGCATTGGAGTCCCCAAGATGTGACAATATATATGCGTCTATCTATCTATAGATTTTGTACATATATATATATATTAGCAATAAATGTATATTTATATAGCGCTGTTCATAGAGGACATATAGAAACATAATAAGGCATCACAGTAATAAGCTAAAAGGCCTCTGCCCACAAGAGCTTACAATCTATGGCTCTGTGGGACACATGCTGCATGTTGATGCTAGAAATCATGTCTGTATCTGTTACCTTCCTGTACAGTAGCCACCCCAGTGCTGTGGGGTATTTCACTGTCTCCGGTGTAATCTGCTCTAATAACCTATTACAGTGCATTGTGTATGACACACCAGCTAAATGAATGGTAATCCTAGTGGCATGAAAGACATGCCTGGCAGCTTCACCCAGGTAAGGGAGTCCATCACCTCCCTATGTAACACATGGAGGCAGGGCTCTAATCCTACCTGCCCTCCTTCCTGCCATTCAATGCATGACATGAGACTGCTCTGATGAAGTGTGTTAATAAGTGAGTGCTGCTTCCCCCCAGCAGGACACCAGGGACCAGGCTTGTGTGGGAAGAGTTGGGAACAAGCCTCCCCCTTGTATGAGCTTCTCCTCCCTCTGTCTCCTCCCTCCCTCCTCCCCAGTAGACTGCCTGCTGCCTGCACTAGTCTCCTCTTAGCCTGGCTCTAGGCTGACGCCTGCACATCACACTGCTGCCTTGCACTTTTCTTGGGATCCTCCATGCAGCTATGGACTCCTTGACTTCCCCAGATCCATAAGGATAATATATTACCATTTGCTACAAATGACATCTACTGGAAAGAAAGAAAAGACAGAGGATCTACCTCCATCCGAGACCACCAGACAGACTGTCTATAGGCACCTTGCATCAATGTAACAGGTACATAAGTCATAGCTTCCTTTGTGGAATCTGGATAAATGTGATATACTTTGTAACAGTATAAGATGTCATCTGTATATGATATCTCTCTGGATATATCTGGTAGTAAACGTAATGCTTTGTTATACCCCATCCTCAATCTAAAGGATTATTTCAGCATGTTATGTTAAATACCTACAATCTGGATTAATTCCCATTTTAAGTGTGAAATAAAGTGATCGTGGAGAGGCTGAGGAAGTGATCAGTGTGCTATGACCTCCCATGGGGAGGTGTAGATGTGAGCTGGCAGTGCACCTGTTACCTGCTGGAGGTGGGAGATAGCAGCAGCTGATTAAGGCCACTTTCACACAGTCAGTATTTTGCATCAGTATTTGTAAGCCAAAGCCAGAAATGGGTCAAAAGCATAGAGGAAATCTTACCATTATACCTTGGCAAGCTCTGTGCAGCGCTGCGGCATCTGTGTGCGCTATATACCATAAATAGAGGAATTATTCATTATAATTATTATTATGTCTATGTGGGATCCACTTCTGATATTGGCTTTCAAATACTAACAGTGTGAAAGTCTCCTAGGTATAGTAGTCTTAGCAATCGTAGAACTACAACTCCCAGCCTGGACTATACTTGCTTTGCATGCATTATTGTAATTTGCATTGTTACTTTGTATCTCACTAATCAAAATATTGACAATTTATGATGGAAGTGATTAAAGGCATTTGCGTTCCTAGAAGATGATGATGATGGATCACACCATGAGACATCTAGTCTAGCCTGGGAAAGCTTGTTATCTAGACCAGCCAAGTGTGTGTGGCCAGTAGCCCCCCTACTGGGCTTTAGTTAGCTTTCTTCTGTTGCTATGGGATCTTCATTTCCTGTTTGTCTTGTCATTATTGAAATGTAAACTTTGTTTCCTTTCTCCTACTTTACAACCCAAAATTTCCTTAAGCCACTTTTAGCATGACTTTTGCACCTGTATATTATACAAAGCCAGGATTTATGGGTTATAATGTCTTACTGTATTTAGAAGTTACTCGCTGACGGCGCTAGCAGCTAATTCTGGATTAGGTGTATCACCCGGCAACCGGTCACTAATGAATAACTGGTTTGTAAATAAATCAAGTAGCCTGCCCTCCCACCCCTACCCCCTCCCGTCTCCTCATACTTCAGGTTAGTTTGCTCTGGCACGGTTTTGGAAAACTGAATAGCCAAGTAAATATTCGTACACGGTCCGCAAGTTTACTTTTACATTTTAGGAAGGATGGTATTAAAATATTGGCCGGTATAGACATCTTCAGTAAGAACAGAGAGCTTGTTCATGCCTTGGACGTCTTGTATTTCGAGGGCTTGCACAGTTTTTCCAGTTGCAATGTACGTCTTGGAGAGTCCACCCTACCTAAAATTATCTTGACAGTCTTAATATTTCCTGACGTAGAGTCTGCTGGTATTTCCTCCAGCGATGACACTTTGCTAAGATCTGCAATTAGCCGTCTGCAGCCCCAGCTTTACATTTCTGCTAAGATTGACATATAAGACTCTCCAGCTTTGTCTTCTTCAGAATCGCTCCACAATGTCAAACTTTTTTTTCACATGGCCACTTAACAATGAGATGAAAGCCCATTTTGCTAAGTTCACATTCATTAGGAGTGTCTTTCTGCTCTACTGCAACTTTAACTTTTCAAAGTCTCATGCGATGAGGGTCTTTATGGAGAAGGACCCCCCCCCCCCCCCCCAACACCACTTCCACTTGGATAGGATTGTGTTAAGTGAAGGTTTTCCTAAATGCTGCCTTTGTTTTGTTTTTCAGGGCGAGCGGAGGGCTGCAGTTGGGAACCTCCATGCAGACAATAGACAAGGGAACGCAAGACACAAAAGATTTTCAGCAGATGACACTTTGCATCTTGAGAGAAGCTTATATTCTAAGCACCATAGATTGAATTTCTCCTGATGCTCACATGGTTGAGAGTATGACGTCACCCTCCAAGGGCTGTGGGAACAGTCCAATAGTAACCTCTCAAGGTATAGACAAAAGTGTCTCAAGAACTGTTTCAGATGGCAGCCATCACAATGGGACATGCAGCAATAAAGAGGACTCCCATGATGATCCAGGCTCCTTCAAGTCGTCAAACATCTTTACCAGCCCAAAGCAACGGCTGAGTCCTAATAATGAAAGGCCCCGTTCCATGATCGGTGTGGGAAACTCCTCAACTTGGAATGCATTGTCTTCTTTGAGGAAGATGGGCTCTTTCAAAAAACTTAAGTCATCAGTTTTGCAAGGAATCCAGGCAAAAGAGAACTCTAACCTTGTAAGTGAACGTAGAGGTGATGTGCAGAAGTGCTTGTCTTCTGAGTGTTTGAGTTCTCAGAATACTTGTAGGTTGCCTTATTCAAAATCTTCTCCAGATCATTGTAATTCAGTAGACGGACTCCAGTCTGATGGCTCCGATATGGAGGAGTCTGATAACTCCTTCTTGAGAAGCACTCATAGATCGCGAAGTATTAGACGTGCCTATGGAGCTGGTCGAATCAACCTACTGGACAATGACAATATACGTGTAGCCCATAGTCCTCTAAGCTTGTCACCTGTCGGAAAGGAGCAAAACGTATGTGAAATCATCGTAAAGGACTTGGAAAGCAACAAAGTCATCTATAGACGGAGTAAAAGCACTGATAACCTCAACTTTCTCAAAAAAAGCTCCTTCAAAAGGAAATCTACCTCAAATCTTACGGATGTTAAATCCAACAGCGAAAGGGAAATCCTACAAAAAACTACTCTAAGCACCTCTGCGGATGCTGATAATCTTGGTGGAACTCCTGAAAGAAGATCAAAGCGATGGAGAAGTCCAATCAGGGCAAAGGACTTTGACCGAGTATTAAAGATAATGAGCAATGTTACAGATGGACATTGGAAGAAAGATGGCAGTAAGTGCAGCTCTCCAACTTCTGAAGAAACCCACAGGGGTAGGCCAAATAGTCGGCTGCATGACGATTACTCTAGAAGAGTTTCCAGTAATGTTGACACCGAAAGGAAAAGGTGTTTATTGAATCCTTATTCCCCATCTTTTGACACTAAGGTGCCACAGAATGCCACCAGAACCCATATGAACAATCATGAAATGCACATGCTGCCTGCCAGTTCCACCTTGTCTTCTTCTGAAGGTCTTTCTGACACGTGTAGTCCATCACCTACCAGCAGTAGCCTCAGCCAGTTGGCCAGTGATGTCTTTTATTCAGACTCTGAGGAACCTAAACCGATCCCTCATTCTGCTTCAGATTTAGGAATTCCTGGAACACCCATGAGACCAACCGCTCCCAAGCCTCAGAGCCCTAGTACTTCTATTGTTTGTCCCAACCGTAACAGCACTTTATCATTGAGCTCTATGGAAAGCGATGAAAGAGCCGAATTATGTGCCATAAAAGTGGACAGGAGTCCTCAATCCTATAAGGATACCATTAAGATTACTTATTATGATGATGGTAATGAGGATAGCGGGGTCAGCAGCCACTCTCAGCTCAGCCTTAATGCGGTAAATGAAGGAAAGCGCGAAGAGGTAAGAACGATTCCACGTCATTGTGATGTCTTACTTGTTGGGTAAACGCAGTAGCTATGTTCGGTTGTCCTGGCTGTGTTTCTTGGTCCGAACACTTTGCAGCAAGCGAGACTTACAGGATCATAGTCATCCATGATTCTGTGGGTCACTGCCTTCCCAGAGGACTAGTGTCCCATAGTGGACATGAAATTCCAGTATAAATCAGTCCCTTAAAGGGGTTTTGACTATGATCCTAGAGGTCCTGCTCCCAGTGCAAAGTCCGGTCCATGACATATGGCCCACATATGGACTGAACATCTCCCTTTAGTCAGCAGTACTGTCCGTCCTATGATGGACTCTGCAGCGGTTTGTTGTTTCCATTAGGAACAGAAGCCAAAGTGCTAGTGTGAACATATTCTTATAATGACCTTTCTTCAACATAAAGCAGCTTTTTAGTAGTTTTGTGGTATGCACTTTATTAACAATTCTGGTCGTCTTTTTTCCCTCACATTCCATAGTCTCTTTCTCACAAAAGCATTTTTATAATTTAATACTGCAAAGTGGAAGCGATTTTATATTGTGACATTATTTGGGTTCCGGTACGTGGTCATGATAGAGGCCTTTATACGTCCTACAGAGATATCAGATGCCATACTTATTCTATCCTAGGAACATTGCTTCTAATGTAGAATCATTTTTGCTACTCTGGTTACAACAGAACTTGTACATTGGGCCGGAAGCAAAAGCAATGTGTCCTCTGGCATAGTCTCTATATAGAGCCTTAGGCTCTGTTCACATTGTCTTTAGCAGCTATGTTTAAAACATCTCACTGTTAAAGGGGTGTGCTTAGTTCTGTGATAGGGGGCTAACCTTATGAACACAGAGAGTTTCGATCAGTGCTGGTTTGACCAGTTAGAATCCCTGCCAATTTTCAAGGGAACCTGCCAGCAGAAGTTGACCTAATAAAGCACTACAAGTATGCAAGTATGTTGTGAAGCAGCTAAACCCCTTCCAGATAATGTGTCTTTCATGGCACAGGGTCATGGCATCATCCAGTTAATCTTGAGATGTAAATTGGTTGTACAAAGTAAAAGTGGAGAAATGTTTAGCGCGGAAGTCAAGCTCTCTCTTCATCTGCTGTGATTGACATCATGCACCAGACTTCAGGAGAGCTGCTTGGTAATAATCCTAGACCTAAGGGCATCCTATACAGCAGAGGGGATGTTCTGAGTTGCGGAGAGCTTGACTTCAGTCAACTCTCCACCTTGACATCACACTTCAAGTTGATTTTCTGGATGATGTCTCAATGCAGTTCCCTAACTGGAAGGTGTTTAGCTGCTTCACAGGTTCCCTTTTAGAATGGGTTCCTGCTCCCATATCTGAATGGAGTAACAGACCCCGATTCTTTCTAGGATCCAAAAATCTATAGGCTGAACACGAAACGTGAGTTTTCCATTTCGTGCTGACGTCCCCTTCAGCTTGAATAGATTCTTTGGTCTACAAAGAAGTGTGTAACTTGTTTAGATCCTTATCTAATCCCTTGTAATAGGCTTGTCTCTAGACATCTAGGACTGTGTAGTCAAAGCTCAGATTGTTTCCTGTTTGTTCTCTTTGATTTACGGCTTTATTTGTACATTAATGAGGACATGGAGACGTCTTAATGCGGCAGCGCCTTATTTTAGCTGTCTGTGCCTTGAGCAGCTGCTGCATTTGTGTGTTTTACTTGCGTCATTTTTATCCATTACGTGAGATAAATCTGGTGCTGAGGATTGTTTTATGTCACATTTAGTCATCCTGTAGCTGGGGCGCCCTCTAGTGGACGAAGGATGGAACTCTACTATTACAAGTTTGTAGATATTTAGCAATTTTTCACAGTTGTATTTGTATGGTTGGACTACGCTGGTTTCCGAATTGCCATAGACTTTACATATAAAAACTTTCAAAGGGTAATGCACTACCCTCCTGGATACAAATAAATACGGCCTAATGTATCGCCCTTGTATACGAGTGATGTCCAGTGTATATCTATTCAGGTCAGTACATGCAGATGGAGGATGTGAGAACTGGAGCATGAACAGCAGATTACAAGTATTGAGAAAGTTTCTATAACCTCAGTTTTGACACTTTCTGTAAAATGGGAAGTATTTTTTTTATTTCCTCTGCCTATTTTTGGAAATATTCTGCTTTTTAAAGGGTTCTATATATCAGACACAGAAACAGCTGAGCAGATTGTACAGTGTCCTATCTACAGGCAGCATGTTATAGAGCAGGAGGAACGAAGGACATAATGTCCTATATGCATGCGGCATGTCATAGAGCAGGAGGAGCTGAACAGATTGTAAATAGTGTCCAATCTGCAGGCAGCATGTCATAGAGCAGGAGGAGCTGAACAGATTGTAAATAGTGTCCAATCTGCAGGCAGCATGTTATAAAGCAGGAGGAGCTGAGCAGATTGTACATAGCATCCTATCTGCAGGCAGCATGTTATAGAGCAGGAGGAGCTGAGCATATTGTACATAGCATCCTATCTGCAGGCAGCATGTTATAAAGCAGGAAGAGCTGAGCACATTAATGTATTGTTTGTGGGAAAGATTTGTTATAACTTGCAACTTTTAAAAAAAATGCCTGCTGTCCCTAGTGTTAAGAGTCCAGTGGGCTTTCCCAAATAGTATTTCCTGTATAATTATACATTCAAAGATGGATGTCAGTTATTAATACAACCATTCAATATAAATTACAAGTATACAGAATATTTTTCAATATATCATCATTATGTACATGCTGCTTGCAGATAGGACACTGTACAATTTGCACAGCTCTTCCTGCTCTATTACATGCTGCCTGTAGATAGGACACAATACATAATCTACTCAGTTCACTCTGCTCTATAAGATGCTGCCTGCAGTTAGAGGGCACTATGGGGCACATGTATCTTTATTTTAGCTTTTGTGCTCCTGCTCTTTTTTTTTTTTTTTTTTTTTTTTTTTTTTTTTTGCTGGTCAGATGGGTCTTTTGAAGTTTTGTCTTTTCAATACATTTCAGTTAAGGTCATTAGAGTATACAGGCAGTCCCTGGGTTACGTACAAGATAGGGTCTGTAGGTTTGTTCTTAAGTTGAATTTGTATGTAAGTCGGAACTGTATATTTTATCATTGTAACCCCAGCCAGAACTTTTTTGCTCTCTGTGACAATTGGATTTTAAAAATGTTGGGTTGTCATAAGAATCAAGATGAACAATAAAGCTTTGTTACAGACACCTTATAGTTGTATATTGTAGCCTAGGACTAAAGTACATTAAATTACCAATATCCAGTTGTCCGTTTGTAACTAGGGGTCGTATGTAAGTAGGGGACCGCCTGTATTGCATCTTTTTGCAAAATGTTGCAATGTTAACATCTGGCTCCATGTGATAATTGAGAAAACATTGCAGAAAAGTTAAAAAGTGCAAAAGGCGCAAAAAAGGTCACATCCACCATAAGAATAGAAGAAAAAGCCAAAACCAAACCTAACTGGAGAATGCTGTAGATACACTGATGCACAAACATACTTGTTTAATCCCTGAACCAAATGATTTTGCTGAAAGAACAATTATAAAATTATGATAATGAGGCTCTGTCACTCCTGTGGCTGCCCTACCTCTTCTCCTCTTACCCTAATTATGCACTGCTTCGGAGAACACTGTATTCACTGTTTTGTGCCTGACAGGCAGAGGTAATCAATCCCTGCACCATCCCTAGTGTGTATGAGTCATCCAGCTCAGGTTGACTAGTCATGTCTGGACAGTTCAGACAGCTCCTTGTGATGTGTTTATGTAGGCAGCCAGCATGCAACCCAACTTTCCCAAGGTCCTGAATTTTATAATTCAGTTTTTTAAGCAAAACCACTTGGTTCAGCCACTAGCTACAGCACTCTCAAGGTATGTTTGGTTCACAATGCATAAAAACAAATGGTAGATTTCCTTTAATTAGATGTAGTTATGCAGTGTCTGTAGTTTCTTACAGACAAATAGTAAGGTTGCATACAACCCTGAACCTAGCCTTGTGTTTGTGATTGTGATTTGCATGTAGTTCCTGTTCTGCATGTGGAAGTTGGCCGTAGGTTGCAGAGCTGTCAGCTCATTGGTATGAGAGCTAGTGCAAGGCTTGTGTCTGCCCTGTGTAGGAAGGAAGTCTTATTACACATTAAAGGCTACTTGCAGAACTTAAGATGAGAACATTCACTTCACACATTAGTTCTGTGGGAGGAATTGTCTCAGCTTTCTTTCACATCTTCATACCAGCTGCATGGTCGCTATTCGGTGCCCTGCGCCTCCGGTGTACCTCTGGTCGGGGGCTGTATACCAGAATCTTACAATCTGGGTGATGACGGACCAACATCTAACACCTGGGAGAAGGAAAATCCCTACACATTTGGTGAGTCAGGATCTGAGCAGTCCAGGGAAGATCATCAAGTCTTATGAGTGGCTTATGAGGAATATTTTACTCATGCGGCCACTTACTGTATGTTGCAGCGGCAGTCATAAGTTATCAAAGCCAGATAACAAGACTTGATGGATGGATTAACATTGTGGCTGATTGCCCAGGTTGTCTCTGAACTTCTGGCGCTTAGTACTATGATATTTCCATAGTCTGAGGCTTCGTCCTTATTATACAATCAGTAGTAGGGAGCGGACTGATAACCGGATGCAGCAGCCACAGAACTATTTTTAGTTCTGTAACTTCAATAAGTTTGGATCAGCCATAGTTTTTGAGGCAGTAGTAGTAATAGCTGATCTTTATTCCTATAGGGGACTCATATTCTGCAGAGATTAACAGATCACGTGGGTTATATAAAAGGCAAAATAAGGCCTCTTTCACACTTGCGTTACAGGTCATGTCAGTCTGATCAGGGTGCGATCAGGGTTTAGTCAGTGAAAAACTTTTTTCATCAAAGTTCAATCAGTTTTTAGTTTTCAGTTTGTTCAATACATTTTCAATGCATAATACCATGGTGAGATAGAATAACATAAATGAGGCCCAACTCACAAGAGCTTACAATCTACAAGGTATACATTATATCACATGGATGCTGTCAGGTCAGTGAAAAATCGAACGTCAATAGTGCTTCAAAAACCTGTGATCGTTACTGGGAAAAAAAAGAAAGCATGGAAATGAGCCTCAGAGGCTCCTGTCCACTTCTGTCTCCATTGTCTGAAAATTATTCATGCCGCTATTGGGTGTTTCTGCTTGCCTCCTCCCTTGCCAGTGTGAATAATTATCACATGATGGAGCCAGCATGGACTTCTGTGACAGGAGCCCCTGAGGCTTATTTGCATAGTTTAAAAAATGTGTTTTCACAAAAAATTAAGCTATTCGAAGCAAAAATAATATTGCATCCTGTTTCAGGATGCACATGCCAGCATGTAAGTGTCTTTGGTGGTAGATTTGATTTTGTAAAATAGAAAAAAAAAATTTTTTAATGCAAAGTAAACTGCAATATATAAACATTAAAAAAATTAATATTTTGAAAAAATACATTGATTTATTTTATCTTTCTCTTTAATAACAGGAAAGCGATTTTGTTTTTTCCAAAATTGTAATTAAGTGATTTAGAATAATTATTTTTAATACATAGTAAGATGCAAAAAAATGTTTTAAAAAATATAATGCCTCCTCTACCAACAAAAACTGAAAAGAAAAAAAAAAAGCTGTAGATACAAACTGAAAATGAAACCAGAACATGACCTAGTAGAAATAACCCATCTGTTGGGCAATGAGCACTTCCCCTCTACTATTTCCAAATACAAGCAGCCTTCGAGTTACGTACAAGATAGGTTCCATAGGTTTCTTCTTAAGTTGAATTTGTATGTAAGTTGAAACTGTAACTTTTATAATTTTAAAAGTTTTTTTTTTTTTTTTTTGACCCAGTTACAATTGGAGTTTTAATTTCTTGCTATACTCGAACCAAGGATTTTTAATAAAACTTAATTACAGACACCTTACAGCTGATCATTGCAGTCTGGGACTTTAAAGGGGTTATCCGGGTTTAAAAAATTTTTTATGGCCGGGCTGGGGAGGGCTATGTAAACACAATAATCATGTACTTACCTCCTCCGGTGCTGCCGATGTCCCGCGCCGTGGCCGGTCTTCTCTGTGCGCCGGTTTCATTACAAGTGCGCACAAAGAAGCTCCCATGCGCACCATCTCCCAGCGCTTACAACGCTGAGAGATAGGGACGGATGGGAGGAGCCGTCCACATCGCGGACCGGAAGCTCCCTGTGCGCGGCTTCCGTGCCCCTGTAAACAAACAGGGGCACGGATCGAAGGGACCGTGGCGCGGGGCATCAGCGGCGCCGGAGGAGGTAAGTCCATGTTTATTATGTTTAACTAGCTCTCCCCAGCCCGGCCATAAAAAATTTTTTAAACCCGGATAACCCCTTTAATAACATCCAGAAAGATTCACCAGAGGTCACAGGGGGCAGAGGGGTCCGTCTTTAACTAGGGGTCATCTGTAAGTCGGATGTCCTTTTGTAGGGGACCACCTGTACCTGAATAAACAGACTTATAACTCCTCATACACTACACTCCATTGTGACACTTTTGTAAAAAAAAAAAAAAAAAAAATTATAGCTGCAAAAACCTACTTTACATAGAATAAATAGACCATTAGAGGTTCAGAATGATTGGACTGTTTATGTTTACTTCAATTTTAAATGAAACTTCTTAAACCGTATAATTGGATAGGAATTTGTTTTTATGTGTTTAGCTGACAGGTTAAAGGTTTGTTTGCTCCCAATTTTATTAAAAGATTAGCACCACTTCTTTGTGGAACCTGTTGTTCAAGTGCGAAACTATATCTCCTTGCCTCTCCCTGACACCATAAAGCAGTTGTGACAGTATTATGACTTGCTAAGTGCTGTGTATTACTGCTTTTTGTATGAGCTAGATAAATCTAGAGCAAAAATCTCATTTCTGTCCCATAGCATTAGTAGTGAGCGATTAGTCTTTCCTGGCCGTGACCTTGGAAAAAAAGTAGGATACTCCAGGACAAGTTGTAATACATTGATGCGTCCCAGCACCGTTTGTAGTAATTTTTTTATTTCTGTCCTTCCATGATCTATCAAATGTCATATATTTTAGAACACTATATAAGCAATCACTAAAATGTGTAACACACTCGTTTTATATTCTTACAATGAAAGAGTAGTAGAGATTTGTTAGGCTGCATTTACACATTTGCATTTTTTTGCATTTAGAAGTACGCCCCGATCGCATATGCATTTCCATTAAAACGCCTGCGATCAGTAGGTAGCACCCGATGTTTTGCAATGTATCCATGCGTTTTTATGGAAACGCATATGCAATTGGGCCGAGTCCTGCCCACTTGCATTTGCATCGCGTTTCTAAACGCAATACAAACGCAACATGTGTAAGCAGCCGTAGGATGCTGTCACGCAGGGTATTCTCGGACAGTTCTTGGACCATTCTTGGTGCGTTCTTTAAATGCATTTAAAACGCCTGCGTTTTTGCATGTTTATCATGCATTTGGCTGGTTTGAATTCTGCATTAACGTTTTCACAGCTGCTTCAACTTCCACAAATGACAAAAAACTGATTCCAACCAGCCAAATGCATGGTAAACACACAAAAATGCAGACTTTAAAAAAAAAAAAAAACACTTGTGTTTTTAGTGTGCGTTTAAAAACGCCCCAATAATGACCCCAAATGTGACCGCACCCTTAAAGTCCTATCTGATAGTTCTGGCCACAATACCAGCTGCTTACTATTTCCATCATGGCCTACAAGCGATTGTAAAGTGCAGGCACATATCTGCAAAGTATCCCAATACACTTTAGGCCGGCGGCACAACTGGCATTTTGAACCCGTTTTTTTTGGCCATTTTTATGCAGTCCGTTAAAAAACGCATGCGTTTTTGACCAGTTTTAATTAAGATAATTGGTAAAACTGCATGCGTTTTTTTTTTAACGGACTGCTTAAAAACGGCCCAAAAACGGGTTCAAAACACCACGCGTGCCGCCGGCCTTAGGCTGCGTTCACACGTGGCATTTACATTAAACATTTACAAACACATTTTTTACGGAATGTTAACACATATAAATGCATTGGGAGAGATTTATCAGAAGTATCTGAGGTAAAACTGTTCTAGTTTCCCATGGAAACCAATCAGAGCTCAGCTTTAATTTTATAAACAGCTGTGTACACATAAAAGCTGGGCTCTGATTGGTTGCCATGGGCAACTAGAACAGTTTTGCTCTCAGACATTTCCTCCATTGCGTTAACTTATCGTTTTGTTAACACAGTATAATTAGCTGCTGTGTTGCGTTTGAAATCGCAAAGTGGAAATATCACATGTACAGGCAGCCTTAATATTTGGGGTGCTACAGCTACCATTGGCCTTCCTATAGCTCTATGCCTGCCTCATTGTAATGAGTAGTGAACTGAGACTTTTTTTTTTTGGATATATTGCTTCATAGATCAAGGAGTGAAGTACAAAATACGGTGGGAAGTGAATGTGTTGCAATTGCCTAAAGTTCTCTGTGAAAACAAAGAAATTGTGAAAGATCTATGTACTAGATCTATGTACTCAGAAATCGCCCTCCCCCAGCCACAATAACAGATAGTAATGTCTCATAAGATTCTGAAGGGGTTTTTAAGGATATTGATGTCCACATGATATGAATCGGAGCGGTGGCGGTCCGACGCTTGGAACCCCACCAATAAGCTGATCCTGACCTTGAATCCTAAGTCCAGCAACAATTCACATGAATGTGTGCACACCATGGGCCACAAACAGACCCCTGTTATGATATTTGTGGCCAGTGTTTCATTGACATATATAATTACCCCGAAAAAAAAACCCTTTAGAAAATAATCAATCAAAGCTCAACAAATCCCATTTGTGTGACCAACAGAAAACAAAAACATAAAAGTGTGTATAAAATTCAAGTGGTACAAAGTCTAGTTGGTAACAGTGCAGACACTTGTGCCAGGTGAGGCAGGTGGTTATGATGTGGTGTCGACTGCCCGTCATATGGTTTTCGACCAAGGGTTTTTGTTATAAGTGACAAAAAATACAGTGAGACCTACCATAAAAATCCAAATACACAGTGGTCTTTTAGGTGGGTGGCCTTCGGAAAAAAAAAAAAAAATCACGGAGGGTGTGTACTATATGGTAGAAGTTAAAACCTTCGTTGGGCAATCGGGGTTGGATAAGTTGATAGTTTTTGAGGAAAAACTGACTGCCAAAAAACTGACCCATAAGGACTCATTGTCCTTAAAAGGGTTTGTATGTGATAGGACATTTTCTTAAGGTCACCAGTTGGTGTAAAAACGTTTTGTACTCACCTCAGACGTTGTCTCTGGACCACTGTGGCACCTCCTGTCCTCACCGTCCTTTGTTGGTATACAGTGGTTAAGTGGTTATGTCCTGTCTGCACTACCTCCTGTATTTGGCAGGTGTATACTGTCTATGTGATGTCACTGCTGAGCCTCTATATACGCCAACAAAAGACCAGTGGTAACGTAAGGTGCAGCGCTGGTCTGGAGGTAAGTATAAGTTGTTATTTTTACCCCACACAGGAAACAAAAAAAAGTCTGATCCCTGACAACCTTTTTTTTAGCTGTGTTTTACTGCAGTTTTTTACTGCAGGACAAAACTCCTGGCTACAAAGGGACACGCCATGTCCCACTCAGCACCCCCAAGTGTTTTCTCTTTTGTCGGCTAATAGGGGTTATGTGTACAAAGGGCAAAGATCATGGAAAAAAAAACCTTCTTACTAATGTTATTTTAGCCAATTAGTGGCCCCATTAGCAAATATGGCTTTTTGTTCTACAAACAGTGCCACACCTGTCTACAGGTTGTGTACAGTATTGCAGCTCATTCAGATTCACTGCATTACCAGACACATCGTTATGAGAAAAGATGCTCTAGAATTGTTATATTAAGAAGAAGGAGAATAAAAGTATTTACTTAAATATCTATGATTAGATCGATGATGGGTTCTCAAAGTTTTTAGAAATTTTTGTATATCCTGTTCTTCAGAAAACTTTAGATTTTCAGGTAAATGTAACCCTTGTATTTATTACATAACATGTTTGAGGTGAAATCGTCTTTTGGGCTGGTATGTTATAAGAAGAGCTTAGGTCAGAAAGGTACAAGGTCCACCTGCAAACATAGAGAGCAAATATCAAGCAGTGGAAAATCTGGGTTATTGTACGTAGACGTCTAGAGGAATTACCTGGAGTTAGGTGATCGGGGCCGGGATGCCGACAGTCAGTTGTCTCCTGTTTCAGTGTGTCTGTGGGACCCCAATGTCTGTGACGGATCAAATGGTATTCTACAAATAATCTCTATACTTCCATTTATTATTGTACTGTGTTTAGATAGGAGTCTTTTTATGTTTTAGTTGCTATGGCATGGTAAATACGGAGCAGACTGTATACCATTGGCTTTTACTGCTATACAATTTAAAGGGGATGTCTAGGACTGCTTTCTTCCACTGTATTCTAAAATGGAGCCACCTCTGACTATGGGTAGTGTATGGTATTGCAACTAAGATCCATTCATACCATTGGCTTTTACTACTATAGAATTTAAAGGGGTTGTCCAGGGTTGTTTTCTTCCACTTTATTCTAAAACAGCTCCACCCCTGATCATTGGTATTGTATGGTATTGCAACTAACCTCGATTCATCTCTATACAGCAGAGCTGCAATACTGGCACAAACCATGGTCAGATGTAGCGTTGTTTTTGGAAGAAAGCAGTCATGTTTATCAACATGGTATATATTTTTTTTTACCAATTTATAAGAGGGATAAAATCAGGTGATCGCATGATGCAACTTTTCAATATTTTAAATTATATATTTAGCATGTTTTAGCATTTTCTTGTTAGAATTACATGTAGAATGGTTGATAACCGGTGGCAGCCATGTTGGTTTGGTCTCCAAATTTAGCAAAATTTTTGAAAGAGAATTTGGCTTTGCTCAATCTTGATACACAATAGGATGATCTGTAGATTTAATCCATGACATATGTGAAACTGATGAAAACCTACTACATGGCGACTTTGGCCATGTGACATCAAGTTTTATACAAGTTGCAGAACCAATAAAAAAAAATATTACATAGATGTATTTTTGGGGGTCTGAGAGTTGCATCTAATTTTTATTCCTTAAAAATTTTTATTTTCCAGAATTATTTTTGACTGTTGGGAATTTTGTTTCATTGGTCGCAATCTGTAATGTTCTTGCTTTAGGTTTTTTATTTTTATATAAATGCTGACCTAAAATACACTATTGTTCCTGTACATAATAAGACACAAAACCTTGTCATTGTCATATTCATTTTTTTTTTGTAACTTTTTGGTTAATGGAACTAACATTCATCAGGTTACCTCACTTGCATTGTTCACATTTTTTAAAAATAAGGTTAACACCGAAGATCCTTGGACCAAGTCTCCATCTCAAGATGAGGAAAAGACAGAATCTCACAAAGTATCACCTCAGAAATGGGTCACTGGAAAAAGCCGGTGTAGGCCAAGACCCCTTTCAGACTATGGTCAGATCGCCATCCGCAGTTTCTCCATCCCAGAAGACTCTGTTCCTATGGATTGCCAAAATGCCGATGGTGGAAACTGTGCGTTTCCGTCGCGGTCTGTTAGTGAGGAACCAAAAATATCCAAAACTAGCATGGAATTTAAAGGGAACTATAAAAGAAGACCTATTTCTGTAATAGGTGGTGTCAACCTTTACGGGACAAGCGAGGATGAAGAGAACGGAGATATGCTTCAAAAAGTAAGCCTCGGAGCATGACCTCTCTGCAGAATGAAAGACCTTCTGAATCTCCTCTAGAAGGGTGTCCTAACATTTATCTTAATCCAGTGTCCTTCCTTCAGAATTAAACATGCATGCTCTTTGGACTAACTCCAGTTTCATGATTTTTCTCACTAATTGTATTCATTTTTTTTTCTCAACAATCTTCAGGCATTAATAAATTATATGGGACGGAGTGTTGATTTGGGGCTTTCAAGAATCTGCATGCAATATTAATCATTTAGTAGATGATCTGTGTACTAATCGTTTCATGATATTGAGTTGTCTTAGCCTTATGTGACCCATTCACTGCTTTCTTATGATGTTCTGTAAAAGTAATCTGTTCTGTACCTCTGGCATAGGAGGATAAAGTCCTGTGAGCACAGAAGTGTGAACTTAGCCTTACCAACATCCGTAATCTACATAACGAATTATCATAGTAACTTTTTAGTCTTCTTTGTCTTCGGGAAACCCTACTACTTCTCAATCGTTATGGGGCATATATAGTGCCCTGCAACTATACCCTTTAAGGAATTCTAAACTACTACCCCAACACTGTTATCCCTTCATCGTACTGTCTAGATCTCCATATAGAACGACCAACCCCACATCCCCACCCCTCCGCCATCCCCCGGTCATGGAAAAACCTTAGAACTACACAATTCCATATATGGCCTACGGAATCGGTTTCTTTTGGGAAATCCCTACAACCTCCTCATCTCCGATATAATAATAACTGTTCTTGTTGTTGAAAGTTCACATGGAGAATTTTCCACCTGGTAAAATCCCTCTCCCATAAAAAGCATTGATAGGACCTATATTCTCTGTAGTGACATGACCTATATTCTAAGCAACATCCGTTTGGAAAGAATCCATATCTGAAAGTCTAGTGGTTGGAAAATCCATTTCAATGCTGCAATGTGAACATGCCCTTAGGACCATTTCAACATCAGAATCATCCACTACCCTGTTCCATGGAAGTATCTGGAATTTTGTAATTACTAAAGAAAATTTTCCACATACTGGGGCAATTTGTTGTATGATATGGTGATATGGAACATTTTTTCCTTATTATTTCCTTTGCTCTCCAAGCTGTCCTATCTTTTCGAAATCCTGGTGGTTTACACTAAATGTGTCCACAGTCGTTAGTTGTTAGGGGTTGATCTGCCCCTTCCACCTCCCCTATTAACATGCAGACCTGGGTCAACCAATTTTTAACACAAATGTACTATGGAATATTTTGCTCTTTCCAGGGCCAAAAAAATACACAGTAGGCTGATTATGTTCACGTTTTGCCTATTTGGTTCTTAGGCCCAGTTCACATAACTTATTTGGATAGGATCTTGAGGCTCAGCTTTCTGCACTGGTTTCACAAGCCTATTAGCCTCATACAATGGTGGAATCCATGGTCTAGTCGGGGCTTCCATTATTTGGAGACAAATCTGTCTCCTACCAAAGAATCCATCAGTGCAGATAAAAATTTTGACATAGTTGTGCCATCAGTTGGCTTCTGTAACAGACACTTGTTCCAGAAATACTTTTGGCCAACCAAGTCCTCTAGTCAGTGTCGTAACTTGAAGCTGCTGGGCTCCAGTGCAAAGTCTGTGCCAGGCCCCTGACTATAATGTGTGGTTTATAGTAATAGTCTTCTCATATGGGAAAGTGGCACCTTATGGGCCCCTAAACCTCCTGGGCCCGGTTGCGATCGCACCCCCTAAAGTTACGCCCCTGCCTCTAGTATATGCCCCCCTTCAGTAGTGAAGCCTTTTCTTCCCATGTTAGCATTGCTTTTCACGCTAGGCTTGATGTGCACAGAAAATTCTGAATGTCATTTCTATAGGATGTAAATAAAGTTAAAATGGCATGAAATTAAAAACCCTGCTATTCCCAGACTTGTTTTGCCAGATGAAAGGTCAGACAATTTTAATGTATAGCCAATTATCCTTAATATTCCACACCAGATCAGCAAGCAACATCTTCTTTATTTAGCGTAACTAAGTGGATAAGTTCAATACTAGCAGCTGAATATTGGCCTCTCCATACAGTAATCTGTATTCTGAGTGCTTAGAATAATAAGCTTTGGATAGGTAGTGGAGCATTTTATTACCATATGGTCTAATTGGTCCATTAACATAGGTCAAGGGGTTTTCTACTTTGTAATGAAAAGTTATACAATTTTCCAATATACTTTCTGTATCAATTCCTTGTGGTTTTCTAGAACTTTGCTTGCTGTCATTCTATAGAAAGCTTCTATGTTTACTTCCTGTGGATAAACACTTGTCCTCGGTCATGTGATGTCACACAGGTGCACGGTTTCTTATATCCTTGGTCATGTGATGTCACACAGGTGCATGGATCGTTCTATCACAGAGAGTAATCAGAGTTGTGTTTTGAGCTGTGCACCTTTGTGACATGACCATGGATATAACGAGCTGTGCACCTGTGTGACATCACATGACGAGGGATATAATGGGGCAGATTTATCAAGTGTCTGAAAGTCAGAATATTTCTAGTTGCCCATGGCAACCAATCACGGCTCAGCTTTTATTTTACCAGTGCTCATGAATATTTTAAAGGGGAGCTGTGATTGGTTGCCATGGGCAACTAGAAATATTCTGACTTTCAGACACTTGATAAATGCGCCCCATTGAGCGGTGCACCTGTGTGACATCACATGACTGGGAATATAATATGCCATGTACTTGTGTGACATCACATGACCAGGGATCGGTGTTTATCCATAGGAAGCAAACAATGAAGCATCTTTTAGAATGACAGCAAGCAGAGCTAGAAAAGTGTGGGGGATTGATGCAGAGAGTATATTGGAAAATTGTATAACTTTTCATAAGACAGAACAATATCAATTATTTGCTGAAAGTGGATAAACTCTTTAATTAATTTCCCACACCATATCTTCAAATCTCCTGACGAGAGATTTAAAAAAAAAAAAAAAAATCAAATTACAAAATAAAAAAATTCTACATCCTAAAGCTGCACCATTTCTAAACTGGAAATGGGTACATAACCTCGAGTCCAGTAGCAAATCTACCCCTACTTATAGAAGTACAATATGGAATAGTCATTAATGTAGTTTTATCATACATTAAAAAATACATAAAAAACATACCAGGGGGAAAACTATGTCAACCTTTGTAACTTTTCTTAAATTCTCTCACTGTTTCTTGTAACTGCATGCTACCTTTACACTTAGGACAATTCTGAATAACCCAAACTTTTTGTCTATTGTCTAAATGTATATTTTGGTGTGTAAATATATTATTATAGTTTTACATATTTCTATTAAACTTGTGCATAAGGTGAGTCTGATCTAATGGGTGATTCATGTCACCTTTACTATATTAGTCACATGCCACCCTGTTTTCAGTATAATAACATAAGGGCACAGGTTATTAAGTTTTTAAGCCCTTAAAAAAATATATATATATATATATATAAATCTTTATATTAGAGAGTTAGATATACTCTGATTTCTTATGATTATATCTATCAGAAATATACCAGATACTGCTAGAGGCAATTGCAATGTTTCATGTATGAGCAAAAATATCATATTTCAAGGAATATGTAAAATTTTTTGCAAATTTTAATGTATTTTTTTAATATTTTTGCTAACTAGATTATTTTGCTTTTTGTAGCCAATCCCTCGGCCTCCTGTTCCGTCACACAAAGTGCCTCCGTATAAAGCTGTCTCTGCTCGCTTACGGCCATTTGCCTTCTCACAGAGCACACCGATCGGCCTTGACCGAGTTGGACGCAAAAGGACTATAAGGATTTCCAATGGTAAGTTTTTTTTTTTTTTATCATTTCTATGTATCCTTTTTTGTTTTTTTTCTAAATGTGACTGTCGTTTTGAGTTTCTGAAGCTAAGAGCTCATTCAGACGTCCGTGTTAGGGCTATGAATTCTGCACGGACTGTATGGTGGCTGGATTTCACAAATTGGCCACAGTAACAAGGACAGGATTCCGTGCATCATAGTGATATGTGATACAAGGAGTCCCTGCTTCCCAGCAGAACAGCAACTCAGAAATGTAAACATGATCACTGTCTGGTATTACTGTTTTGCAGGTAAGAAGGGACTACTTATCCTATATCACAATGATTGAGTCCCATCCTTGGCACTGTGGTTGGTCCATAACTCATAGACTGGCGGCGGCCCTTTGTTTTAGCCCTAAGCTACATAAAAAGTGACAATCACTGTTAATTGAGTGTTTCCACAAGTTGTGCTTTCTAAGAACGTTTCTACTATGTATCTTCTAAGATTTTCGAATTGCATCCATAACAGAATAACCCACTGCAAACAATACCATCTCTGATTTACAATAGACTGTTAAAATCCAAAATGCCCCCCATAGAACTGTAGCCAAAGGGGTGAAATGAAAAGCCCCATTTACAGTGGGTGGTTAACCTGTCCCATGAAAATGAGTAGGTTTGGCTGAATTAGGTTGCTATTTTTTGGCTGTAAAGTGTGTAATTATATATGTATGTAAATATAATAGACAGTGGATCATGTTGCAAAATTAAAGACCTTCGGAAGAAACACGTAAAAGACCTACCACCAAAATAAGCCCTAGTAATATTTTTAAGCCTTTTCAGTATAGAGTTAAAATATAAGCCCTCATTACAAAGAACTATATCTTCTGCACTGTGGCACATAGAAGCACAATTCTGATGTAATTTTAAATGTACTCATTAAATTAAATTTTGCACAAGGTTTGTGTTTTAGGTACAACCAGGGGATATACGCTGTTAAAATTACAGTTGAGATTGGAATCTTCATATGCATCTTCCACTCCCAACTGTAAATTTATCTGTGGATATTTCTTTGTCTTTTGAACCTGGAAACAACTGCACTTTAAAATGACCCCCGAGCTTTGTTTCTAGGTGCCATAGTACTTAAATTATATCTGTTTGCATTGTGCCTCCCTCCAGCCTTTCAGATAAAGGCATCATATAGAAGGAGAAGAAGGGGGAGGGAGCTGCGGGTAAGAGGGACCTGACAGATTTGATGGGTACAAGCAGCTAGATGTACAGAAGGAAAGGAAAGGTCCATTGGTAGACATGACAAACTGGGGCACATGATTCTAAAGCTAATAGTCACAAGAAATTCACAATGGAATTCAGGATTTGGAGAATCATGATGATATTCCAATAGATAATATGATTATATTTGTTCAAGTATAAGTGTGGATTTTATTTCATGATCAAAATAATTAATATTTTTAATGCATACGGCACTTCATTATTGCAGTGTAGATTCTCCACTGCTTTAGAATACTCAATAGCACCTTGATTTTTAGGGTTCCCCTGTTGTTCCATCCTCTAAGCTTTGCTTGCAATCTCATGATGCGTCAGCACAGTTCAACATGACTGTTTAGAGGGGGTACTGTTTTTACTACTTGGGGATGCACTGTGATCCAGTCCCATTTCCATACAACAAGTATAAAGTCATGCGCTGTTTGACAGAAACCTGTGTAATTCTCTGTACAGAGCCCGTGTGGTACAATCCATCCTATAGGTAGATCTGATGTAATGGGTGACATGCTACCACTAAGCCTCAATTATAATGTAATATATACAGAACAAGTGAGAGATTGATACTTGGAACAACAGATTGGAGGAGATTATGTTTGGCTACAGGGATCCTACCCATAAGAAATCTTATTTTTATGACCTAACTATTATAAAGACTTGCGTAAGAGCTTCTTATCTATCCGCCAATGTTTTGTTCTAGGTAGGTGTTGGTTTTGCTGTAGACCCAGCGATATATACAGATAAGTTACTGAATAATGTGACGGCTTCCTGATCCATAATAAGGCTGAGTAATTTATCCTTTACTACATTTGCTTTGTGGTTAAACACTTCACTAACAGATTTTCTTTCACTTTCAATCATTCCAAGTTTAAAGGGCTAACCTCCTAGCCCTATGGGTATACACAAATCCCCAGATTGTACATAGTGTCCTATCTGCAGGTAGCATGTTATAGAGCAGGAGGAGCTGAGCAGATTGTACATAGTGTCCTATATATAGGCAGCATGTTATAGAGCAGGAGCTGAGCAGATTGTACAGAGTGCCCTATCTGCAGGCAGCATGTTCTAGAGCAGGAGAAGATGAGCAGATTTTACAGTGTCCTATATATAGGTAGCATGTATTATAGCAGGAGGTGCTAAGCAGGTTGTATATAGTGTCCTATATATAGACCACATGTTATAGATCAGGAGGGGCTGAGCAGATTGTACATAGTGTTCTATATGTACGCAGCATGTTGTAGACCAAGATGAGCTGAGCAGATTGCACATAGTGTCCTATATATAGGCAGCATGTTATATAGCAGGAGGAGCTGGGCAGATTGTACATAGTGTCCTATCTGCATGCAGCATGTTATAGAGCAGGAGCTGAGCAGATTGTACAGAGTGCCCTATCTGCAGGCAGCATGTTCTAGAGCAGGAGAAGATGAGCAGATTTTACACAGTGTCCTATATATAGGTAGCATGTATTATAGCAGGAGGTGCTAAGCAGGTTGTATATAGTGTCCTATATATAGACCACATGTTATAGATCAGGAGGGGCTGAGCAGCTTGTACATAGTGTTCTATATGTAGGCAGCATGTTATAGAGCAAGATGAGCTGAGCAGATTGTACATAGTGTCATGTATGGTATCTTTTTATAGAGCAGGAGGAGCTTAGCAGATTGTACAAAGTGTCATATATATATATATTATATGCGGCATGTTATAGAGCAGAAGGAGGTGAGCAGATGGATTCATCTAGATTTTGACACTGCAGCTGTTTTTCTTGGTTATATTTCTCTATGTTTTGTTGTGTCATGGCTTTCACATGGAATGGTCAATACGGGACATTACTTAAAGGCGACCTGTCAGCCGAAAACAGACCATAATAAACCACTATTGATACCTTATTCCTGTTCTGGATTGTCAGAAAGCTGACTTTGGAGTAATATCCAAGTGACTTTTTAGACATTTTTAATGTGTACATGCACATAGTCAGCAGGTAGTTACATATATAGTACTATACATGCAGCGTGCCTCTATACACACAGCAGCATAAAATCTTATGCAGCTCTGCAGACACTGAATTTAGCTTCTGAACATTGTGCACTATGTGTGGATGTTCTTCCCATTTGCTGCAGAATACCCCTTTAAGTCCCAGTTATTCTAGCTGCAGATGATGCTAGGAGTTGGTATGTGCCCGTGGATGGTTGGCAGCAGCGCCGGCTTGTAGACTGCATTCATATTGACGTTTAGTCTTTTCACTTCCTCCCTAAGGGTACCCCATGGTGTCGTCATTTAAGCAGCCAAATTTGCAGCACCACATAATGTTGATGTGTCAGTTGCCTCCTAGTGTCTGGCCTGAACTGCAGGCGTGGAGGATGGAGGCAGTGAATAAGCTCTTTCCACAGCCGGCGGATAGCGGCAGCCTCTCGTATTGACAGAGCGTCTATCCCTTCTTTTTTTGGGAGAGGCGGTGTATTTGCTTTTACAAAAGCCAAGCCCCTTTTTTCTGCATTTTTTTTCTTCTTTTCCCATAAAACATGGTGGCCAGAGGGGAAATGACCCGATTCTGGAGTCTGGAAAGTCTTCACATGGGTAAGGTGTGCTGATATTGTCGTGTGTCTGGATTTTGGGGAGGAAGTTGCTTAGAGGGGAATTATTTGGGATGTGTATATGGCTGATGTTCACTGCAGACAGCCGGCAGGAGCCAGAAATCTGGATTAGGATTTGTGTCTCCGCGTTACTGCATGGAACAGCTTGCTGGAAAGAATCAATTTCTCGGCTAAATCCAGATTTTATTCCTACATTATCACAGGACGTCTGGGCACTTTTAACTCTTTCACTGATGATATATCGTATATGGCTATGGCCGTTGGTAAAATAAGCTGCACCTTTATAAATTCATAGACCATCTATCTAAAAAGAGGCTCTAGGATGTAATAAAATCCAGGAAATATACATACGTATTAATAACTTACTAGTATCTTCCAAACCTTACTTGAATCTATTGCATAGTTATTAGGAAATTGCTTATGTAACAATTCCACTGTATTCCTAAACTTTTTCCCTGTAGACATATCTCAGGTGGTGGGTTACATGTTCTAATTTAGAGACACCCACCGATGCATGTAAAGTTATTTGCCGCCTTGATCCATGGGAAATATTATGCAATTTAGATCATATATCGGTGTCGGACTGGCCCATCAGAGTCCCAGAGGATCCTCCGGTGGGCCCTGGTTCAACCAAATACTAAACCCGAGAGATCCAGCAGAACACAGCCCAATTTAGAGGCTGCTAAAGTCTATTTACTGGGGATAGGAATAAGATTAATTTTTCTGGTGGGCCTAAGGAACCCCAGTCCGAAACAGATACAGATACCCCGACCAAAACAGATACACCCCAAAACAAAGAGGGGATGTGTTTTTAAAATGGTAGTTCTGGGGTTCTTGCCCCTTGTCATTACTGAGCAGTGTAGAGGTTGGCTATTAACATATCCAGACCTAATTACAAGCAATGGTTTATGGGAATTATATGCAAATTAGTATCAGGAAATGTTCTATACATTGCAGCCTGTAGTTTGTCATAGCAGTCAAATGCACCAGATGTTGGATATGTAACCTAAGTTTATGGACTGTAATTATAACTATTTTGCACATTATTTTATATAACTTATATTTATGCATTTCGCTACAAATATCATTTTCATAGTGCATTCTTTGTTTCAGTTTTTCAGATATAGTTTTTTTTTTTTCTAGTAAGTGCTTACGCATTGGTTGTGTCTGTTATTGTTGCAATTAATTAAAATGAATACTGCAATACCAGGTACAGCCTATGGACAAGTGTGGCGCTGTTTCTTGATAAAAAGGGATAATATTTTTAGTCATTTTAGATTTTTTTTAACAAATATAATATATATAACATTTTTTTGTATCCAGTGCTTTTTTGCTAAATTAAACACAACAGCCACTGAGTAAATCCTTGTATGCGGAGAACCAGGTTCGTCAATCTTCCTGACAGATGAGCTCCTCTGTAATCCATAATTACCGGTGTGCCACGCTGCGAGCGGTGCCAGCCTGATTATTACATATCTCTGCCAGTATCTTCCGGGCTGATTTTATTCTGTGGGTAGAACTAGGGTGGAACAAATGGTTTGCACATCATCATCATCTGCTATAGGAACGACTTGTGACCACTTTGTTAGCTGCTATGAGCTTTTCACACCTTTCACAGCTCAATGAAGTCTGCCGATTCTAGTTTGTGGGGGTCAGGGAGACGCTTTTGGGGTACATAAGAAACACTGTTACTGAACTGCTATAGTGTGAGGATAGATTCATTGCAGAAGATGTCTAAGAGCAGAACTTGTTTTAGTAGCCCATGACAACCAATCAGAGCTCAGCTTTCATTTTCCCAAAGCAGTGTATAAAATTTAAGCTGAGCTCTGATTGGTTTCCATGGGAAACCATAACAGATTTACCTAAGACACATATGATAAATCTCCCCCATTATCTAGGAGCTAATTATATAAGACAGTTGTCACCTCACACCCTGGTAATGTCGTTAACCCCTAGTAAAGTGATAGGCCTCATTACCATCTGAATTTGCTTACCTATATACATACATACGTATGTACATACATGCATACATACAGCTGAGACTACTGTGAGAATGGAAACTACTTTATAGTTTCACAAAAGATGAATACGCAAGTTTGGGGTGAGGGGGTCATTTATACATACCATCTATTGGAGTCTTAAAGGGGTTGTTCAGAGATTGAAAAACATGGCTGCTTTCTTCTTAAAACAAGCTTGGGTGTTGTGTGCTATTGCTACTTAGCTCCATTCATACCAGTGGTGTAACTTGAAACTAATGGGGCCCCAGTTCAAAGTCTGTGCCAGGGCCCGACTATAATGTATGGTATATAGTACTTGTCTTCTCATATGGGAAATCGACACCTTATGGGCCCCCTAAACCTTTTGGGCCCAGTTGCGACTGCACCCCCTCAAGTTACGCCCCTGATTCATACCTTTACCATTATAGTGCAAACCATGGTCAGGTGTGAGGCTGTTTTTGGAAGAAAGCAGACATGGTTTTTTTCAACCTTCGGACTTCTTGTTCTTCTATTTAAGAAGGGCAATACCAGACATAGCCACTGCCAAATGTATGGTGCTGTTTCTGGATAACAATGAATGTGCTTTCCATTGGACTGTTAGTGGTGCTGAGTATCAGACCCCATTGAATTGATATTATAGCCCATGTTTAGGTGACTATTCTACAAGTCCACATCATCACTAGATAATACATCGCTACCACAGCCAATGTGTAACTATAATATAAGTCTCTCCACTCTAATGTGGCTGACTGTGCATGCTGGGACTTGTAGTTCTCCCCCAGTGTATAACTTTACCCCGGCAGTCCTCCTTCTGTGTGATGAGATGTGTGGCTCCCGGAGTGATGGCGCTGCATTATACTGCAGTATGATCAGCCTGAAATCCTCCTTCTCTATAATGGACAGTATAGGTCAGGCAAGAAAATCCTTGCTGGGTCATTTATTATTCTTGCGTCTAGTTTCCTGGCGTTTTTTGGGTTAATAAAGGATGATTTTATTAGTACTGTTATTATAAGGTGCATTGGGGGCCGTGATTTGTCTACAAAAGTGGCCTAAGTTGTTACCCATAGCAAACCACTGATGTGCATTCAATTTAGCAATTTGCTGTAGGGACCCAATTCTTCCCTCTTTGCAGATGTCTCTGAATATGGCTGCCCATGTCAACTAGGCCGTAAACCGGAGGTTGTTCTCCATTGGGCCAAAGTTCTACCCTCTAACATAGATTTAGGTCCTTTGGATGATTAGGTGGCCACAAACGCAGACGTAGATTGAGTATCCCATTGTCATCAACTTTAGACTTATATGTGGGGTGGTCTTTACTCCCATCTCTGTTGATGACCCCATTCATGGTCATATAATGAGATTGATAAGACAGTGTTTAAATTTTGCCTTGTGAGAGGATTTTCCAGATGTTTTTGTTGTATTGTATGAAAAAATGTTAACACCTCTCAAAGTTTTAGAGGGTGGGAGGGGGTTGGCAGCAGATTAGAATTTGGGTGCGATAATAGGCGATACACTAAACAGAGGTGTGAAAATTGACACTCAAGTAATGTTTTTGTTAGAAGATCCCTTCTGATAAAGCACAGCTTTACGTGTCCAATTGTTCTACAGCACCTCCACAGGAGGGGAGAAGTATTACACGTTGCCATAATATGAGGCAATCCTTTAAGATGTCATTTGTAGCACTCCGTTAAAGGGAATATGTCCTTACTAATGCTGTTGATAGCAGCAGAAATGTGAAAATGGTTTCATTGTAGTTCCAGTTGCAATGTAGATGTTTCCTGACACTGCTTTTCTCTGCACTGAGCCAAAGGGAGGCGCTATGGAATAGTTTGGCGCTGTTATCCAAGAGAAGAACCACTGTGAAAATGGAGTCACATTTTATTTTATTCAAATGCACTGAGGATGTGTCCTCCCAATGCTGTGCTCTTGACTCGCTAAACTGTGTGATAGGCCCTCCCCTTGGCTCAATGCAGAGATCCAAGAGCACAGCAGTGTGAGGACACAACTCCATTTCTTTACAGTGCTGCTCCTGCCTGCAGCTTTGCCCGGTCATGAATTCTTACAGGATTCTCTATAACTTGGTAGAGGATAGCTGTTTCTTTAAACCAAATTAACATTATAATTTTTTAATGTGATCACTATAAATTACATAATAATTGGTTTTCCCGTACATGTTGCTTAGGATTGTCAATTATTAGGATTTATTTATCCTGTTTACTTTTCGTTTTCCATAAAAATAAATAGGAACCCAGTGTCTGTTCTTGCTTCTGCATCTTTGTGCGCTGATCATCAGACTCTCTGGCATATTGGGTACATATTAGTCTGCTGCGGCTTTGATCATCCTATTCATGTGTCATCACAGACGGAATAAGGGAACGGGGCTCTGCGGTAATGAAAGGCTTGTGTCATGTAGATGCTGAAGACGGCTGCATGACGCCACCATGACTAAAGTACAGTCACAGCGAAGTCTTATAACTCACCCACATACCATGGCCTCCTCAGTATGTGCACAGCTCCTGATTTATATCATGTCGCAGTAGATAGGATTGTGAAAACCAAAGGCAGTTATACCACAGATTAGGGCATAGATGTGTATTTTCTGGGGTAACATCTGCAATGATTAACATTAGGGACACACATTATGAGTATAGAACAAAGTGAATATCTATCTGTAACTGAGCTGTATAATCTGTACAGTAAGATATGGCTCCTGAAATACTCTGTGCTCTAGAATTTTGCATGGGTCAATAATCGGGAGAAGATCAGCCCACAGCCGGCCATACACATTAGAATAATGCCCTTAGCTCCCGTATTCTCATCTGATGAGTGTCTTATGTGTATGGAGAAGGAGCGTGACCCCCAAGTGAATAGTGAACCAGTCCTCGTAGATTTATCACTTATCCGAGCCGCCCCCTCCCTCCTCCATATACATTAATATGCATGTAACGCTGACCCCAATGTGCGGCCATGTGGTAGAAGAATATTGAATAGTAGGAATTGCTAAAATGTTGCAGGAAAATAAGCCCACAATGGGGAATTTAGTATTTTTTATGAGAATGATATTTGGGATCCCTTTTGCATAGGCCTGGAATGGGGATGCTACACCCTTGTGGATTAAATATGGGCAAAGAATGTGAATTTGGCAATACACTGCAAACCAAATCTTGTTCCAATTTCTTATACACCTGCACACTCGGCTTGGCCAAATGTGTGCAAGGAGCGAACACAAGGACTGGGGTGTTCAAATCTTACTATCTGATCTAATCTCCCCCTGAAAGCCGAGCGCTCCCATATACCATGGTAGGGAAGAAAATCGGTGGTTTTGGGGGATACCCATGTAATGATCAGCTTTAATCTTCTAGATATTGACTAATCTTTAAACTCACTTAACCAAAGTTGCCCAGTAGAGATATACACACAATACACATATGTAGCTTCATAGGGACACAAGCATTTACAAAGTTAATGATCTACTATAATTAATTGATAACAAGATTACAGTCATCATTGGGGATAATTGACATGACTATTGTCTTGTGAGAGTTGATTTCATCTCCATTACAATGTATACAATAGAACTAAAGCCGGGGCTAATCCGAGCTCTCAAAGTCGTGTTCTTTGTTGTGGAGATACTTTAACTTCTATTACAGCAGATCAGAGTAGTCACTTCTCCTCTCTCCTCATACCTGTGCTGACCATCGGTGGAGATACATCAGCCAGATACAAGGGTTTTTTTTGGAAGGTTTATCCATGACGATCACCTACTTACCATTTGGATCTCCTGTAGTCTCTACAGATGGAGGAGCAGAGTCCACAACTTTGGTTGATGACAATGGCAGCGAGGAGGAGTACAGCTTCGATGACCGCTACCAGGCCAACCCAAGATATCTGCAGCCAGGAGGGGAGCAGCTGGCCATCAATGAGGTATACATCGTCTACTCTACCTTAATCCACCTAAATATTATTTAGTGGACCCTTATACCATATGCCGTTTTATAATACAGGTGTTGTCTTATGTAGCACATGGACCCTCTGAGTCAGTGATGAATCCCATGTGGCTACTTCCCCTGTTACAATGTAATTGTTATTTCCATAGAATATTCATTACCTAAGTTCTTGGTGTCGGTGAATGAAAGTCTTACTTCCTATGACATGTTTTACATGTGTTTGGTGTACAGCATGGTATTTATATAGTTTTAACTATTATATAATAGGATACATATGATCCTTCTGGGACCTCCTGTGCCGTATGACTGTGTATTCTATCCTACCCCTTGGACTTCATGCACCTATATGTAGTTGTCCTATGGTCAAGTTATTTTGATCCAATATGACACCCATACACCTCTTTGGGTTCATTTTGTACAAAGGTGGAGTATGCATTGGGTTCCATTTTATATAGCTGTTTTATCCTATTATCTGGCGTAATGGTAGCATCTGCAGAGCCAGGGCTTCTGACAATATAGTGTGCATATGGTTTTCATAATGTGGTTACATTAAATGTGATTTAATATTGATTGTATGATTCTAACATGCCAGGCAGATCTGTGGGAAATTTGGGCTGGGGACTTGTTTTCTGGATAGTTTATAGATTTCAATGGATCTTTCTCTGACATGTTTCCTGTAGAGATAAACATAAAGTAGATTACCCTGCCTCGTATATATGGTCCTCTTCAAAACCACAGAAGACTTATCCAGTTTTGTGGCTTCAAAATTGTTCCTTCTTTTATGGCATGCTGCTTTATTCTGTAGATTTAACATAGTATTTCTTATGTATCTTGTTTCAGCTGATAAGTGATGGAAGCACAGTATATGCAGAAGCATTATGGGATCATGTCACTATGGATGATCAGGAGCTGGCCTTCAAAGCTGGAAATGTCATAAGAGTCCTCGAAGCTTCAAATAAGGACTGGTGGTGGGGGCGAATTGGAGATGCCGAAGCTTGGTTTCCAGCAAGTTTTGTGAGGGTAAGGAATCTATTAGCCATCTGAATACAAATTACAATGTCCCAATGTCCTTGGGTTCAGTAACAAAGAATATGATTGATGTCTATATTTTTAGTTACGAGTCAATCAAGAAGATGTTTCTGAGCACTCTGGAAGCCTTCAAGATGAAGATCATGACCCTGATATTGCTAAGATCCGTCACAAGAATACTGAGAACAAGGATCAAATGCGAACAAATGTCATCCAAGAGATAATGAACACAGAGCGGGTCTACATTAAACATCTGAAGGACATCTGTGAGGTACATCATAGGCTCCTCAGCCCCAACCATACATCTTAGATTAACCTATATAATTCCTTTAGTTATATAGCGCACACAAATTACGCAGCGCTACACAGCGCTTGCTAAATCAGTTTGTGGATTTGTCTTGTATGTTGGCATGAGTTTCTCTGCAATGTTTTAATGCTCGGTGAATTGTGTTGTGATAGTGTCATTCATTATCTGAATTTTTGGAAAATCTGATGATGTTGTTCTTAATCTTAGGGCTACATCAAGCAGTGTCGTAAGCACACAAGCATGTTCACCGAAGCACAACTCAAAACCATCTTTGGCAACATTGAAGAGGTCTATAGGTTCCAGAAAACTTTTTACAAAAACCTGGAGAAGCAATACAACAAAGACGAGCCTCACCTGAGTGAAATTGGGGTCTGCTTTCTGGAAAATGTGAGTTTTTTTGTGGGATTTCCATGTATGAACTTCAATTTAATGCTCATCCATTAAGCCTCAAGGCTTAAATGGGTTTCCAAATTAAAAGAAAATTGAAACTCGTCATAGCTTTTTTCACTAGTGGTAATAATATATTTTGACGCTCTATTATTTTTTTTATACACACATGTAGCATGATGGATTTTCAATCTACTCAGAATACTGTAACAACCACCCCAACGCCTGCCTGGAGCTCTCCAACCTAATGAAGCACAGCAGGTACCGCCACTTCTTTGAGGCCTGCCGTCTTCTACAACAGATGATCGATATTGCTATTGATGGCTTCCTGCTGACTCCCGTCCAGAAGATCTGCAAGTATCCTCTGCAGCTAGCCGAACTGCTCAAGTACACAACCCAGGACCACAGGTAGGAAATTTACCGCTAAATTACTTTTACTAAGATGCCTCCTACTAACGGATTAAGAAACAATTGTGCATCAGAATTTTCTTTTAGTTGTAGATAGAATTATTTTACTGTAAGAAAATAGCGAATCTGGACTAGACTGGAGACAGGGAGGGTACGGAGTACTCACACACAGTGATTTACTATGAGAGTCCAGATTACTCCCCCTATACACAAAGATTGACTGGAAGAGTCAAGATTACCCCGCCCACACATAGTGATTGACAGAGAGAGTCCTGAGTACCCCACTCACACACAGTGATTGGCAGTGAGAGTACTGATTGCCCGGCCCAAACACAGTGGGGCAGATTTGCTTACCCGGTCCATTCACGATCCAGCGGCGCGTTCTCTGCGATGGATTCGGGTCCGGCCGGGATTCACTATGGCAGTTCCTCCGACGTCCACCAGGTGTCGCTGCTGCGCTGAAGAGCATCGGAATGCATTGGAGTTCACGAGCCATCCTGGATGAAGGTAAGCGCGTGTCGAGCGACACTTTTTTTTTTTAAAATGCGCCGGTTTTTCCGAATCCGTCCGGTTTTTTTACGGACGCCCCCCAATTTCCGTCACGTGCATGCCGCGCAAAACGGAAAAACTCAGGTAACCCGTCGCAAAAACGTGAATCGGGCCCTTAGTAAATGACCCCCAGTGATTGACATGGAGAGTCCTGATTACGCCATCCACACACAGTGATTGACTGGGAGAGTCCTGATTACCCCACCCACACAGTGATTGACTGGGAGAGTCCTGGTTACTCCGCCCACACACAGTGATTGACAGGGAGAGTACTGATTACCCCACTCACACACAGTAATTGACTGGGAGAGTCCTGATTTACCTCGCCCATACACAGTGAATTTAAAAATTACATGTAAGCAATTGTTATTCTAAACTTCAACTCTAAGGGTAGTGCAGTGTAAAAAAAATTCTAATATGTTTAGCAGGTTTACGAAAAAGGCCTCTTGAGTCGCACCCATTTCCTACTAAGCCACATCTCTTTATCTTACAAGATAAAGATTTTTTTTATTTAAATTTAGGATAATCTGTGCCTGGTTCTCCTAAACCAGTATATAAATGGTTTATTACATGACACCTTGTTTTATGTACCTTGCTGTATAAAAGACGGCTCTATCACATATATACATACGTGTGACACTGCTGTAGTGTATGTTTTATACATGTGGTTTATTCTATTTATATTGGAAAAGCATAAAGACCGAGCAGGGAGTATCTGACTCCAGGAGTTCTCCTCTAATGTCTAAGTAAAGAAAGCTATATGTATCCAGTACACACACTGTGTTGTGTATCTTCTCTGGAACAATCTCCAAGTCCTTTCTCATGCCTAAGTACAAGCTGTCAGTGTTCGCTCCTGAATTGACACATTCATCTCTCTTGGCTTCTAACGTTGTTTTGATGTCTCTCATCGCTGCGGTTCCTTTGCCTCCAAATGATATTCTTAATTTCTCTCCCTCTTATCACTCCCTATTTCTTGATGTATCGTATGACCGCGGACCTCCCTCTATCTGGGGAAACCGATGGTCCTCTCGGGAACACAATGGGAGCAGTGTTGGGTTGTGCTGGAGCTCAGCAGGGGGAAAGTGGAGAAGGTCTACAAAATAGACTATTCTATTCTTCCCGTACCCAGAGAGAGAGTGCAGCTTTCCTGACCCTGATCTTTAAGAATTTCTTTATGGGAAAATATGAATATGTAAGATATTCAGAGACTTGGTGTGAATACCATCCAGGGCACTGGTCACCGCTATGGCATCCACATATCATTTGTAACTATGCACGGTATTCCACCCCTGGCTGCTACATTGTCTTTTCTTCTTGCTAATATGTCAAATTTGCATCCAGTCCTTTTTGTGTTATAATCTTACATTGTTCTAACAGATACAATCTATAGTTGGCCTTACATACTTGAATGTGCATTCAGATGCAGCCATCCATGTAATGTGAATGGGGTGGGGACAAATTTTACGGGAAAGAAGGGGGGGTGTTGAAATTCTGCTTGTCTTATAGTTATCTGCTGGCATTCTCCCTTTAAGAACCTTTCCCCTTCTCCACTTAACTCTTGGCAATGCCCTACATATATTCCGTATGTATAGTGAGGGGAACTGTGTCCTCTCCAGAGGCAATTAAGACTATCACATGCCCTGGTCTGTTTGAAACTATTTTTAATTGTTTGACATTAACTTCCTATAAACGGTATTAGAACCAAGTTACTTGGGAGTGGACAGTATCCCTTTTGTAAGCCTTCAGTTCTGAAGTTCATGGACCTTTAAAGGACTCTCAACGGGTCTTGAAAGGGCTTTTGTATACACGTGTGTTGAGAGAAATTCAGTGGAGAATCAAGCATGGTGGGTGGTCTGGGTAGCCATGGGGTGCGGACTACTGCTCAAATTGCCCATATTGTAATCAACTTCTCGCCCTCTCTGTATGGACAGTTCTCTATTGTTTGTCTTTGAAAGTGAATAGTTTGCTCTGATAGTTCAGAACTGTAGAAAATACAAAGACCATAATTCATTGATAATGGACTATAGACAGAACCCCATTCTCATTGTAAGGTCCAAGGTCCTGTCTTTCTCCTAAGAAATACTGGAGATTCATGACCATCAAGTGTCCTGATGTGCTGGTAGGGTAGGAGGCCTTCCTAAAAATTGCCACTTTCTAAAGTTAGTTTGAGTAAAGCAGTGAACTGATTGGCTGTGCTAGTGGTTAGATTCCCATAGATTGTTCCCATTGTCCTGTGTATTCTGCAGGGACATTTGTTACATTTCCTTGTTTATGTTGCAGGGACTACAATAAAATAAAAGAAGCCTACGAAGCCATGAAAAATGTTGCCTGCTTAATTAATGAGCGGAAACGACGCTTGGAGAGCATTGACAAGATTGCCTGCTGGCAGGTCTCCATTGTAGGGTGGGAGGTGAGTTCTAAGGTTCCCGGCTTTGTGATGAAAACATTGAAAATTATTCAACGTGACGGGAAGTAAAAATTCCAAAAGTGATCGGTTTAGTGATTGCGTAACTTCTCTGACTGGAACTGTTTTGTATAATCCAGTTATTTCTTCTCTTCCGAAAGAGTTTCCCATAATTTTACACTACACCAGTAGATAAAGAAGTCCTTGAATTGTCCTTTTCCATATTGAAGTAATATTGTCTCGGTGACAATGTGGTCCACCATTCTGATAACATGCACTTCTTCTATAGTAAAGTTGCCCATATACTTGGGATAGATCCAACAGAACAATATCATGTATCAAATATGCAATCAACAAGCCAGGAACATGTAGGAAACTTCCTGTCAAAGAAATAGCCAATGGTTTGTTAACATTGATATGAATGTATGAATGGAAGATCTTCAGACATCAACGTGATGATATGTTTCCATGTTTTTAGGGACAAGACATTTTGGCCCGGAGTTCTGAGTTGATCCATTCAGGGGAACTAACAAAACTCTTCAAACAAGGCAAGAGTCAACAAAGGACTTTCTTCCTCTTTGATCACCAGCTGGTCTTCTGCAAGAAGGACTTGTTGCGTAGGGATATCTTGTATTACAAAGGCAGGATAGACATGGATGAGATGGAATTTGCTGATGTGGAAGATGGAAAGGACCGAGACTTCAATCTCAACATTAAGAACGCTTTTAAGATGGTGAATAGGCAAACGGATGAAGTGCATTTATTTTGTGCCAAGAAGCCGGAGGACAAGCAGAGATGGCTTCAAGCATTTATAGATGAAAGAAAGAGAGTCCAGGAAGATAAGGATATGGGTAAGTTGTCTATGATTTATGTTATCCAAAAAAGTGTTACCTAAGATGAGAGAAGTCCTCTGGGACTCTTGTGCCACCTATACTCCTATGACCCAAAGTTTAGGGTGACATGTCTTTTTTGTAGAGTCTTCCTAGTGTGATACACCCAAGCATTCACCGGCGCTAAAAGTACTAGGCTTAGAGTTGTTTTCCATTAATCTTGGAAAACTCTGTGGGGATTGGCGACCAAAAAAAAAATACTTCTCTTTCTCCAGCTCCATGTTTCCCGACACTCTAGGCATTAGTACCTCTTCCCAGCTGGAAGTCCCCAGCCAATCGCTGATCGTATTAAGGGATGTTAATTCCTCTGATCAGAGGAGTACACAGATTGACTGAGTTGGGTCCTATGACCTTCAGGACTTTTTCGGGGCATAGGGGCCAATTACACAAAGTATCAACGGGAGGCAGGAACCGAGAGTCAGAGCAGGATAAGTACAGTTCAATTTATTTGGCACCCCAGTCGTGCAGGGTCTTCTAGGATTCCTAGAAACCCCTTTTTAAGGACCATTGACCACAACCACATCTTTCTCAGGAACACAATCCATGGTCTGCATTTCCCAGACAAAACCCTGTTCACTGACAAGGACTCCCAAGTCATTCATTTATAATGATGTTGGTAGTATCCTACAAGAAGGTAGTCACTCTGAGGATCATAGATGGGTGTGATCCTATGAGACCTGCTCACATCACACGAACATGTGGATTATTCTAAGGGTTATCTGAATCACTTTCCGAAGGGCTGCAGTTCTTTACATATGAGGATAACCCTCCAACTAAAAATAGCAGATATCCCACCCAATATCTCACTTAGAGGCAGTGTTGTGATGGTTGTTAGTTACCGTTTCGGTAGTCCTCTCCCCGATGAGTAGGCTTTGACAGATTTGTTGTGTTATGTCTGATGTTATCTACGTGTTTTCCAAAATATTGGCCACGTCTGAGTGAACACTAATAAAAATGACCATGAAAGTAACTGTGTGTAAGATCGTGATCATCTGCTGCCACGAAGAGGAATGGAAATTGTTTGGAATTACTGGACTTTCACAAGTTTGATAAGGCTGAGTCACGTTTGGCTGTAGCAGTATTCAGGTATTGCTGTGTGTAGGGGGGGTTCCCTTCCTGGAATGTTCCGACTGCCGGAATTTTTCCAAATGAAGCAACTAAAACGTGCGGTTTAGATCTCCTCCCCCCGTAATCTCTATATATACTAATACCTGATTCTAGACGGCTTCATTATTCTGGGACGCTTTACTTTGCTTTTGAGGAAATGCCCGCTAATATAAGCCTGTACTTGTCTTCTCCTCCTTATATTCTCATCACCACTGGTAACTATAATCTTCTGCAGTGATAACCTGTGTCTTTTGGCTGTGTTTTATGTATTTTTCCCATTGTATTGATTGCAGCAGGCTTGAAGGGGTTGTGCTACATTAGATGCTTTTGTGGATGGTGAATAAGTGTATGATTTTTGGGTGTCCCACCCATTGGAAGAATGGGGCCCTGATGTGCCCTACTTCTGCAGGACTTCTGGGGCAGTTTTGTGCCCATTTTTTACTTTCTTCATTCCTGTTTTGTGGTGAGAACCCTAGGTATTGTGGATGTTTCTGGAGCTATAGACATAATGATGATGGATTGTCAGCCAATGGCCTGAATAATTTGCACAGTTCTTAACCTGCTTCCATCCTGGGAATAAAGGCTTTGTGGCGAAACATACATAACCTATACATACATTTCTGTAGGAGACCATGATAACAATTATGGGTTTTGTCTTTTTTTATTAGGAATGGAACTATCTGAAGACCAAAAGAAACAAGCCATGAACAATGCAAAAAAGTCCAGGCAGGGGAAGATGAAAGGTGAGTGTATTGTCCACACAATACTGTCTCAAACCGTGCCATGTTTATCAGTGTTCGATACTGAATGATAATATTTTGACTGTTTTATGGTATAAGTTGTACCATGGCTCTGATGGTTTGACATAGTTATGATCAATGCCCCCCTCCCCCCCACCGCACATGGTATCAGATTTGACCTCCTCATACATGTAGATGTTCACATGCAGGACATGCCACGGATTGCACCAGAACCAGATAAAATGTAATACTAGTACTAGACAGAAGGAAATCAATATTTGCTTGGAGACTGTTCCTAATTATGTTTGCACGCCCAGCCACTGATTCCCAGTGTATCCAAGGCCTGGGGCTGGATCTAACCCCGACCCTATGACATTCAGCAGTCATTTTTATAATTGGCAGTCAGTATGTAAATGGGATAACTTGTAGTTCATTGGCATCTCCTCTGTAATCAGTTTCCAAACAACATGAACTAATAATAATCAGAGCATGGACATTCTTCATCCTGCTATTACCAGCTACCACATTATGTGAACATTGGCCAAACTCTCCAATTTCAGCAGGACCAACTATCAATCAACCAACCAACGAGTGGAGGCTGCCATTGCTGGCAAGAGAGCCTTATAAGTCAATCCTTTCTGGGTGAAAATTATATGCAGATTAGGTCACACCCAGAAGAAAAAGTGTCCTCTGTAGTGCCACCTAGTGGATGATCTCTCTAGTGCCACCTGCGTCCACAAAATGGTATTAGACACTCAACACTTTTTGTTGTTTTCCTAGTTTCATCAAATATATCACAATCGAATATGCAGTGCTAAAGAGTCACAAACCTTTAAAAACTCTTTGCCTTAAGTGGTGTAATATGGTTAAATATATAATTTGTAATGTGAGGTGAGCAAAGTTTTACCTTCATAACTAGCTTTAGTTCTTATCATCTGTCCTTCTCTTCTCTGTATTCATAAAAACTTGCAGAGATATTAGATTATACTGAAGTTCTATGGAGAGGGAGGGGGTGGAGTGAGTCACAGAAGCTAGGTTGCTATTCTTTGAGATGACTACAAGTTCACAGACATGGACTGTAGAGGTGACGGCTGTTAAAATTGAAGGTTAAAGATCACATTATGACAAGAAATTGGATTATTATTCCTTTTTGATAAGTAGATCACACTATAAAGTTGTGTGCTTAGATCTTCTTAAAGGAAACCTACCATTTACAATGGTAGGGGTAAGCTGTAAGTACCGAGCACCAGCTCTGGGTGAGCTGGTGCCGGTGCTTACTTTCGTTAGTGTTATAAACCGCGGTATCGCGGTTTTAACACTTTTTAAACTCTAGACCAGAACAGGCTTCGGTGCTGCACGCGACCGTGCACGCGCAACATCTCCGCTATTTCCTATGTAGGCGCGCGCACGATCGTGCGCACGCAGCGCCAAAGCCTGTTCTGGTCTAGAGTTTAAAAAGTGTTAAAACCGCGATACCGCAGTTTATAACACTAACGAAAGTAATTACCGGCACCAGCTCACCCTGAGCTGGTGCTCGGTACTTACAGCTTACCCCTGCCATTCTAACTGGTAGGTTTCCTTTAATGTAATAGTATAGTAAAGGTTCTTCATGCTTATTAATTATTTAAATTCTGTCTACTGTTCTAGGGGTGACATACAATGGAATCCCTGCAGTCCCTCCTCATCAAAACCTGCACCCGATCCACCAGCGCCACATCACGGTCCCTACCAGTATCCCTCAGCAGCAGGTCTTCTCCCTGGCGGAGCCCAAGAGGAAGACTTCTCCATTCTGGAACACAATCACAAAGCTCACACCCTTCAAGAAATGAGGACCTCCGACATGAAGGAGAACTACTGTATATATGTGAAGGACACTTACAGTGTTTCGAGAGTGAAGGTTTTATGGTCACATTTATTTCTAGAGGATGGCAACGACAAAAAAAAAAAAGAGGGAAATTACGATATTGTGAAAATGCTGATCGGATACTCTGGGGGTATTGCTGTATAATATTTTATTTATTCGTGGACTGGTTATGATTTTATGGAGCTTTTTTTTTAATGTGTAAATATATATTTTTAATAGTCTGGTTCTAGTGATGTTCAGCTTTTATGAGCTTCTTACAGCCAAAAACATCAGGAGATAATCATGGCTGGTTAGACGGTAATGCTGACTGGTGGCCATTGTCTTCTTGTCAAGGAAGTGATGTTAATGATGGAACCCAGACACATGTGAGATCAGCATAGTATATGCACATAAGGCTGGCATGTAACATGTTTAGTGGTCACACATCCTCAGGCTACATTCACACAAACCGTAGGTTGACCCTTCCCCTCTCCATACGGATACATGGTGCCGTAACGCTGTGAAAGATAGAACATGTCCCATCTTTTCACTGTACACGGAGCTGTACGGTGCCACACGTGTGCTGCATCGCATCGCTTCGTGCACCCCTTGCTGGCCTATGGGGGATGTATATACAGCTGCAAGCTTGCGGCCGTATATACTTTCCCCCTACGGTTATGTGAATATAGCCACACCATGTGAGTGGGAGTAATTCCTGCGTACATACAGGCCAGTTAGTAAGTCCATGTGCTCGAAGGTGGACAATCTGAGAGGGCATCAAAAGAATATCAGGGCAGATTGGTAGGTTGTTCATATGTTGTTCTTGCTCAACGCTGTTGTATGGTGAAGTTCCCACCCCTTCGGTGCAGCCCGACACACCACACTAGATGTATCTGGCCACCAGGCTATATAGCATGCATTTCAGGCCCTGTCTGTTGTGGAATTGTGGCGTAACCTGCAAATTTTCAGTCATGAAAGTCCACAGGCTATAGCGAGTATACGGGCTCCGGGCAGGAAAGCCCTGCGTCACCCCACTCCACCACTGCCCATGCCCCCTCTCCGCCCACATAGAGGAAATAATTTCTAGTTATTGGGATTATTTCATTGCTGCAAGACATAACTGAATGGCGCACTGGTGGGCATACACATAGGCACGCCATTCATGCCAGGCACTTGGGGGCACAGGTTCCCTATTACTGTCATCCTGTGTTATCAGTCACTAAAATAGTTGCTGATACTGAGAATTAGTACTGGGATAGTCATTTCTTTGTACATCTATATGGACTGGAGATGCACCTAGTAGACAAGACACGTGCTTGTGTTGTGACTAGAACTATGACGGGTATTAACCCCACCTGGCCATGCTGACTTTTGGTTTTTGCAATCCGTGGTAAACTAGAAAGTTAGAGGTAGCAGCAGAAAAGAAAAGGAACATCAGCTGTGTAACAGGGTTAAAGGAACACTCCATTCAATGTGAGTTCACACGTGGCGTTAACGCACGTGTTTCGAAACGTATTACAGCTGAGAAAATTTGCCTGACTACATTGCTGTTAACATTGTGTTTACATAACTCATGTGGGCACATCTGTTAACATTATGTTTTGTAAAATGCAATGTTAAAAACGATGTAGTCAGGCAAATCTTCTCAGCTATTGTGAACGCACCCTCACAGCTTATTCAACAGGTCTGTGGGGTAGAGCATAACTCATGAATATTTAAGTCCTGCTCCTCTATTGAGGCCCTGCAGTAGGATAACACAGTTTTGCCAGTGGTGTACCACCCACACCTAGAGATCTAAACGATACTACTCAGTTACTGTTACGGAGTAGGACTACCCACTGGAGTCCTAAACATCAAAAGAGCAGGAATTGCAATGGATAATTATCAAAGGCTATGTAAACAATTGCGGCTATTATTTACTCATTATTATTGCATCTATTAAGGGCTAAAAATGATTTACCTCTATTGATTTGTATTAAAAATTCTGTAGAGGCTTGTTGCACTCACTGCAGGCTGAAATGAGTGTTTTTAACCACTTAGGAGGAGATACACAAGAAGTACACCTGCAGATATCAGGGTGCTTATATACTGTAGTCTGGAGTGCGTGTAAGGAGAAACTTCAAATGAAAAGAACCCAAACTAAATTTTTGAAAAACAATGGAAATAATCTATTAGGAAAATGAATTTTGGCCCATAATAGAAGCAATGTAATGACCATGATATGTACATATTAAGAATTAAGTCGAATCCATTTATATAACAATCTGTTCGATAACATCATTCCTACTGATTATACAGATTTCTTATAGGGAGGGTTGGATGATTAATGTAGAGTTGTCCAAATATTCTACCTTTTCATCAAATTGAACTGGGGATCTTCTTATCATTTTTGACTTGCACCCAAAAATGATCTGTTGTTACCCGCCACCTTTATAGTATTAATTAACCAGTTCACCATCATGCTGACATTGGCCCTATTTCCCAGTGCTTTATAAAAGCGGGTACTTTAGGGTTTGTCTTGAATTCGCAACACCCAGACTTCCCATGGTTCTATCAAAGACGTAAATCACCTTGGGGTTCTCGGATGAAGTTCACTTGGGCCAACTATTGGAAGTCCAGATGCTGCGAACACTAAAACCGCCATGTGAAAAACCTTCTACCTATAAACATGTAGAGGATAAGGAAATATTGGATACAAATTACCATATACTTTAACAAATGATCTTCCTTGAAGACAAAATGGCCGCCTTGGTAAAATCATTGTATATCTCAAACCATTGTATCTAAAGCGAGCGGACCTCTGATCGCTAGACTTGTTATTTATTTTGTATAGGTAACCATACAGTTTTATTATTCTGTTGTGACTATTTTTCATAATGAAAAAGCCCCCTCTGCCCCCCCCCCACCCCCCTCCAGATCCAGTAATGCGAGGAGGAGATTTTTGATGATTTGCAGAAGAACCTACCCGGATTTCGTTTGCGCGTGTTAGCACTGGAATGTGTTATTTTCAGTTCAGTGTTAATAGGAAACCAATTTTTCAACTTGTTTGTAATGAACTGTAGTTTTTGTGACTCTTCCATGATGGACTTTATTTTACTGTTACATTTCACTGGACTTTTGATGAAGTTCTGGTTGGAATATTTCTTAAATATGTCTAAAAAAAATGGCTTGTTATTTTAGCAAGCAACTTGCAAGTATCCGTCGTGTGTGACTTTTTATTTTTCGTTCATACTTTTTTGGAGTGTGTTGAATTTTCTGTTTGTCTACAGCTGTTTATAAAACTGAAGCTGAGCTCTGATTGCAAAAGTGTTCTAGTTCCCCAAAGTATCCAGATTCTGATCAAGTTCCCCCAATGTATCTATGGATGCCCTATTACAAGGTCTTACAACGTTATATTGCAGGGTTATCCATCTGCTATTCAAAGTCTTAAAGTTTCTCCCAAATCACAAAAAAATTTCTAAAGTTGATATTGTGTAAGAAAAGGTATGACCTCCATGTGGTTAAAAGCATGCTTGGTAAGTCATCGTAATGAGAAAATAAAAGGAACTCTACCATCAAAATCCATCATGATAAACCAGGGACACTTACTCATAGATCCAGGCCGTGGTAACCTTAAATTAATCAGCTTTTAAATTATGCTAATGAGACTTTAGGGCTACCTGGGCAGTTCCTGGAGCCCCTCCGTGCTGCAGATGCACAGGCTGTTACACTGTGCAGGAGCACCCTTCCCTCCCACTGTGTGCTGAAAATTAATTTGCTGTAGTGAGATTACATCAGTCAGAAGGAGGGAGAGACAGGGTGTGTGTCTGTATAGCTGAGCTGTATGCGTTGTGTATATATGTGTAAAAATATATATTTTTCCTTTTTTTGGAATCCTAAATCTGGGGTGTGTCCTATAGTAAGAAGCATCTTAGTCTGAAAAATACGGTAAGTGTTTATCCATGCTTGATTTTGATGGTAGATTTACTTATGTTAACCAAAAATGGTTTTATGAGATTAAAAAAATGGCTTCTTTTTTTGAAGACTAATTCCAACTGTTTAGGTTATCCCCTTCCACTCCGTATGGTAGTTTCGGGAATTGCTGAGCACAGCGCTTAGCTATCTTTGGTAGTCCCAGTATCCGAGTGCTGGAGATAATGGGGCATATTTACTTACCTGGTCCTGTCGCAATCCCCGATCTGGACTACCCAACGAGGATGAAGTCCGGCGTGACTCACTAATATCGTGCGCCTGAGATCCTACATGTGTCTCTTCCCCGCTCAGGTCGCCAAAGTTCACCTTCTGCTTCCTGGTGCATGTAAGTGCATTGTCTTGTGACACAATTTGACATGTTAAATCCTGCGCGTTGTCCGAATCCGTCAGATCGTCCGATGGCCCGCCCCTCGGCTTGTGTCACGTGAAAGCCGGTGCCGATGCGCCACAATCTGATCGCGTGCGACACAATCCCTGGTGGGATCCCCAAAAACGTCGGAAAACCTGACGGAAATGTGGCCGCAGGACCTTAGTTAATAGGCCCCTATGAGTGATGTGCTCTGCGATTTCCGACATGCTCCTCCTGACCCTCCACTCATTGAAAATGGGATCTCTGTTCTTCAGATTGCTGGGATCTTGTTTTTGTGATCAATGGGGGTCCAAGCAGCCGAATCCTCACTGATCACCCTGGTCTCCCCCATCATGTGGATAGGGCATAACTTAAAGAGGAGCTGTTACCCTGAAATACGGCACTAGGAGCTGCTTACTAAAGTAAACAGCTTCTAATGCTAAAGCAAACGCAGCTGCTGTGCTAACACTGCTGCACTGGCGTATTCATGAGGGGGCGGGATTAGGGGCAGTGAATGCTGCATGACGCGCGGCAGTCACCGCCAGCCTATGGAGTGAGCGATTTGAGAGCAGAGGTGTTTGTAATGTACAGCGCAACAGTGTTAGTTAGGAGGTTTCCGATAACGCTAACATTGTAACACTGCTGCGTTTGTTTTAGCACTTGGAGCTGCTTATTTTAGTAACACGATTTTTAATACTCCGCTTTCACATTGTTATTATGGGTTGTCCTAAGTACAATTGTTATCCTCTGTCTATAGGCATGACTGCTGAGACCCCCATGATAACAAGAACGGACTCCCCCCCCCCCCCCCCCTGATAATCATTATTATGGGAGTGTTGCAAATTGCTGAGCACATCGTGTGGGTATTTCTGGCACTCTCATTCACTGTCTATGTGAGTGTCAGAGATACCTGAGCGCTCTGCAATTTCCGATGCTCCCATAGTATTGATTGGATCTGTAAAGGTCTTCGCTTTCAGGCTCCGCCGGATCACAGTGTAACTGATTCAACTTGGGACAATCCCTTAAGGTGCAGAATAATGAGGGAACCTAATTTTTATCGCTGGTGAGAAGCACTGCTCCATAGCTATCATCTCTGTCCACCTCCTGTTTATTAACAACTACAACTCTCAGCCTACATGCTTTGGACTGTAATTGAAGTGGTCATTGCTGTACAACATATATATGTTGTATATATACAACATTTAGGTTTATACATTTATATATATAACTTCCCATTATTCGTCAACAATAAACCCAAAATTCTGATTCCGTAGTAATGTGATGTAATAAAAGCCATTGTGTATCCTTCCGTTTATTATCCATGACAGAAATAATAGTCCATTTCTATCAGATTAAATATGCAGTAATGTTATGGGACCAGGCGGAGGCGCCGTGACCCCTGCGCTCTGTCTTGTCACGTTTCGATGCCGCCCTGTTTCCATGTTGTACATTTATCTACAACTCGTAACATCTGAGAGACGGCTCTTTAAATATTTACTGCTACGTAGTCCTGGCAGATTGTCAGATACACTTCACTTCTTAAAGTGGACCTGTCAGAACAGCGCCAGCTCTATCATCCACACAGACACTGGGTGCACAGCAGATTTCAGACATTTAGTTTAATAAAAAGCAAAGCAATCTGGAAGCAAAATATTCACGCCAAGTATGCAAATCACCCAGCGAGTCTACATTATACGCTTTGTTTTCCAATAAAGATTATACTGATGTTCTGAAGCTCCAGAGATACAGCGTTGCCAATAGGCACATACAACATAATATTAACCAGGAGGGAGAGGTGAGAAATCTAGATTCTATAGACATCGATTTTGCACTGGTATTAGGTATGGAATCTATTCTGCATCCTGTAGAATTTGTTGGGTTACACAAAGTTCTGGATAATTCTAATAAATGCGGCACTATGAGATTGAATTCTGGTCACTTTGCAGAGGTAAAACTTAAAGGGGTATTCCATTTCTTAATATTTATGACATAGCCCATCTTGACAACCCTTTTACTGCCGCCAGGCCAAACAGAGAGTTTGCAGAGCATGTGCAGCCGCTCTAGATCCAGGTCTACGAGAGTCTCGACAATTGCCATGTCAGGTATTTTTGTTGCTCCCATAGACCTAATTGGAGGGCATCTGTTGATGCCCATAGCCAACACAAGATCTGAACCAGGCCCCCAAATTTTGTGTAATGATTATAGTAGACAACGTATCAGAACACATTGAAAGCCAAGTTGGAGTGGGCAAATGCTACCACCAGAATATGTGGGAAGGGGTATCATTATACATCCAAAAAACGACTTGATTTACACTTTTGTGCTTACTTTTACCTGTTCTATCACTATAATTGCACTGACCCACAGAATGAAGTTGACGAGTCATTTGTACAACAAGGATTTAAAAGAAAGGACACAAAAGCGATCCACCAAATCCTAAATAAAAATAGGATAAAAGTGACTACATTTTTTTTAATGAAAGAGCTTTTATTCACAAGTACACAGTAAAACTCACAGACCGCGTGTGCCATGATGTATCATGGGCTTTGTACAAAGCACACAATAAATTAAGATACCCCCCGAGCACCTATCCTAACACTAAAGCAGAATAAAGTGCTACTCTAGCATTCTAGCTCAGGCAAACAAAAAACATACATTTTTCAACTAAAGCTACTACCTGCAACTGGGAAAACAGATGGGAGGGGGGAGGGGAGGGGTTAAAATGTCACAGTCCTGAAGCTTTATTGAAAAATAACAAGAGACACAAGAGGGAGGTAGGGGGGAAGGAGAGGATGGTAAGTCTTCTACTTCGTGGATGCCTCAATAACTCCCTAAATAAACTCACTAAATAAAGTCCATAATCAAAATAAAACAAAAAAAGGCAAAGTCCACAAGTGAAAAGTGAAGAAGTGGCCTGTCAGTCCTCTTCTTCTAAGTCCATCCTGCGGAAAAAGCTGGCTCAAGACTAACCGAGGACAATCCTGGATGGACAAAGTTGCTCTGTGCATGGTGAGGCGCCTCCTGGCGTACCTCAAGACGTCTTTGAAGCAATTCATAAGACGCCAGGCATCCTGGATGGCCCCCACAGTGGAACAGACCATAAAGAGCAGCGTGGCAAGTCATGGTGTTCCTAGGCACAGAAAGAAGGAGTTTGTGATCCAGAGCTTTTGACAGGACCCGAGCAAAGGTAAAAGTTTTATTGAAAGAGCCCCAAGTAAATGTAGTAGTCGTGGCCGAGTGGTTAAGGCGATGGACTTGAAATCCTTTGGGGTCTCCCCGTGCAGGTTCAAATCCTGCCGACTACATTTAAGTTTGCTGTCCTGAGAGCATAGCATAGCCAGACTAAATCTTTCTCTTTGAATTCCCCTGTCCAGCATGCAAGTTTCCAGAGATAAGAAAGTACAATCCTGAGCAAAGGTAAGAGTGACTAAAATGACACATGTAATGGTAGGGTCAGAAGGTAAGAGTTCTGCTTACTGAGACTTTGCCAATTAAGGCCGTCTTGCAGGTGTGTGGAGACTTACAGCTATTAATGCTCCACTGGGGAACAAAATATCCTTCCGGTAATCCTTTATTTTCTTAGAAGTATACCTGCCCCTTTACCCAGACAAGTAATTAAGGATATCGAGGCCTATATAGCCTGGGCTAGATCCTATAAAAAATCTAGAATCTCTAGGCGGGTTATGTATTGTCCTAAAAACCTTGGTGGCGCAGGTCTCCCCAACATAACGTGTTATCAAGAAGCCACTCTGTTAGATCCCATCAGGAAGTGTTGGCTGGGAGGTGAGACGTAAGATAAGTGGATGACTATCGAGTCAGAAATGGCTAAGGTATTGACACTTACGTCCCTGCTGGTAGGGGAATTCCTGGAGGTTAAAGGGAAAAAAAGATTAGGTACTATATCTATGGATACCTTGGAAACAACACGCTCAACAGTGCATGCATGGAGAAAATACTGTAAAGTAATGGGGGACAAGGTAAAATTCTCCCCCAAGAATATTGATTTAGAAACACTAGAATCCCTTTCTGAGAACTTGGATCTGAAGGATTGGATTCGGGCTGGCATCCATAATTTGGAATGTATGAGGATGGATGGTAGGTACCTATCTTTTAAGGAATTGAGGCAGAAATACAATCTAACGACCTCAGAATGGTTTACCTGTCATAGGCTAAGCTCTATAACGCATTTGCTAAAGGAATTTTTAGTGGAGCGGGCATGTTTTAGGCCTAGTTTTCTGTCATTTCTAGATTCGGTCAGAGGTATGGCGGGTACCTCAGCAGCGTATAGAGATATGATAACCTGTTATAGTAGGGTTAAACAGCCATATATGCTGAAATGGGAGCAAGAGTTAAGTCTCACCTTATCAGCTGAGCAATGGATTAAGGCAATCTCGGACTCAAATAGAAATTGGCTCTGTACAAATTATATAACTAATCTGTTTAAATTGCGCACCCGATGGTACTTGACTCCCCAAAAATTAGCCAGAATTAATCCGGATTGCAGTGATTTCTGTTGGAGGGGCTGTATGGACACTGCGACAACTGTACATATGTGGTGGGATTGTGTACATGTGTTTAGTATTTGGGAGCATATCTTTGAGCTCATTACGAAAATGTGCAATAGGACCGTCCCCTCATGTCCGGCTCTTGCCCTTTTGGATATTTATACCAGTACCTTCTCCGAAAAAGAAAAATGGTTGATTAGTAGGTTATGCGCAGTAGGGAGATTGGTAATTGTGCAACAGTGGAAATCTTTAAATTTTATCAAACTAGATATAATAAGGGAAAATATGAATGAGTGCTATAATTATGAGAGTGGGAGCAATAGAACGGCTGGCTGAAGTTGATATCTGTACAGTATTAGCTGAAGCCCTACTCAGGGCATCTTTTGCTTGACTGATAAATACCCCACCGAGGGACGCATGGGAGAGTATGATGTAGTTACGCTACGTTCACTCTGTTCCCTTCTCCCGGTCTATATATTTCCCTCTACAATTTCCTCTCTCTTCGCTCCCTATAAGCTGGTTGTACTGGTGCCCCCCCTCTCACACCCCTTAAGATAGTCTTAAGTCTTACTGTTCCCCCTTCCCGCCCTAGTAAAGTGCTACTTAGGCATTTAGATAGTTGGAGAAGTACATGATTGAAAGATTTTTCTTTCTTTTTTAACTATGTTTATGTTATATGACTAATAATAAAGGATATTTGAATGGTAATGCTCCACTGGGGGATTCTGGAAAATATGCAAATATATTTCCAGGGTGGGACAAGGAAAATATTGTCTCTTTAGCCACATTAACATCAAGCATGACTTTAATCCCACTTCATGTCATTAGGCTTCCTAAAAGTCATGCTTGATGTTAAGGGAGCTGCCTTACAAGGTAGTAAAAAAAGACAATGGGGCAGATTTATAAAAAGTGTCCTAATGTTAGACAGTGAGTTAGACTAGACATTCTTATTCTCCACCAGATTCATATAAATGTCTGGTGCTAAATGATATGTAAGACTTTCTAGTTCTAATCTGCACCTCCTATTAGTTGGCTTACTTTATGCTAGATAGTTAGGACAGAATGATGACGGGTCAGGAGTATTTTTGGCAAACGGACCTTTTTGGCATGATACCATGCCCGTTTTGTCATGCTAGTTGTTGGAGAGCCAGAAAACTGTTATAAACCCTTTATCAATGTGGTGCAGACACTTTTTTAGTGCAAACTACGACAGAATTAATAAATCTCCTCCAATGTTTTCCCTGTCCCATTCTGAAAAACGTATTTGCATATTTACCAGAATCCTCTAGAGGAGCATTAATCACTATAAGTCTCCACACACCTGCAAGGCAGCCTTAATTGGTAAAGTCTATGTAAGGAGAACGGGAAGTCCTTCACTACTCTTCTGGCTCCTGAAGTGCAGTCTGTCACTCCTCTCCACACTGATTTTTATCGGGTTAGAGGGGGCGTGGTTACCTGATTAGGGGCGGGCTTAAGTGAGCCATCAGCTCATCACAGGGAGCGACTCCTATCATTCACAAGTTAGAGCCAGCTCGTTCGCAAATGACACATCTCTAACTCTGAGGATGCGTCCACACGTCGCAGTTAAAACTGCATCACAATCAGTTTTAATGTGGTTTTAGGCAAAGTTTGTTATTTCCAATTTCACCTGTTCAGGTCATGTCTTTCACCTGTTAAATTAACAAAACTGCACCTAAAACAACCTCAAAACTGATAACGATAATGGTAACTGATGAAAACTGCAACGTGTGGATGCAGCTTCACTCCCTGACCCTAGTCAAAAGCCTCTCACTCAGCCAAGCCAGTTCCGTACACTGTACTGAAGAGACGCAACCACATCAAAACTGCGCTGTCTACAGTTGGGAATCTGTTCCTTCTGGAATAGTTATACCTTATTTTTCGGCCTATTAGGTGCACCAAAAATCCTTTAATTTTCTCAGAAATCAAAGGTGCGCCTTATAGGCCAGTGCGCCTTATATATGAACTTATACAGAAATGTACTACAGACAAGATGTACTGTACATTTACCAGTGTTTAATAGCTCCATCCCCAGAAATTTCCTGCACCTTCCCAGGAGAAGGGGCATAGGGAGACCGCTTAACCCCTGCTGCATCACCCTGCATTAACCCCCTGCAGCCATACCTCTGAGATCGGAGCTCTCTGACACGCTGAAGACAAGTTTCCCGGAAAGTGTAGCTGGCTTGAATTGTGCACAGGTCTGCCACCTGCTGGTCATTTTTAGTTACTGAATTTGATCATGCGCCTTATACTCCAGTGCGCCTTATATATGAACCTAGATGTCTTAGCAGGCATTTATTAGAGGTGCGCCTTATACTCCAGTGCGCCTTATAGGCCGAAAAATACGGTACCTGTTTGGCTATAATCCTGGCTTTAATCCTGTTTGGCTTTAATCCTGTATCGTGTACTTAGGCTTCCTGAAAGTCATGCTTGATGGTAAGGGGGCCGCCTTACAAGGTAGCAAAAAAGAGTCACTATATTCCTTGTCCTGTCCTGGAAAAGGAATTTACCTGGTATGGTACAAACTAAACTAAAACTTAAATATGTTTACTTCACTTTAAATAACTATAATTTAGTATATGGGTTAGTACATGTAGTCTAAAAAAATAATACTCATCCCACAAAAGACAAGATTAAAAAGGCTAATAAGAATTAAAATCTATATGCATCATAATATAGGCCAAAAACTGGGCTTAATACACAAGAAATAGATTTGCAGAGTGTACTAGAAAATTGGATAACTTTTTATTATGTAATCAATACACATTACCTTGGAAATCTGGGCAAATTCATCCACCTTCTGTGCCCTCTAATGTCCGTCTCTCGAGGCTCTGTGAGAAATCCTACAGTTTCTACTTTATTGAACATTGCTTTAAACCCAATCTCCCATCTCAGCCGTTATTATCACCCTCTATGTCTTTTATGATGGGACAGTGTAGCTTGGTTTTCGGTTGTGATTTATGATACCCTTGTGCTGTGGTCAGATTTATTGTGCACTGTCCGGCAGTAGAGCTACTTACAGCATAGCAGCTACGAGGGTGTCATTGTGATTTGCTACAATGCTCTGTGATCCGTGAAGGGAATGTAGACGTTTGGTAACCCAATGACATTGCATTTCATAGAAAGCAGGACTGAAGATGAAAGCGTAAAACCGTAATGAGCTGCTGGTCACACATACAATTATAAAATGTCAAGCCACATCTAGATCAAGAGAAGAATTGCTATATACAGCTGAGAAATAGTGCAATGATCCTATATATCACCTAAAACTGGGCTGGATGAATTAAGGTCTATGGGTTTTTTACCGTTTTGTGCTGGGAAACATTGTCCCCAACCAGGGCTGTAAGTAGGAGAGGTAGGGCCCCATAGCTGACTTCTGAATGGGGCCCCCTTCCCTTGTAAATATGTACATACTACCCTCATTTATACTCACATATTTATATACCTATATACATAAAGATACAGTTCTTCATATACACATACACACATGTAGAGCATATTCACATCACATATAATAATAATAATTCTTTATTTATTTAGCGCACACAGATTACACAGCACTGCACAAGCATGACAAAAAACACAACCTAACAGTATGTTTTGGAGTGTGGGAGGAAACCGGAGGACCCGGAGAAAACCCACGCAACCACGGAGAGAACATACAAACTCTTTGCAGATTTTGACCTGGGTGGGATTCGAACCCAGGACCCCAGCGCTGCAAGGCATATACACATACAGTGCCATATACAAACGTACAAAATATATATACACACATACAGTATATACACGCCATACACCATATACGCATATGTCATATGCACATCACAGATACACACATACAAACAGCATATTTACATCACATATATATGTTATATACAATACAATACAACTTTATTGATCCCTTTCAGGAAATTGTTTTGTGCACACATCGTCTGAGCCAGGACTACATATAGACATTTACATGTAAACACACAGGAACATTTCAAACACACAGTTAAAAATCATTAATGCTGGGGATGATGGGGGTGACCCGAGGGTTGATGATGGATATACATATTATGCTGTACAATGAGCAGAATAATATGTATATAATGGTGCACATCCTCCATTCTTTAGTGTCAGGCCGGAGGACAGGGCCCCTGTCACTGTGGGCCCCATAACGGCTGCTATGGCTGCTACCACTGTAGTTACGCCCCTGGTCCCAGCAGTAAATGGAATAATAGGTCTATATGACTGCAGAGTCACAAGGTTTGTTAGTAGTCTGCACAAAAAAGTCTGCACAGTAACTCTAGACACAAGATAATGGGGCACATTTACTTACCCGGTCCAGCGGAGTTCACAAAAGTGCTTTGTCTGATGATAATGCACTGTGCCGCCATTCACTTAGATTGTGCGCCCGATATCCTGCATGTGTCGCTTCCCCGCTCAGGCCCAACAGAGTTCACCATCTTCTTCCCGGTGTATGTAAGTGCTTTATCTTGCGACACAATTTGAAAGTTAAATCCCGCGCTCAGTCCAAATCCGTCGGATAATCTGATGGCCCGCCCCCTGATTTCTGTTGCATGAAAGCCGACGCAGCCGCGCCACAATCTCCTGTTAATTACCTGTCCCAGCTGCGCAAATACCGAAAACAACAGAAAAACCAATCAAAAAGTGCGGCCACGGACCCTTGGTAAATAAGCCCCAATATCTTTGAAGGAGTTTTAGTACCGATTTAGTAAGTTATTCCCAATCCACAGGATAGAGGATAACTTTCTAATCAGAGAGAGTCTGACAGCTGGCACCCGACCAATCATGGGAATGGGGTCCCTGTTGTCCTAATTGAAGGGGGATCGCGTTCTCATGATCGTTGGGAGACCCAGTTGCTTGGGCCTCAACTATCCCCAATCCTGTGAATAACTTCATAAATGGGGACAACCCCTTTAAAACTATTTGAAAAATGTATTTACTTTCCATGCCAGAGGTATTTGTATCCAGGCATCTGGTTTTAGGCTACACACACCTTAAAGTCTATAGGGGAGTTCTAGTAAGTTCAAAGACAAGTGACCCGAATACTAAGTGGGAGCGAAGGTCTGTCTTATAATGACAATATATGACAGTATGTGCGGTATATTTAAGGAAAGAACCTTACTAGGTCTGTAAACTATTTCGTATATGGGAGCCTCTAAGGGATCTCTTATTTACAGCTCATGCATACATTTCCTATATGAAGCATGGGATATTTATTCAGGCATTTGATTTGCTATTGATGTTTACAGTAATATTTTTCAGTATATTTATTACTAATTACTGTGGTAGCGCATTAATAAGGAATACTGCTTCAATCAGAGACTGGTTACCAAAACTTAGGTGCATGCTATACTCACCTCTGTCCACTAGGTGGCACCATTGAGTTACTAAAACTAATTGAAACAATGTAATTTGTAGGATTAACTGGGGACAAAATTTTATTTTTTGTCTATGATGGTCAATTTTCAACCATTTTACTTTTTTTCCGTGCAATGATATGGGAAATTTTGCAAAATAAAATACAAAATGAATGAAAATGTTCTCTTTAGGTTTGATTGATATGTGATAATTGATATTTGATATCTGATTGTTGAGTGGAAAAACTTCATATACTCTTCAATAAATAGTGATGTAGGACAAGACATCACTGGAGTATACTGACACCGGCAATTGGCTGCGGGTCCCGGGACCACCAACAATTCTGGCCCACAATTCTGGGGATTGATTAACAAGCACCAGTGTGTTAAGAGGAGAATTAAGTAAACTTTTTTTATTTCCTTACCCATTCCGTGACATATTCCAGGATTCTTGAAAAATATTTACAATATTTATAATATATAATATTTATAATATATAATATTTATAATATATAATGATGCTTTATTCTGTGGTTTCAGGACCTTCGGAGGACCTTCAAAGGTCCTGAAATATCTTTTTTGTATATGTGGACTGAGAGCAGGAACAGATATACAAGGATTTATGGGTGAAGGTTCTTCTCACTACAAAATGTGGTGAGTGTTTTGGGTGGCCATGGGTCTCCTAGAAGGCACGGTCATCAGGCTACTGCCCAAACCACCTATATTATAATCTACTACTATGTGTTTGAATATTACAGAAATACTACATACTGGACCAGTGGGCTTCAAATACCTGCTATAATCCTGGAATATAAATGCATTTTCACAGTCCTGCTGCTACTTACAACACATACAAGATGTGGTTACAGGGATCTCCATGGCCAATACATAACCTGCTGACACATTCCATTTACAAGGTGCCTATCTTTGTAAAAGATGTGTTTTTCCACTTATTTTCACTGGTGTCAGATGCAACATCCCCCACCGGGGCCTAGCCTTAAAGGTGAGGCCTGGAGTCAGCCGGGGCCCGCTGTACCGGAGTGGCTGGCGGTTGCGGCCTAAGCACCCTATTGTCACGGTGCTTGATACGGGGGAACCGGAGGGCTGTCCTACAGCCTGGCAGGTCTCCAGCAGGGTGGTGTTGGCAAGAAAAGATGAGGGAGCGGCTGCTATAGCGGATCTCCCTGGGGCAACCCCTTAATGTCCCGAGTGTGAGTCTCTGGGTGATGGACAGGGTGCCGGTGATGAAGGCAGCCGTATTAGCAGGGACCAGACGGAGACAGAAGTTGAAGAAAACAACTTACAGTTCTTTATTTGAACCGCAGGAACCGCAGCAAACGTGCCTTTAACAAGATGGTGGAGTACTGGAGAGGTATTTGGAGGGAGCCACAGGATGTAGTTCACCAGCCTGGATGTATAGGGCAGGCTGGGAGGCAGCTGGGTCCTTAGAGGAGGCTTCAGCTCGGTCCTGGATCTCTTCAGGTATCACCCTTGAAGGTAGGATGATACCCCTTTCCTCACTACACTAACTCTAGTCTTATCTTCCACTTCAGGCAGGGGCTAGGCTCTTCCTACACTGGTCTGGTGTGCTAGAGACTCTGAGCTGCTGCTCAGCTAACTACTCTCTGCTTGCGTCCTGCAGACCCAGAGGGCCTGACTAGGACCGGTCTCTTTTCCCTTCTGGGAGAGACTGCTCTCCTCTCTCTCCTGAGAGAGACTTCTCTCTAAGAACTCTAGAACATTCCTGGCCAGGGGGTTTTATTACCTCCCTTTGGTCAGGTGGTGGCTGCTCCTCCAATTACCTCTCAGTTCACAGAGACAGGATGTAACACAGATCATTGGATACTGGACTTTTACATCATACACAGATTTAACTTCTGCCTTGCCAGGCAGGATTAACCACTGCAATTTCCCCTTTGTGATGTGGTGACATTGTTATGGGGCTTATTCGCAAGCACCCACTCGCCATTGCATCGGCGAGGGTGTTGCATACCCCGGGGGCAATTGAAAGAGCCGCCCTCGGCTCGACTACAGATGGTTTTGGGATACAGAGGGGGCTAAGGGCACTTCTAGGAAGTGCAGGCTATGTGAGGTGTAGGGACAAACCGCCCATGGTCCTGGAAACAGGCACCTGGGTTGGTGTCGGACTAAGACAAAAATATAGCTGTATGACAGTTGGTCGCTGACGCCATTAAACCGAACTGTACTGTAGGAAAGGTGTGGTGTCATGTCCTGTAATCCACTCCTTGCACCAAGGCCTGTATATTTGTTTGATCAACGCTTCTTCCCTGGCGGCAATTATATGGTGTCTATCTGCATTGCATGAGCATATGCGACACGAGTACCTCCTGACTGACATCCTTACCCATGTATGGGTGGCATCCAGGTGCTATCTTTGTAACACCCCCGGTCCTCTTAGGACCCGCAGTTTACGGACTACCCCCACGTGCAAACCTCGGTTTGAGGGATCAGGTAGCGGTCAGTGTTTTACATAAAAGACGGTCCGACACAGCCACACTACAACCTGAAAAGCCTATGAAAGGGTTAATGCAGACTACTGGCAGATATGACAGTGTGCAACAGGTTAATTCACATTGGCTTAGGAGCCCAATGGGTACACATCTTGAACGTTACAAACGTTACAGAGGTAGATAGGCTACTCAGGGTAGCACGATAGCAAATGTCTCTTTTCCTGCAAAGAAAAGGCATAAAAAGTGCAAGCAGAATGTCCATACCTAGAAAGGAAGGCATTAAGTGCAAAATAATAGTCAATAGACATAGCAACTCTTCCCTGGAGTATCTGGCAAAAGTCTCTCAGAAGGTCTCTACTGACAAAGTCCATCTTCTGGGTACAGCCCTTGATGTGGGGGAAAAGTGCAATGAAGAAGCAAAGGGTCTCCTCTATGTGTAGAGGGACAGAGTCCTTTGAAGAAACTCTCTGCTGTGGCAGAGGAAGGGGTGCTATCATAGCACATGACAGTGATCAGTTCAAGGTATGTCTCTTGACTGAGATAAATAAGGGTAAGAGTCTCAGGAAAGTCTCTGGCTCTTTGGGGCAAATGGAGATAAATATACACAATATGTACAAAGTATCTGGAGAGGGCTACAGCCCTTCAGGGGTTAGTCTGATGCACCTTCGCTGGGTTCAGCAGGGACAGGATCCAAAGTCAGCAGGGAATCCTGTGCATCCTCAGCGGGAGTAGGTGCCGGCTGGGGACACCCGGTGGCAGTAGTAGGTACTGCAGGTGCAGCAACCTCCTCCGGACCTTCAGGGGGAGGAGCGCTGTCGCCCGGGGTGTCGGCTGTTCCAGCCGGGGGCTCAACTGAGCCAGGGACCACGGAGGGGTCCAAGAAGAAATAAACAGAGCCCGGCGGTCGAGCCGCGGCTCCTTCCAGCTCCGGTTCTTCCGGGGCCGGGTCGTCACCCCATTGGTAACCGGCAAGGGGAGATGTGGGCCTAGATGGAACCTCCGGACACAATGTCCGTTGCTAGGGGCGATGGCTAGAATGGGACGTGGGCACTTTAAGACACAGTCACTATTCCCTGGGAGGTGAGCCAATAACCTAGCGTCGGAAACAATCTCTACCCCCCTTTAACTTCCCCAGCGGTACTCACTCAGGATCAGCCGCGGTGACAGGACAGCTCCGGTACACGAAGGTCTCCGTTCCCGATGTCCGGCAGGCAGCAGGGTTCAGTGATGCTCCGCGGTGTTCTCCAGTCGCAGGACACGTGCGCCGGAACTCCGCATGAGGCGCACACTGCTGGCAGGCTTCAGGCGCGGCCTGCGCCGAAATCCAAGATGGCCGATTAACCCTCTTCGTTGCCGGCCGCACACGCTCCAGCTCCTCCTCCACGGTGCTTCGCGCCACTCGCGCAGGGGGCGGGGCCTAATGACGCCTCTGGAGTTCCCGCCAGTGAAGATTTGGCCGGCTTGAAATACTTGCTGCGCCACACGCCTCTGAGGTAAATGCTTCAGGCGCAGCAGCGCCAGATGTAGCAGAGCTGACACAGTTCTTGCAGGAATTAACCTCTTGAGTGCTGGAGCGGCGCTCGACAGCACGTGGCAGCAGTATAAAGTTCAATGTAGAAACACACAAATACTTGGGCCTAAACCCGGATGGCAGCAGGGTTAGGCAGCACAGTCTTTTTCTTAATAAAGTACAGTCTTTAGTGCCAGGATAAGGCACAGAAGTAAATATCCTGTTCGTGACGCCACTTGCAACATCCCCCACCGGGGCCTAGCCTTAAAGGTGCTATAGCGGATCTCCCTGGGGCAACCCCTTAATGTCCCGAGTGTGAGTCTCTGGGTGATGGACAGGGTGCCGGTGATGAAGGCAGCCGTATTAGCAGGGACCAGACGGAGACAGAAGTTGAAGAAAACAACTTACAGTTCTTTATTTGAACCGCAGGAACTGCAGCAAACGTGCCTTTAACAAGATGGTGGAGTACTGGAGAGGTATTTGGAGGGAGCCACAGGATGTAGTTCACCAGCCTGGATGTATAGGGCAGGCTGGGAGGCAGCTGGGTCCTTAGAGGAGGCTTCAGCTCGGTCCTGGATCTCTTCAGGTATCACCCTTGAAGGTAGGATGATACCCCTTTCCTCACTACACTAACTCTAGTCTTATCTTCCACTTCAGGCAGGGGCTAGGCTCTTCCTACACTGGTCTGGTGTGCTAGAGACTCTGAGCTGCTGCTCAGCTAACTACTCTCTGCTTGCGTCCTGCAGACCCAGAGGGCCTGACTAGGACCGGTCTCTTCTCCCTTCTGGGAGAGACTGCTCTCCTCTCTCTCCTGAGAGAGACTTCTCTCTAAGAACTCTAGAACATTCCTGGCCAGGGGGTTTTATTACCTCCCTTTGGTCAGGTGGTGGCTGCTCCTCCAATTACCTCTCAGTTCACAGAGACAGGATGTAACACAGATCATTGGATACTGGACTTTTACATCATACACAGATTTAACTTCTGCCTTGCCAGGCAGGATTAACCACTGCAATTTCCCCTTTGTGATGTGGTGACATTGTTATGGGGCTTATTCGCAAACACCCACTCGCCATTGCATCGGCGAGGGTGTTGCACAGATAATATAAAATGCTTTGGAGAGGGCAGGGGGTGGGGGAATGAGTTACAGCAGCTAGGTGTCCTCACTGCAAACCTAGAGACACTGCAGAGGGGAAATGCTATATGAAGTCTACAAGTCCCATATTGGGGCTTATTTACTAAGGGTTCGCAGATTGCACTTTTGTCGGAATTTCAAAGTTTTCGGGATTTGCGCCGCTGTGACAGGTACTTAACTGGGGATTGTGTCGCACGCGATCGGATTGTGGCACAGCTGTGCTGGCTTTCATGTGACAGAAATTGGGGGCGGGCCGTTGGACAATCCGACTGATTTGGACTGAGCGCGGGATTTAACTTTCAAATTTTGTCGCAAGAACAAGCACTTACATGCACCGGGAAATAGAAGGTAAACTCCTGCGGACCTGAGCGGGGAAGCGACACATGCAGGATATCGGGCGCGCGATCTTAGTGAATCGCGGCACAGTGCATGATCGTCGGACAATCCATACTTCGTGAACTCCTCCGGACGGGTAAGTAAATGTGCCCCATTGCCCTGGGATTTTGGCGCACGCGATCGGATTGTTGCGCATCGGCGCCGGCATGTGCGCGACGGAAATCGGGGGGCGTGGCCGAACGAAAACCCGACGTATTTGGAAAAACTGCCGCATTTAAAAACGGAAAATCTGTCGCGGAGCTTGCACTTACCTTCACTCAGCCGGCCTCGGTGTATTCCAGTGCATTCCGATGCTCTTCAGCGCAGCAGCGCCACCTGGTGGACGGCGGAGGAACTGCCTTAGTGAATCCCGAATCCACCCGAGAAGGTGCTGCTGGATCGCGAATGGGCCGGGTAAGTAAATCTGCCGCAATGGACTTCTGCAGAGTTTGTTGGATTTATAGCTTTATAGTCAAAATCTATAAAAGTGAACCACAGTCATTGCATTCAAAGCTGGAAATATCAGGAAATAGATGGAATTTGCTGAATTCACCGCTATACCGACCCATAAACCATGAAGGACATAGAAGCAGAATAGATGGATCAATGGGCAGATACTTAACCTGTAATGTAAGAAGTGGAGTGAGGAGATAATGGGGCACATTTACTTACCTGGTCCATTCGCGTTCCAGCGGCGGCTTCTCTGACGAGCATTCGGGTCTTCCGGCGATTCATGAAGGTCCTGCGTCCGATGTCCGATGTCCTGGTGGTGCTGCTGTGCCGAAGTTCGTCGAGGTGCCCCGGAGTTCATCGTCTTCATCGTGGTGCATGTGAGTATGGCCCGTGCGACCAATTTTTTTTTTTTAATGCGGCGGTTTTTCCGAATCCGTCGGGTTTCCGTTCGGCCACGCCCACCGATTTCTGTTGCTTGCATGCCAGCGCCGATGCGCCACAAACCGATCACGTGCGCCAAAATCCTGTGGCAATTCAGGGAAAATCGGCGCAAATCGGAAATATTCGGGTAACACGTCGGGAAAGCGCGAATCGGGCCCTTAGTAAATGACCCCCAATGTAATGAGAAGCATGCAGCGGCTGATCCCTGTCACTGGAGGTAGGTGACAATGTGCGGAGCCGGCAGTGAGTGGAGACACAGGGCTGTTGATCTGGGCCGCGCTGTATATGACACATCAGTAAGTTGTGGTTCTCTGATATGGATGAGCAGAGAAGGATTCACTGATGCATAGACAATCCGTACAGATGATGCTGAGCCTGAGACCCAGTTACTATGTCTGTCCTAGCATAACTAACATGGTAATGGAATAAGGTGACCTCAATATCAAGAGCTGCCGTCTAACATGAGAGGAAAGCAGAAAGTTAACCCCTCAATTTCTTAAAAAATGTTTGTGTCTTCTAGCTCTGTCTTTTTGGGATACTTAATGATGTACTACTGTATTGCAAACCATGCCGCCATACTGTACCTGGGACTAATGCTGTTATAATGTACACCTAAACATAGCGCCATACTGTACCTGGGACTAATGCTGTAATATTGTACACCTAAACATAGCGCCATACCGTACCAGTGACTAATGCTGTTATACTGTACACCTAAACATAGCGCCATACTGTACCTGAGACTAATGCTGTTATAATGTACACCTAAACATAGCGCCATACTGTACCTGTGACTAATGCTGTTATACTGTACACCTAAACACAGCGCCATACTGTACCAGTGACTAATGCTGTTATAATGTACACCTAAACATAGCGCCATACTGTACCAGTGACTAATGCTGTTATACTGTACACCTAAACATAGCGCCATACTGTACCTGGGACTAATGCTGTAATATTGTACACCTAAACATAGTGCCATACTGTACCAGTGACTAATGCTGTTATACTGTACACCTAAACATAGCGCCATACTGTACCTGGGACTAATGCTGTAATATTGTACACCTAAACATAGCGCCATACTGTACCTGTGACTAATGCTGTTATAATGTACTCCTAAACATAGCACCATACTGTACCTGAGACTAATGCTGTTATACTGTACACCTAAACATAGCGCCATACTGTACCAGTGACTAATGCTGTTATAATGTACTCCTAAACATAGCACCATACTGTACCTGAGACTAATGCTGTTATAATGTACTCCTAAACATAGCGCCATACTGTACCAGTGACTAATGCTGTTATACTGTACACCTAAACATAGCGCCATACTGTACCTGAGACTAATGCTGTTATACTGTACACCTAAACATAGCACCATACTGTACCTGGGACTAATGCTGTTATAATGTACACCTAAACATAGCGCCATACTGTACCAGTGACTAATGCTGTTATACTGTACACCTAAACATAGCGCCATACTGTACCTGTGACTAATGCTGTTATACTGTACACCTAAACACAGCGCCATACTGTACCAGTGACTAATGCTGTTATAATGTACCCCTAAACATAGCGCCATACTGTACCTGGGACTAATGCTGTTATACTGTACACCTAAACATAGCGCCATACTGTACCTGGGACTAATGCTGTAATATTGTACACCTAAACATAGTGCCATACTGTACCAGTGACTAATGCTGTTATACTGTACACCTAAACATAGCGCCATACTGTACCTGGGACTAATGCTGTAATATTGTACACCTAAACATAGCACCATACTGTACTTGTGACTAATGCTGTTATAATGTACTCCTAAACATAGCACCATACTGTACCTGAGACTAATGCTGTTATACTGTACACCTAAACATAGCGCCATACTGTACCAGTGACTAATGCTGTTATAATGTACTCCTAAACATAGCGCTATACTGTACCAGTGACTAATGCTGTTATACTGTACACCTAAACATAGCGCCATACTGTACCTGAGACTAATGCTGTTATACTGTACACCTAAACATAGCACCATACTGTACCTGTGACTAATGCTGTTACAATGTACACCTAAACATAGCGCCATACTGTACCTGGGACTAATGCTGTTATACTGTACACCTAAACATAGCGCCATACTGTACCTGAGACTAATGCTGTTATACTGTACACCTAAACATAGCGCCATACTGTACCTGTGACTAATGCTGTTATACTGTACACCTAAACATAGCGCCATACTGCACCTGTGACTAATGCTGTTATACTGTACACATAAACATAGTGCCATACTGTACCTGTTACTAATGCTGTTATAATGTACACCTAAACATAGCGGCATACTGTACCTGTGACTAATGCTGTTATACTGTACACCTAAACATAGCGCCATACTGTACCAGTGACTAATGCTGTTATAATGTACTCCTAAACATAGCACCATACTGTACCAGTGACTAATGCTGTTATACTGTACACCTAAACATAGCGCCATACTGTACCAGTGACTAATGCTGTTATAATGTACTCCTAAACATAGCACCATACTGTACCTGAGACTAATGCTGTTATAATGGACTCCTAAACATAGCGCCATACTGTACCAGTGACTAATGCTGTTATACTGTACACCTAAACATAGCGCCATACTATACCTGGGACTAATGCTGTAATATTGTACACCTAAACATAGCGCCATACTTTACCAGTGACTAATGCTGTTATACTGTACACCTAAACATAGCGCCATACTGTACCTGTGACTAATGCTGTTATAATGTATTCCTAAACATAGCACCATACTGTACCTGAGACTAATGCTGTTATAATGTACTCCTAAACATAGCGCCATACTGTACCAGTGACTAATGCCGTTATACTGTACACCTAAACATAGCGCCATACTGTACCAGTGACTAATGCTGTTATACTGTACACCTAAACATAGCGCCATACTGTACCTGAGACTAATGCTGTTGTACTGTACACCTAAACATAGCACCATTCTGTACCTGTGACTAATGCTGTTATACTGTACACCTAAACATAGCGCCATACTGTACCTGTGACTAATGCTGTTATAATGTACTCCTAAACATAGCACCATACTGTACCTGAGACTAATGCTGTTATAATGTACTCCTAAACATAGCGCCATACTGTACCAGTGACTAATGCCGTTATACTGTACACCTAAACATAGCGCCATACTGTACCTGAGACTAATGCTGTTGTACTGTACACCTAAACATAGCACCATACTGTACCTGTGACTAATGCTGTTATAATGTACACCTAAACATAGCGCCATACTGTACCAGTGACTAATGCTGTTATACTGTACACCTAAACATAGCACCATACTGTACCAGTGACTAATGCTGTTATACTGTACACCTAAACATAGCGCCATACTGTACCTGTTAATAATGCTGTTATACTGTACACCTAAACATAGCGCCATACTGCACCTGTGACTAATGCTGTTATACTGTACACATAAACATAGTGCCATACTGTACCTGTTACTAATGCTGTTATAATGTACACCTAAACACAGCGCCATACTGTACCAGTGACTAATGCTGTTATACTGTACACCTAAACATAGCGCCATACTGTACCTGAGACTAATGCTGTTATAATGTACACCTAAACATAGCGCCATACTGTACCTGTGACTAATGCTGTTATAATGTACACCTAAACATAGCACCATACTGTACCAGTGACTAATGCTGTTATACTGTACACCTAAACATAGCGCCATACTGTACCTGTGACTAATGCTGTTATAATGTACACCTAAACATAGCGCCATACTGTACCTGTGACTAATGCTGTTATAATGTACACCTAAACATAGCACCATACTGTACCAGTGACTAATGCTGTTATACTGTACACCTAAACATAGCACCATACTGTACCAGTGACTAATGCTGTTATACTGTACACCTAAACATAGCGCCATACTGTACCTGGGACTAATGCTGTTATACTGTGCACCTAAACATAGCGCCATACTGTACCAGTGACTAATGCTGTTATACTGTACACCTAAACATAGCGCCATACTGTACCTGTGACTAATGCTGTTATACTGTACACCTAAACACAGCGCCATACTGTACATGTGACTAATGCTGTTATAATGTACACCTTCAGACAGTGTTATACTCTACCTGTGAATTATGTTATTATAATAGAAATCTAAAAATTCTGCCTCCTTGTACCAGTGACTAATGTTCCTCTAATACTGTAAACTTAAAGACAGTGTAATAATATACACCTAAAAATGCAATTATCCCGTGACGGGACGGGTGATCAGTACTAGATTGATGGACGTCCTATTCTTTGTGCCCCGTCTGTATCGCTGTATGAAGGGCTGCAGCGCTTTAAATGTTTTACAGCTCCATAGCTTCTGAAGTGGCTGTGCCTGGTATTGCAGATTAGTCCAAAGGTGTAGTAAACAGTATAATATTATGTGAAAAAGAGTGGGCATATAAAAACACAGAAATTAGTTACTGAAGTGCATTTGGAGCTGCAAAGAGAAAAACTGCAAAAATGCCGAATATTCCATATCATGGCCGTACATTCATGAACAAATACTGAAATATTCATTGTATTAAAAATTAGCTTCTCTATAAGGTTAGGGGTTCTAGAGCCAACCCTCCTTAATACTTAAAGGTAATAGGACCACCACATATCATGAGAATGTGGGTCCATTGTACCCCAGTCGGATCCCTTGTCACTACCTGGGATGACCGGAGTAGCCGGTCGTGCATGGTCGGACGGCCCCTTTCATCTCTATGGACAATCTCAACTCCATAGCGAAATCTGACCATGCGCAACCGGCTGCCCCGCTCATCTTGGGGAGTGACAAGGGGCGTTCAACAGACCCTATCGCACTCTTGTTCTCATGATATATGGCGGTCCCATCACTGAGACCCCCACTAATCAGCAAGTTAGGCCCTATCCCGTGGAAATGCCCATTAATATAATAATACACAGATATTTCTATAATAATTTAATACAATAAGAAGTCAATAAAACTTATCCAGATCTTCCTTGGCCCCATGGCCCATCTCTGGTGACTGACCTTGTACTAGTGACTTTCCAGTACGATGGCTATCTACTCTCCCTTGACTGATAATTTCCACTATGAGATCAGGACACGAGTAGGAATCCCCTGACCTTCTAAGAATGAATGAATAAATGGGTTATTTGAGGTTGATCCCTGCTCCAAGATCCACCCCATACATAATGCTCTACTAATTTTCCTTTTGCTAATCATACACAAGTTTTTCTAACAAAGATGACCTTTTGGAGGACAATAGGGGCGCAAATACAGAGAAAAAAGCCTGAGATGTGGGTCTCCATGGGATATTGAAGCTTAGAGAGGATCTCAGCTCATCACAGGCAGATACATGCATTAAGCCACCAATCAGGGTGCAGCAATGTCCACAGATAGAGTAGAACACAAACCCAAGAAGCTGCTGGATAATAATGTATACATTGTGTTGAGGAAAAATACTGAGACTCTGGCAATCTTCTCCACTCAGCGGTCATGGACGTCAGGTCTTTCACCTTTCCCAGTGTCTGTAAGATTTAAAGAACCCAATATAAATGTGTCCCCTGTGGATAAATAGCCCCATCCCCCATGGGAATCATAGGCCCTAACCAGTGAAGATGCCTCATTTCTGAACCCGGCTTGTTCCACAACTCCATCCCTAAATCCCATTTGTTCTGTTGTGTTTCCATAATGACCCCACCTAGACCTTAACCATGAATCTAAAAAGCCCTTCACGACCCTTAATCTTTGACTTGGCAAGAAATCCGCCCACCCTGGCCCCAGCGTTTTCCTAATCATTTTCTTGTTATTTTGTTGTTTGTTACATAAAGATACTTCTAATCTGATTGCAGAGGAATATTTCTCGACTAAATTTTGTGGGAGAAATGACAAAAGCGCAGTCTCCGTCGAGGAAGAGGTGCAGACAGCACATTGGCCTCCTTCCTAATAAATCTTACACCAGTTGGTTTCGGCTTAGAGGATAACAAAAACCATAAAAGTGGATTAATTCAAGAGGCTGCTCTTATACCAACAGGGAACAATTTTGCCTTGATTTAAAAGCAGACACAGTCTCCTGAGCCTGAGACCGGATCAAGTATTTATGAGACGCAGGGAGGGTGTCGCTGGGTAGACGGGAATCTCACACACAGGGTATTGTACGGCTCCTACTAGGGGTCAACAATAATTACATCTGAGCGGCATTGCTCTACTTCTCTTGCATTTTATAACTATTTTTGTTGCTAATGATAGATAGAAGAAATAGATAGATAGATAGATAGATAGATAGATAGATAGATAGATAGATAGATAGATAGATAGATAGATAAATAGAAACATACTGTAGATGATAGATATAGATACACAGATAGATATGAGATAGATAGATATTAAAGGGCAGATGTTGGCCCTGCCCCTCGGGTCGTGCCAGAGGTATCAAGAGGCTCCAGCCTCTTGATCTATATCCGGTGAAGTTCCGCACATCATAGACTTGTTACGTGCTCGCCACAATTGCACACCAGGTTCTGCGTGGCATAGAAATTCGCTCCAGCTACTGCACAGGTGCAGGAAGTATCCACCCTGAGCTGGCCCAATTCTTTGCCCGATACCATCCCTCTCCACACCCAAGTGGCATGGAGGGGGTAGAGGCAAAGTGCAAAAAAAATTTGAGCCGCAGTTTACAGAACAGTCTTAGTTGTGGTAAAACATCAGTTTAACAAGGATAAATGGCGCACAAACAGGGAAAAGTAGTAAACCACAAGTTTGACGTTCAGACGCAAAAATACAACAAAGTTGTTGAAAAATAAGCAGGAAAAAAATAATACATCCCCCTTCCCCATTAAAGGACATTTACCACCAGATTAGCAGGGGAATATCCTATAATTAATGCCCGTTACCTCTAGGGGGATGACGCAAGTGTCTCCAGCGTAATCCAGGGTACAGCGTACTCCAGAGAAAATAAGGTTTTAACAATATGTAAATTAGCCTGTGGTGCTTAGGCTCACGTCACCTGAGAGCTGCATGGCTCCTCCGTTCCTTATTTATGCACAACCACATTTATATTCACCCCCTCTGTCCGCTTGGTTGAGAAGTTATCCCTTGCACATCCGCACTGGTAAGGCACATTTCCAGACAGCCGGATGATGGCACTGGTTGTCTGTTCGCGAGCAAGCGGACGCAAGGGCTGATTATTAATTAACCGGGGTACGCAGGGCCACCACTATGAATTTTGAGGTCCCTGACTGGTGACTGACCTTGTACGAGTGACTTTCCAGTACAATGACTATCTACTCTCCCTTGACTGATATTTTCCATTATGAAATCAGGACACAAGTAGAAATCCCCTGACCTTCTAAGAATGAATGAATAAATGGGTTATTTGAGGTTGATGCCTGCTCCAAGATTCACCCCATACATAATGCTTTGCTAATTTTTCATTTGCAAATCATACCCAGGTTTTTCTAACAAAGATGACCTTTTGGAGGACAATGGGGTTACGAATACAGAGAAGAAAGCCTGAGATGGGATATTGAATCGTAGAGAGCATCTCAGCTCACCACAGGCAGATACATGCATTAAGCCACCAATCAGGGTGCAGCAATGTCCACGGATAGATTAGAACACAAACCCAAGAAGCTACGGGATAATAATGTATACACTGTGTTGAAGCAAAAATATTGGGACTCTTCTCCACTTGGCGGTCATGGGCATCAGGTCTTTCACCTTTTCCAGTTTCTGTAAGATTTAAAGAACCCAATATAAATGTGTCCCCTGTGGATAAATAGCCCCATCCCCCATGGGAGTCATTTCACTCCTTATAAGCCCTAACCAGTGAAGATGCCTACAGTGTCTCTGAAACCGGCTCATTCCACAACTCCATCACTAAACCTCATTTGTTCTGTTGGGTTTCCATAATGACCATGAATCTTTTTAGATACATGACCCTTAATCTTTGACTTGGCAAGAAATCCAGCCACCCTGGCCCCAGCGTTTCCCTGATAATTTTCTTGTTATTTTGTTGTTTGATACATAAAGATACTTCTAATCTGATTGCAGAGGAATATTTCTCAGCTTGGTTTTGTGGGAGAAAGATTAGATATGACAAAAGCGCAGTCTCCATCAGAGAAGAGGTGCAGACAGGACACTGGCCTCCTTCCTAATAAATCTTACACCAGTTGGTTTCATGCCTACTCAGTATATAGACAGCCCCAGCACATGTCCCCCCAATATATAGATATCCCCACCAGTCCAGTCAGCCCCCGCCCCCCCCCCCCCCAGTTCACAGCAGATGCCCCTTTTAATGATATGATAAGTTTTAAGCTGCAATACCTAACACAAACCAGGGACAGGGGTGGCGCTGTTTCCTCTAAACCTGTACAACCCCTTTAACTCATTGCATGTAGGAGTTCAGAAGTGACAGACACAGATCTGGCTGTATTTTGTTCTATTACAATATGTTATAATTAATATGTAAGCTGTCCAGACAATGAATATTTCCCAGGAGTCTTGTAGGATTGAGGGAGCAGAATGAATAAGCACATGCAGTGCCAACCTAAGAGGGTGGGATGGTGTATGGACCATCTGCCAGGCAGGATGGGCTCTTCTTGTCTTGCCTCTTTTACACAGAAGAGGCTCCGTCTGGGCCCCCTGCCAGGATGAAGGCTGATGGCTTATTTACTCTAGTTTCTGAGACAGAAATCTAATGTTTTCCAATGACCTATCCATGATTTTAGGTAGTTAATTTATTCCAGTCTTCTCTGATATATTGGGGAACCATCTTTCAAGATACACCCTACAAGGAGTTGTACTACAAGCAAGGGCAGATTAAGACCACCATAGGTCGAGTGCTGTATGTATATAATAGCCCCTACAAGTCTAGAATCACTTCCTACATATGGTACTAGAATCAAGCTTCTTGGGGGATGGGGGGATGCACCCCTTCTCCCTGCTTTCAATCTGCGGTTTAAAGACCTTTGGAGGACCTTCAAAGGTCCTGAAATTGCTCTTGTGTACATGTGTCTTGAGAGCAGGAACAGATGTATGAGGATTTCATGGGTGAAGATCTTATAAAAGTTGGTTTTGGTTTGATGGCTATGGGCCCCCTAGAAGGCATGGGCCCCGGGCTACTGCCCAAAACTCCTATATTATAATCCACTACTGACAACAAGACAGGGGATACCAAGCAGATGGTGAGGGTCCGAATTCTGGGTTCACCACCAATCATGTGAACCCTAACCCCAGCAATCCTGAGAATAAGGGTGCGGTTACCACTAATGAGTGGAGGGTCAGGTTAAGCATGAGTTCTGATGCTCCATTCAGTAGTATGCAGTGTCATAAATTATGGAGTACAGCGCTGTGCTTTCTCCAGCACTACCAATCACTCTCTATCCTGTGATTTTAGTCAACAATGAGTTCCCACTTCCTTAGAGCATGACCACCATGGTAGCCAACTGTTAGATCCCACCTCTATTGAACTACCAAGGTAGCCATCAGCTCTACTGACCATGACCATGAAGATAGCTAACTATAGGTTCCCCCCTCCACTGACCATGACCATCAAAGTTGCGAACTATAGGATACCATAGAGAGTGACAGATGATACTGTAGTCAAAGGCCAAAGATTATTAGGCACAACTCTCTACCATCATTGTTTGGGGCCTTGATATTTATTGAGTGGTCTATATGTGAAAAAAAGTCTCCCATTCCTCCATGATCATGATGCCTGACAAATTATATTATGGGATATAAAACATATAGGAGAGAGGTCAGTAGGCCATGACCTTTCCACCTTATGTTTGGTGCCAAACCAATGTCCTCATATCATGTGCTATAATGGGTGCACTGGCTCCATAGTACATGCACTTTCATTAATGTTGAATTCCTCAAGGTTAAAGAAGTTCAAAAAGAAAGAACAAAAGTAACAAAAAAATCTACAAAGAATGATATAAAAGGTATGGCATTTATAATGTGCATCCTGCTGTAGGAAGCTGATCGCCATTGTGTTTCAGAGAATCAGCTAAATGTTCAAGGATTCTGCCGGTGCCTCCTACACACCAAGTCATTACATATTGAAGGTCGCAATTCACTGTGTAAAGTAGATGTTTTGTTACAATGGAAATACATTTTTTGGTTGTTGTGCATAAAAAATGTTGATAACTGTGACTTGGAATAACAGGACCTCCTGTAATATAAGAAGTTGATGATTTACTTCCTCTACCAGTGCAAAATCATAGTTGCTTTCTTACCCCGTTTCTCTGAAATTAAGACACCCCCCAAAAATAAGACCTATTGCAAATTTTTTTACACTTAGAAATATAAGGCATCCCCTGAAAATAAGACCTAGCGGCAGTCATTGCTACAGCTCCCCCAACGCCATACATTAGTATTAGTAGATGATTTAGATACTGCAGCAGGTTGTGACATGGGGGAAGAATTCATGGGATAAAATCACTGACTATTGCGTTGAAAATGCTATGTTAAAATGTTGAACGTTGAAAATGTTACTCGGACAAGAAGTCCTCATTGTAGGAAAGTGCTATTGCTAATCATGAGAGATTGGGGCCAATTGTTCTAAAAGAAATAGAGTCACAAGAAATTCAGCATGAAATTCAAGATTTGGGGGAGGTTCCAAGTCTTTAAATACTGGGATCGGCAAATGTACCATAGATTGTTGTACATGGAAGTAGAGTCATAAGAAATTATTGATGGAGTTCAGAGTTTGGCTGGTTATTCAGAGGTTTGTGATAAAATGTGTCAGGTTCGCTAGAGAGAATGCTTCCGGTTCTTCTGGTGGTGCTAGCAGCGTTCTCCGACCTCTGGCGCGTGTCCGCGCAAACTCCACCTCTAGTCCGCTACCAGCGGTCTCTGGCGTGCACCCTGGGCAGCGGCTGCTAAGATCTCGCGCTGTCTAGGAGTTGTGTTCGGAACTGCTGGGACTTGTGGTACCTCTGCATGGTGCCTGGTTATTCTGCACCATGAGGGGTTAATTCCCAGAAGCTGTCCAGCTCCTATCAGGTTCTGGAGGTGGAGTTCTGGCTGTATAAATTGCAGCTTCACTAGTCACCTGTGCCAGTGTTTGAAATCCCTTCATCACTCGCTCGCTGCATTAGCTTGATTTACTCCGTATTGTTGTGACCTCGGCTAGTTTTTGACGTTGACCCTTTTGCCTTCTGACTTTGTTCTTGACGTACCCTCTCGTTGTTACTCCGGCTAGTTTACCATTCTTTTGTGTTTTATGTTTGTCAGTCTGTGTGTGTTTCCCTTCCCACACTTATCCAGTGTATTTTGAGTCTTCAAGTAGTTGCCCCACGGTTTAGCTTGGGGGGATATAGGAAGGGACAGAGGTTGGGACGAGCTCAGGGCACACTATCCCCTGTCTTTTGTGTTACCCAACCCTAACAAAATGACTACAGAATATTAATAATTGTTGATATCTTGCTCAACAATAAATTCTTTTCTTATCGAAAAATAAGACATACCCTGAAAATGAGACCTAGTGCGTCTTTAGGAGTAAAAATTCATATAAGACACTGGGGCTTATTTACTAAGGGTTTCGGATCGCACTTTCATCGGACTGTTCCCCAGTTTCGGGATTTGCGTAGCTTTAACAGGTATTTATCAGGGTTTGCGCTGGGATTGTGTCGGAAGCGATCTGATTTTGCGCTGGCTTTCATGCGACAGAAATCGGGGGAAAGGTGGGGGGTGGTCTGTCGGACTGCACGCAGGATTTAAGTTTCAAATTGTGTCGCAAGACAATGCATCGGGAAGAAGATGGTGAACTCTGTTGGACCTGAGCAGGGAACGACACATGCAGGATATCGGGCGCACGATCTTAGTGAATCACGGCACAGTGCATTATGGTCGGACAATGCACTTTAGTTGAACTCCAAGTAATGGGTAACTAAATCTCCCTCACTGTCTTATTTTTGGGGAAACAGGGTATGAGTCCTTTTCTGAATGTAAGTTGATCTGTCATGCCGGAATAGGCAGTTTCGGCAAGATATATGGCAACCTTAAGGTAATCAAAAGTTGAAGTGTAAACTTTATATGTTTTTATGGTCACCTACTCAATCCAGTAATGTGTCCAGCCAATCTTTTGTGCTCCTTGATGATCACAGACACCTTGACCCACTGGAAGCTGCCCGAGCATTAAGATTTCTCATGTGATCTGACATTTTGCTCTGTTTTGATTACCCAGGCTAGTACCAACAGGAGTCTGGGTTACCTACATTATGGCCTGATTCCCAGTTCTTAAAGAACTCTACCTGTCCTGGCATTGGCTTGTTTCTGACCATGCTCTCCTTGACCCTCGATGTATTGCATTGGTGTGTCCCATCTTGGTCAGCTGCCTATGCCGGGACTACTCCAAGAGGTAGTGACTTGGAGATCCTTCCGCAATGAAGTCCAGATTTCTCTACAGCAGCTAAACGTACAGGACCACTATGACATCGTCTTTGAGTGTAACCCAAAGTAAAACTGTTTGGTGGCACAACCTGCAGCCCATTACAAAATCTACAATCTAGAAGGAGGTTGGTCCCATAAAGCTCTTCTATGGGATTCTATTAGAATTTGGCAATAAGTGGGAACTAGCTCTACCCTTTATACCTGCTATACACACACATCCCTCAATTGCATACATACCTAGTGAAGCTTCCGAAAATCCTTCCTTCTCTTTGGATGGGTCAGGTTTCTCAATGAAATGACCATCATATCATCATCTTGCTATGTTGTTCTTCAACTCTTCATGTAACTTGTGTTTTTCTGTCAAAATAACATACAACACAATTCTTGACCACAGCGATCACAAGAACATCGTCTATCAAAAATCGTAGATCATATTAGCAAAAAAATGTCGTAGGATATTAGCTTTGGCCGGTGTAGTTTTTCACTATTTAGTAGTCACATCTTGGTTTTGACATCTCAGAGGCAAATATGTTGACAACTGTAAATGTTCTAGGACTCATTACTAATGTTCCCCAATGTTACCAGCATAAACACACCCCATGAACTGCAGAGAAAGCAGAAAGTGAATGGAATAATTCATTACCATAGTTACCAGCAATTGCGAGCACCAAACAATAAGTGATAATTGTAAATTGTCGTTCCCGCTGAATAGAAGTATTGTGAAAGGAGAGAAAACACATCAAAAATAGATCAGTTTGGAGTCATTCTGCATAATGCAGGGGGCCACTATCCAAGGCTTCTGAAGCCTTAAAGGGCTATTCCAGAAATAACAAGTAAAGGCATAAACAAGAACTTTGGGGCAGCCATAGCAGTGGCGTTGTGCATGGAATGAGTCAGAAGCAATGATGATGCTCTAACTGAGATGTAGCGCTCTATATGTAGTAGTTGCTTGAAAAGTAGAACCTTTACAATCAGTAAGTGGCTGTATATCCGTAATATCCTGGAGTTGGGCTGTTATGAAATTTGGTCCAAGGGACCTAATGGGACTGATCACCCCGCTGGGCCTCCCCAACTCTGATATCCAGGTAATAAGGCCCTTTTCTTTACATCCCAGGATCCATTTTATTATATTTCATCCCCTGGTTAGGCTGCATGGTGCAACACTACCACCAAGTAGCGAAAACAGGTCTCAACATATGGTTTTGTTTACATTAACTATGCAATTTATTATATCTTTCCTGAGGCTTAGCAGGCGTCTCATTGGTTAGCACCCTATATCATCATCATAGTATATAAGGCTGGAAGGAGACGCAAGTCCATCAAGTCCAACCTTTAAGAATTAAATAAATGTTTTATCCCCATAACCCGTGATATTTCTTCTCTCCAGAAAGTCATCCAGGCCTCTCTTGAACATGTACATAGAGTCCGCCATAACAACCTCCTGCGGCAGAGACTTCCATAGTCTCACTGCTCTTACAGTAAAGAACCTTTGTCTATGGTGATGGTAAAATCGCCTCTCCTCTAGGCGTAGAGGATGCCCCCTTGTCCTGGTCACAGGCCTAGGTATAACAAGATCTTTGGAGAGATCCTTGTACTGTCCATTCAGGTATTTGTACATTGTAATAAGGTCTCCCCTCAGTCGTCTTTTTTCTAAACTGAATAATCCCAAATTTTTTAATCTGTCAGTGTATTCTAGTTCCCCCATTCCCCTAATAATCCTGGTTGCTCTCCTCTGCACCCGTTCCAGCTCTACTATATCCTTTTTATACACTGGTGCCCAAAACTGTACACAATATTCCATGTGTGGTCTGACCAGGGATTTGTATAAAGGCCAAACTATGTCTTTATCATGAGAATCTATTCCTCTCTTGATACATCCCATTATTTTATTTGCTTTAGCAGCAGCCGCCTGGCTCTGGTCACTAAAATTAAGTTTACCATCCACCAATACCCCCAAGTCCTTTTCAGCTTCAGTTTTACTAAGTAATTGACCGTTTAGAACATAATTATACTTTTTGTTTCCATGGCCCAAGTGCATAACTTTACATTTATCTACATTAAACCTCATCAACCATTTCTCTGCCCATCCCCCAAGCTTCCACAAATCCCTCTGTAATGCTAAACTATCGACCTCAGTATTTATTACTTTACACAGCTTAGTATCATCTGCAAATATTGAAACTTGACTGTGTAAACCCACTACTCCTCGTCATTCATAAAAATATTAAAAAGAAGTGGCCCCAATACTGACCCCTGTGGCACTCCACTGGTAACATCAACCCAATCTGAGAATGTGCCATTAATGACCACTGTTTTCTATCAGTAAGCCAATTACTTACCCAAATACACAGATTTTCTCCTATTTCCAGCAGTCTCATTTTATATACCAACCTTTTATGTGGCACGGTGTCAAATGCCTTTGAAAAGTCCAGATATACAACATCCACAGCGTCCCCCAGATCCAGTCTTGAACTTACCTCCTCGTAGAAACCAATCAGATTAGTCTGACAGGACCGATCTCTCATAAACCCATGCTGACGCTGGGTTATAAGGTTGTGCACAGTGAGATACTCCAGGATAGCATCTCTAATAAACCCCTCAAATATTTTCCCCACCACAGCAGTTAGAATCACGGGTCTGTAGTTTCCAGGATCGCTATTTGATCCTTTTTTGTATATTGGTACCACATTTGCTATGCGCCAGTCCTGTGGAACATAACCAGTCCTCAGTGAATCTTCAAATATTAAAAATAATGGTTTGTCTATCACCGTACATAATTCATACAGAACCCGGGGGTGTATGCCATCTGGCCCAGGTGATTTATCTATCTTAGTGGTTGCAAGGCGGCGCCGTACCTCTTCCTGGGTTAAACTGTTGACATTATAAAAAGAATTAACATTATTCCTCATTGTGTCTTCCACCAGGGGATTTTCCTGGGTAAAGACAGTTGAGAAGGCGACATTCAGTAGATTGGCCCTTTCCTCATCTCCTTCCACCATGACCCCCATGTTATTTCTAAGGGGACCCACACTCTCTGTTTTTAGTTTCTTATCATTTATATACTTGAAAAATAATTTGGGATTATTTTTGCTCTCCCTGGCAATATTTCTCTCAGTCTCTATTTTTGCGGCCTTTATCTGCTTTTTACAGGATTTCTTTTTCTCTCTATATGCCGATGTAATGCCTCATCGCTACCTTCACGTTTTAGCACCTTAAACGCTTTATCTTTCTCGCTTATTGCTTTCCTTACAAGACTAGTTAGCCACATAGGGTTTTTCTTGTTCCTTTTATGCTTTTTCCCATAAAGTATGTGTTTCTCACAGGACTTTTTCAGAATATATGAGAAAAAGTCCCATTTTTGGGGGGGGCTTTTGTCTTTGAGAACATTATCCCAGTCTATGCCTTTAAGGTCTTCCCTTAGTTGCTGAAAATTTGCCCTCCTGAAGTTTAGAGTGTTGGTTGCCCCTTCACTAACATGCTTAGTAAAGCGTAATACAAAATCAATGATATTATGATCACTATTCCCCAGGTTCCCCCCAACCTGTAGTTTTGATACCCTATCACAGTGATGGCTAACCTATGGCACTGGTGCCAGAGGTGGCACTCGGAGCCCTTTCTGTGGGCACTCAGGCCATCACCAGAGAGGACTCCAGGTATCTTCCTGCAGTCCCAGACAGCCCAGGACTTGCTGTGCACAGAGGTATTTTAAAGTGACAGCGCTACCTGGGACTATTTTCTGCTTTATTGGTGTCCTCAGGTGCTGGTATCAATGAAAACTGTGACAGAGAAGGGAGTATAAATCACAAATGAAATTTCTGTGTTGGCACTTTGCGATAAATAAGCGGCTCTTTGTTGGCACTCGGTCTCTAAAAGGTTCGCCATCACTGCCCTATCAGGTCTGGTGGTAAGGATAAGGTCCAGCAGTGCCCCCCCTCTTGTTGGCTCCAGGACTAGTTGCGACAGGTAATTGTCTTTTGTTGTTGACAAGAACCTACTGCCTTTGAAGGACCTGCAGGCATATCTAGACATATCGGGTCTATATATATATATAGACTCTGTCTGAAGTTTTGGGCTTGTACTTTTTGTGACTGAGTTCTTGCTATCCTGTGCTGCTGATGCAGCAGAGTTGGCTGCAAGCGATTGCATTATACAGAACAGGACCATTATATAGTAGCTGGTGTGGTGGGCACTGCAAGAGGAGCATTACACTGTATTACAGTGATCCAAAGATGCGGTAAGGGGGGGGTGGTCGGGTTCCTGTTTCTGAGACAAAACAGGATACAGGGGGAGAGTGAAGGACACAGCAGGGGGTAATATATAGCAGGAGGCCACAATACAAGGGCATTATACAGTTTCAAGCCCACAAGGGGGCCTTATATTGTGTTGGTCGACTAAGTGGCCAAAATATAGTGAGGGGACACTTAGGGGGTATTAAAGAGGACCTGTTCACGCCACCAGTGGTTGCAGGGGGAATATCTCCTGTTCTATAGCACCTAGAAACAGGTACTATAGCCTTATGGCTTTGTGAGCTACAGAATCTGAGATACAGGCAGCTAAAGACATAGTTGGAAATACAAGCTGCAGATAAAGATGCAGGTCCTATCTATTTTTTAACTGCCTATATGTCCATTTCTGTTCTCTGGCTCACAAAACCACAAGCTTGATGTGAGATTCTCATCTTCAATACGACTAAGCATGTTTCTAGGTGCTATAGAATGAAAGATAAAGACTTCTAAATTGACACTAGCTGCAACCACTAAACTTGGCTCCTCTTGTGATAATGAGCTGAGAAAAGTAATATTTTCCTGACCTTGTTACACGGGTGCCCCCAAGATTTAAAGGGCCAGCACGCTGCTAATTGGTGCAGCCGGCCGCCTGACCTTATAAGTAGCCAGCCCCTTTCTTTGACCCTTGCCAGATCTTTGTGTCTCATTGCCTTACAGAAAGCATTCCTGTTATGATTCCTGTACATTTTCCGTTGTGACCGTCTACTACATTCCTTGCAGCCTTTCCTGACCTCCTGCCTGACCTCGACTGCGATCTTGCCTGCCGATTCTGTGCCTTGGCCACCACAGCGAGCAAAGTCACGCTTGTGGAGGGACCTGGCGGTATCCGCAGCAAGTCCAGCCCGCTTTACAGCGGGCTTTGCTGATCACCGGGTGCCACTTAGACTAAACTCATAGGTGTCGGCTAACGTCATCGCTTGCGGTGGTTCAGTGGGTCCAATACCCCTGATCCTGACACCTTGGAGGAGATTATTTATACGGTAGTTAGATCAGAGTTAGAGGATATTCTAAAAAGGACATTTCATTCCGGACCTTAGAGGACTAGTAGTTCAGTGGAGTAAAACCTTTAAAGGAAACCTGTCATGGACCGGTGGTTTAATGTCCCAAATTGCCCTGTATGATTTTTAAGCATTCTGGGATCTAAAAAACAAAATTTATACTCACCTTGTCCCTTGTTCTCTCGGCAGCGGCAAGTGAAGTCTGCGCATTACTTTACTGCGCCACTGCTGTTGGTATGGAGCATGTCCAGGATATTGTCCCGGCTTCTCTTCCCACATCGTGAGATTAGACTCCAGCAGTGAATGTTCTGATGTGAGTCTGATGTGTCTAATCTAGGTAGTTTAAAAAGTATAAAAGGACCTGCGGTTGGTTTAGGGTCCAAAATCGACATGACAGATACTCTTTAAGAACTAGGTTTAAGGGTTATGACATGGCGCAAATTCTGTCCCTCCTTCCATCTTCTGGAAGCTGTAAGGAATGGGTGTAGTTTGATGGCGTGATATCTCTAGTCCACACGTGTGGCAGATAATCCACAGTTTATTAGCTGCTGGCTACACATGAAGTGTTCCTGTAATAGAATAAAGCTGTAAACCTTAATGGTTAGAGAGATGATCGATCGGAGAGCTGCAAGAAATTATTACCTCCCTTTCTAATGATAATATTGATTCAATCTGGAAACTGCAGATTCAGCAAAAATGCCGAGACTACAGGTTGTCCTGATGGGAGAGTGGTCACAAGTTCAGAATCAGCCCCATGTCAGAGAATGTTACATTGCAGTTTGTATATTCAGGTTACCCATTAATAATCACATCACTATACTGTACTACTGAGTATATATATAAAGGGTTTACCTGGATAACCTAGAATTTCAAGGAACAATCCAGTCAAAGCTAATTCATTGAATAATACATGGTCCAGGGCCTGGAAGGAGGAGCAGGGCTCATTGTCATTGTATTTCTAGAACATGGAACCTGCTCCTCCCTTCAGGCCTGTACAAAGTATAATTCAATGAATCAACTGTGACTGTAGGGTTCCTTTAAGTGTACCTCATCGTTCACTAAACTTTGGATAAATGGTAGTCCATTGTGTGTATGTAAAAACTGTTCAGTAGTGGATTATAATAATGTAGGCAGTTTAGGCAGTCTTTTAGGAAGCCCAGAGCCACCCACACCACCCACCACATTTTATACTGAGAGGGACCTTCACCCATTAAATCCTCTCACATCTGTTCCTGCTGTCAGTACACATGCACACAAGAGCCATTTCAGGACCTTTGAAGGTCCTCCAAAGGTCCTAAAACCGTAGACTGAAAGCAGGCAGAAGAGACACATCATCCATTCCCCATGAAGCTGGTTCTAGTAAGAATTGATTCCAGAATTGTAGGGGCTATACTATTCATACAGCCTAGAGCCCATGGCCTATGGAGAAGACCTACCTGCTGTGACTTTTTTTATTTTTATGTAATCCAACAAAAGTTTTCTGTCTGTCTTTGTGCATTCTTTTCAGTGTAAACTGCTTGCACATGTATTTAAGAAGTGTCCGCGGCACATTTGTGCACTATTCTGCACTGAAATGGGCGTTCCTGTGTCCATGCGACACATTGATTATGGAAAGTCCGACAGAATTGTGTATCACACCCCATGTTAAAGGAGCATAAAAAAAGTGGTGCACTCCTTCGGAGCAGTGTAGCAGGCGTCAGATTCATGAAGAACGGGCAATCCTGAATCTGGTGCCCCCTGCACACTACACAGGCAAACTGTACATAGTACACTGTTTTTAGGGGGCTAGGGAACGCCAGAACGTGTGACACATTTCATGAATCTGTCTCACGCTGCACCCTCTATAGGCAATCTGCACATAGTGCCGTTTGCAGTATTTTTGATAAATGTGGGCCAATCTCTTTAAGACATCAGTAAACAATAAATTTTAGTATGACAGTGTCCTCTGGTGCACCCCTTTTTACTTCGGTGACTACAAATAAGTTTAAAGGGGTGGTGCTGCGTAGCTTTATGTTGTATAGCAAGAAGAAAACCGATGCACCAGCAGATACAGTCCTGTCTCCAGTGCACTGAGAATTAAATATGCATGGAATATAGAAAGAGAATTTTTAATCTAAAACAACAGATCAAGAAAGGTATGACTGCAAAGCGTAAAAAGTGTCCCCACAATTCTGTTTGTGTGGAAGCTGATGCTATAAGCTGAGACCTCCCAGGGGAGGACATCGGGAGCAGACATTGTGCAAGAGCAAGAGTATACTACCCCCATACATAAGGATAGGGAACAAGGGTCTGTCTAATTAGTGGGCGTCTCACTACTGATCACCACCCCTTCTCCCTGTCCTGCAGTGCGGGTAGTGCAGGTACATGGTAGCATCATGTTATGGGGGCAGGGACAGGACCATTGGTTGTAATGGAAGGAAGGATGAATGTGGCCAAGTACAGATCTTTCCCAGAGCTAGGCAGAAGATTCACCTTCCAACAAGACAATGACCCTAAGCACACAGCTAGAATAACAAAGCAGAGGCTTCAGGACAACTCTGTGACCATTCCTGACTGGCCCAACCAGAGCCCGGACCTAAACCCAATGGAGCATCTCTGGAGAGACCTGAAAATGGCCTCCACCAATGTCCACCATCCAACCTGAGGGAACTGGAGAGGATCTGCAAGGAAGAGGCAGAGGATCCCCAAATCCAGGGGTGAGAAACTGCATCATTCCCAAGAAGCTCCAAAGCTGCTTCTCAATACTTCTGAATACTTATGAACACTTTTTCTTATTTAATAAATTAGCAAAAATATCTACATTGCTGTGTTTTTCCTGTAAATATGGGGGCAGAGTGTATATTAATATGCAAAAAAATAACTTTTTTCATCTTACCAATTGGCTGCAGTGATACAAAGAGTGAAAAATGTAGAGGGGTGTGAATATTTTCTTTACCCACTGTATATGTACATAGGACTACGCAATGACCTTGACGTTTAGGAAATTGTGTGTTGTTCTCTAATTTTAATATCCAGTGTACATTATTATCTCTATTATTATAGACCATGCTCCTTCAGTGTTTGGAGGGAGGTGACATTGTACACAAATCTACAGAATCAACAGCCCCTCATAGTAAACCCAGGCACAGACTGATCTTTCATTAAACTCTGTTAATGTGCGGATAACCGTGTTAATCCATTGACAGACAGCGGATTAAAACAACAGAGCCAATGTTTTCAATCACTAAAAGCTTGATCCCCGGGAACAATGAAAGGGACTGTCTACTGTAATGCATGCGTAATATCTCCCACCCCCCACCCACACATGGTACGGCCACGGGACATACCCATAACACATACCCATAGCATGCAAAAACAGGCAAAATGTCCAAAAATATCCAAAATGTACAAATATGTGATATTTGATGTATAAGCATACAGATATAACAGCGCTAAGATTGTCAGCGCAGCAGAGTGGGGTTTGTTATCTGATAAACAACACGTGATTTCATGTACCGGATGTGAGATACGAAAAAAGTGAACCATGTTGAGCGATATTAACATATAGATATAGATAGATAGATATGAGATAGATAGATAGGAGATAGATAGATAGATAGATAGATAGATAGATAGATAGATAGATAGATAGAGATAGATAGATAGATAGATATGAGATAGATAGATAGATAGATAGATAGATAGATAGAGATAGATAGATAGATAGATAGAGATAGATAGATATGAGATAGATAGATAGATAGATAGATAGATAGATAGATAGATAGATAGATAGATAGATAGATAGATAAAAATTGCTAATTTCTTGACACAATTGCAGATTTGTTTTAGAAATTTCGGTGGCAGAATCCATCAAGTGTGAACTGACCCCAACTCCTTGCATAAAGATCCGATATGATCTATTTGGCCGTAGCAAAATATCACAAAATATATGATAAAAATGTATAGTAAAATGTGTTCAAATATCACAGAAATGTAGAATTTTTTTTACGATCTGTCAGTATGCAGCTCATTATCACCTGTCATCCATGTCATTTCCTTAATGGCCTCTAGGGGGGGGGGGGGGGATGAATTGTAAATCGCTTCTTTTGTTATGATTGTGGGGGGAAGCGCTGGAACATGATGCAATGCATTGTGGGCAGGACTCTCTTGGGTGAATTAACCCCCCTGTCGCCTTATGCTTTGCTATTGTTAATGCAGTCAGATTTAATCATAGATTACAGAGATTTCTTAACCAAAAAATGAATCTTTAATGAAACAGCGGTTCTTATACAGGGGATGGGGTTATATCATACAACAGCCTCAGCCCATCTGTTACTGATATGCAATGAGTCCACTACATAGAAAATAGAAAAATAGTCACATATATTAAATTGTCTTTATTATTATTTTTTTTTGTTTAATTCCAGGCCTTTAATGCTTGGCGACGCTTCCAAGGAAAATCCCCCTTGTGCCTATGTACACAGAACCGTCCTCCCCCGCCGATATACACATATATACAGCATACACAGGGAGAGGAAGAATTTGGTCCATACAAGTGCTGTACAGGTAGAAAGGATTGACAGTGCATAAAAAACAATAGATCTGTTTTATACTTTGTACAGTGCTGGCCTGCGCCTCCCCCACATCAGGAATAAGCATCCAGTATAATAACTCTCAGTGCTGGGTATCTACAGTGAGCGGTGATGTATGGCTATGGATATAGTCTGGAAGCAATGTGAGCTCTTATTAACTCCATTATTAGGAAAAAAGAAAAAAAAACAGCGCCACACCAGCCTACAGGTTGTGGACGGTACTGCAGCTCAATTAGCTTCAATAGAACTGAGCACAAACTATAAACTGGTGTGCAGTACATTTTATTAGTGCTGAAAAACAAACTATTTCAGCCCTTGTTTAACACCCAGACAACCCCACAATATACAAGATCCAACATAAGGTGCCCAAACACATTCACAGAAGCTATTCCTTTCAACCTCTCCATAAACAGACATGCTCAGCTAGGCTATGTGTGCATGTGCTCTCAAAATAAGATGTTGCAAGTTAACTCTTTTGGCAGCTTATCTTCTGCAGAAGCAAAGGGTTGGACATGATTAAAATTCAACATGCCCGATCCTTGGTTTCCTCAACATCATATAGGGATCCTGAATACTAGAGTCGCCGTCTTTGTAACTAAAAATATTATCCACAATAGGGAGGGATGACAAAAAAACCCATCGGAGGGGGCAGTATTGGGGCCCTTAATCTGGTAGCTACATACATATAAAAATACTGCCCACTGATGAGGCTTGGTAAAAATATACCGATCTGATAGTAAAAGTACCGACCAGGTGGCAACCGCTACTCAATAGACATTAGATGGTCAGCCACCTAAAAAACCTACAGATTAGGGCCAATTTTTGGATGGATGTTTAACAGCACTATAGGTCCCGGTGGAACTGTAAGTCCAGTTCAATAGACCTGCCAGGATCCACAGTGTAGCATACACAATACAGACTGTTAAACAAGGGTACAATACTTCTATGTAGGGTAGATGAGGCATGAAGTCCTGAACTGCCTGTGGAAACTTTTTGAAACTCACATTTCCTGAAAAGCTCCTAAATCTATGGCCCCCTCAAGAAACGGAGACTATAACTAATGACTAGGAAGAAAACACATGACAGACCATAATGACGAGAGTGTTTTGTCCTCATCTCTTTTTTTATATCGGGAACCTGCGACCCGTGGAGAAGCTTGTAGACGCAGGCTAGACCTCTGTATGAGAAAGCAATGTTGGCAACGTTCCTGAGAAGCTTCATAACAAACCCAAAAGGGTTTCCAGAGTTGTTGTGGTCACTAAACGTTACAGAATTGGACAAGACCTACAACCCTGCTACTAACACATTCAGGACAATGGAGATAACTGGAGACTGCTGTAAGGTCTTCTCCTTTACCTGGGGTGAACTTCAACACTACGTCAATACAATAAAAATGGGTGGAGACGTCTTAACAAAGAGCTTGCTGACTTATGATGGACCTAGCATCTAAATGTTATCCTACAGATGAAATGTTATCTTCATTGCTTTACAATTGTCATTAACATTTCGAGTATTTTACCACCAAGGTGGACAGTAATGGTTAGAACTTACCTATGATATAGGTGGCATTCTCCCACCACCAGGCCCTACAGACCTCTCTCCATTCATCCTCCCACCACCAGGTCCTACAGACCTTTCTCCATTCATCCTCCTACCACCAGGTCCTACAGACCTCTCTCCATTCGTCCTCCCACCACCAGGTCCTACAGCCCTCTCTCCATTCATCCTCCCACCACCAGGTCCTACAGACCTCTCTCCATTCATCCTCCCACCACCAGGTCCTACAGACCTCTCTCCATTCATCCTCCCACCACCAGGTCCTACAGACCTCTCTCCATTTATCCTCCCACCACCAGGTCCTACAGACCTCTCTCCATTCATCCTCCCACCACCAGGTCCTACAGACCTTTCTCCATTCATTGTCCCACCACCAGGTCCTACAGCCCTCTCTCCATTCATCCTCTCACCACCAGGTCCTACAGCCCTCTCTCCATTCATCCTCCCACCACCAGGTCCTACAGACCTCTCTCCATTCATCCTCCCACCACCAGGTCCTACAGACCTTTCTCCATTCATCCTCCTACCACCAGGTCCTACAGACCTCTCTCCATTCGTCCTCCCACCACCAGGTCCTACAGCCCTCTCTCCATTCATCCTCCCACCACCAGGTCCTACAGACCTCTCTCCATTCATCCTCCCACCACCAGGTCCTACAGACCTCTCTCCATTCATCCTCCCACCACCAGGTCCTACAGACCTCTCTCCATTTATCCTCCCACCACCAGGTCCTACAGACCTCTCTCCATTCATCCTCCCACCACCAGGTCCTACAGACCTTTCTCCATTCATTGTCCCACCACCAGGTCCTACAGCCCTCTCTCCATTCATCCTCTCACCACCAGGTCCTACAGCCCTCTCTCCATTCATCCTCCCACCACCAGGTCCTACAGACCTCTCTCCATTCATCCTCCCACCACCAGGTCCTACAGACCTCTCTCCATTCATCCTCCCACCACCAGGTCCTACAGCCCTTTCTCCATTCATTGTCCCACCACCAGGTCCTACAGACCTTTCTCCATTCATTGTCCCACCACCAGGTCCTACAGACCTCACTCCATTCATCCTTCTACCACCAGGTGCTACAGCCCTCTCTCCATTCATCCTCTTACCATCAGATCCTTCAGACCTCTCAGTCCAGTCTTACATAAACCATCATCATGATCATTATTTTTGGCAAAATGATACAGCTCCTGCCATTAAGCTGAACTTTGCATCCCTGACAGATCAGAAGAAACCAGCTATGAAATAAAATCCATGAGGGTTAGCAGAAAGTCTATTATGTTTCAAGACGTCGTAGCATTACAAACCTTTAAGGGTTAACAAATCCAAAATGGATGCCAAGCAGTTTACCACAAATGCACAAAAAAGTGAGAAAATGTTATTTTCTTGTATAGTGGGTACAATTCAACCTGGATTGTATGGCAAGTGTTTATCATAAGTATCTTTCAGCTTCCAGCTTGCCCATAAGATAAGCGCCTCACAGCAGATTGGGTTATACGTAATAGGTCCACTTATTTCCTGGCGGGTTCATGAAATGATGTTCTGGCTGAAGGTCCAGTTATCACCTTATTACTGACCCGTCTTACAAGCACTTTCGAGACTGGAATTTTTGTTCTGGGAAGTTCACTTTTTACTGGTGGTTGCTGTGGAGCTGGTGTTGTACTGGTACCAGTATCCGGTGGTGGGCTAGGGGAGTGAACTGGCAGGTGTTTAATGCTGATAGGTATTTTTGAGTCCTTTGTAAAATTTGCCTTCACCGGGCATGTGACGGTTACGGGAGAGAGTGGCTTGGTGTGTGTTTGGCAGGGCCTTTTCTCTTCCGCATGCGCTCTGGCTGTGTTTTCCTCAGGTTCTGTATATAGGTCATAGAGAGCATCTCCACTGCAGCTGTCTCGGGATAGGACTTTCTTTCCTGCACTCTTAGTGGGCTCTTCCTCTGGTCCTGGTATGGGTGAATCCCAATAACCTTCATCGCTATTACGGACGGAGTCCCTCTGCTCCTTCTCCCGACTTTTGACACCCCCCTTCTCGTTACAGTTAGAAGCAAGTTGTTTCAGCTTAGATGGTTTTGCCACAGATATATCACCGGTACTCTCGGTACGTTTTTCCTCCCTTGAGGATTGTCTACTGGTACTCACTTTACCCACCTCTTTGCCAACATCCTCCGGTTGAGGTATCATCCCCAAAAAGTCCTTGATGTCATTGTCATCTACCTGATCTGGACTTGCCATCTCCTCTCCACCTCCCTGATAGGCAATAATGTTCGGCGTCTTTTTGGGAATGACTTTCTTGCCATTCCCATGGATAAGTCTTGCACTGGGAACGCTGCCTCCATCATCGTCCTGGTCGGCAATAATATCACCACATCCTGTAAGAGAGTCAAAGCTTTTCAGTGATGTAACATCAGCCAACATCAAACATATACGATCAAAAGATTGTTCAGAGGGTGGATCAACAGTGGAAGGATCAGGGACTGCAATTTCTTGCCCACTCTCACACTCAGGTTCAACAACGGAAATATTGGTTATTGTAAGTTCACCTGTTACGCTCTCATCTCTTTTTTCCTGTTGGGTCTCCACCTCTGGTTCCGGTATCTGGTCAGTGTGTTCCATGTGGGGGCTACCTGCAATGTCCACATCTTGGGGTTTTACTGGTTGATGTGAGGAGCAAGGAGATTCTTCTGTTGCTTTCGACTGATGGTCCTCACGTGAGATGGTGACTTCTCCAGTAGGCTCCTCACACGGTAAATCAAGTGTGAGAGTCTCTGCAGGTACTTCTGGTTCACACAAAGGTTTCGGAATTTCCTCCTTGATGCATTCCAAGCTGGCAGTCAAAGAACCGGAAAGAATAAGGCCTGGTTGATTTTCTATAGCCCCGTCTTTATCGTCCTTGTTATTCTTGTCCTTTCTATTCCACCGTATGCTGTTAAACAAGCCCTTCAGTCCCTTCTTTTGTCTGCTACCAGCTCTCTGTTCTGCATTCTCCCCTTTCACGTTCTCCAATTTCCCATTCTTTTTTAGCATAGAAAAGAAACTGTGTGATTTGGATACGGGGCTTTCGGGGGACACATCTGTCTTTATTGTGAGTTCCTGGCTGTTGGCGTCAGCGCCGGTGGTATCGGCGGCGGCAGCTTCGGATGGATACTGCTCGTCTTTCTTGTTGTTCTCCAGAACAGCATCAGCTAATCCATCCAGGGTCTTGCTCCGCACCATGCCCATTTTGCTTGTGGTCTTCCCATCTCCCTTATTCTTCACACCAAATATCGTTGGCATAGCACTGCCCGATTTCCTCTTGCCGAATAATTTAAAAGCAGTCTTATTAATCTTTCCTGATGGCTGCTCCGCTGCCGGGGACTCGGCACAATCACAATGCAAGTCCATGTTTGCCGTCTCCCTGATCCTGCCTCCTTCCTCCTGCAGACCCCCACAGATGCCTGATGCTGATTTTCTCACTGGCAGCTTCTCCGCTGCTCCCGTTCATCTCTATGGTAACTAAGGGAGGGGGGGATAAGCGGCTTTCGTCAGTAATGGGCTAGTGCCAGGTCGCTGTCATCCATTCTAAATCAATCTGCAAACTGCAACCAAAAACACGGGTCCCCCCCTCCTTCATCTAACGGGTGTATAGAACTGGAAAATGCCAGGTATACCCCCGCGAGGTGATGCCTCCAATTACAGGGACTGCTTAGTCTGCAGACGCCATTTTACTTGAAGTAATAATTGAGGGAAGACAATGAGGTTATGCAAATCAAGCTTTAACCCTCTCTGTGCTGGAAGCTGAGGTGTGACATATTCCCTATGTTCTCTGCATCACTATAATATCCAAACACCTTACTGAATATTACGTCCGCAAGGGAAGCCACCATTTCTTTACGGGCTGCGGTCTATAAACATTATGTTTCACTGGATGTTTTGGAAGAGAGATGATACGGACATGCGCAGTGCGGGGATAAACAGAGCACTTACAACCAGCAGGAGGCAACGCTCTGGTGCACCTGGAAATGTATACGATAATTCTGTATCCTTCGTATAGGAAATTCTACATCTGCAGATACAACTGATCAGATATTGTCATAGTTCTGTATCCTCTAACCCCCTCAGTGCAGCCACTTGACTCATCTACAGCGTCCACTGCAGGGGAAATGTGGTATTGCATGGCGCTACTGTAAGGGTATTAAGAAGGTCAGAGAAGGAGCCTATTTTTGCAGCATCTTTCTGCTCCACTCCTATATGGTGTCCAGTAAATATTACTAGTATTGCATCCATATGTGGAGATTAGATTAGTCTTTATTATTAAAGTAAACTAAACCTTTTTTTAAAAAAAATATCAAAATTGCATAGTGCAAATGATAATAGTAATAATAAGTACTTTATTATTAAAGTTAACTAAACTTTAAAAAAAAAAATCAAAAATGAGTCGTGCAGATGATAATAGTAAACTTTGTAATATACTTTAGTAAATAAATCTGTTCCGCTTCCTTTTTTAAGCAGTTTGTATAAATCAGCTTTCTGTCCTGTATCCACTGACAGCTGAAAGATAAAGGAACCTGACAAAGTGTCTAATAACCTACAGTCCCTGGATGGTCTCGTCTCCACAGAGAGCTGAATCAAGATAATATTCTCTAGGTATGGAAAGAATTCTGTATTGATCATTGTGCCTTGTACAGGACTTCAGATACACTGCTCACTACAGGAGAAAGAAGGAGCAGAAACTGCATTACTTAATTGCATATAGTGCAACGTTTACTATTATCACCTGTTCTATTCATTTTCAAAATGAAAAAAAAAATGCTTCAAAGGTTTAGCATCACTTTGAATTCTGGATTTCCCTCTCTAGCAAGAAAATAGGACTGTCGGTCCTCTACATCTGTATCTATTATTACAGCAAAAATAAATATAATTAATGATAATATAATATATAATTCCTTTATTTATACAGCGCACACAGATTACGCAGCACTGCACAGAACTAGCCAGATCGGTCCCTGTCACCAATGGGGCTCATAACCTACCAGTATGTTTTGGAATGTGGGAGGAAACCGGAGGACTGGGAGGAAACCCACACAAACATGGAGAGAACATACAAACTCTTCAGATATTGACCCTGGGACTTGAACCCAGGACCCCAGCGCTGCAAGGCTGTAGTGCTAACCACTAAGCCACTGTACCGCCCCACAGCAGAGTGTATTAATTCTGGGCCGAACCTTTAGTTATGCACCCTCTCTTGAATAGTTGTACAGCCTAGTGCCTCCTCCATAGCCTTGAATTACATTGTTCTGCTTTCTTTGTAAAATTCTGCAACAAAGGACATACCACACCTTCACCTATAAAGTCAAGAATATTATTTATATGTTACCAGGGAGCGGACAGTATCCCTTTAAATCCTGAGCAATCAGGAACAGTTTGTTCAGGTTTTGAGATCTGCAGATAAAGGTATAATAAAGTTGCAAAAATGGACTCTCCTTGCAGTCACCGGGTTGCACAAGACACATTTGTGTATGGTGGAGTATGACATCACCGCAGTGACATAAATATCCAGCACACTGTATGAAATCACAGCTATAAGTCACCTCTTCATGGCTGTAATTAGGAGAAGTGAGCCATGAATCTGTCACCGGCTCGCGGGGATGACTACTCTGCTAATGTGCACCAGTCACTGCCATCTAATACATATCATATGTGCACATCTGTAGACTGACTGACCATAGGGGGTGGCCATACATGGTGGGGGTTGTAGTCATAGGATCATATCATTGGATGAAATCATCATGAGATTGATCGCCTTTATCCGGGGGTTAATGACTGTAAAGAGATGTAGGTGTAATTCAGTAAAGTAGCGGCGGTATCAGCAGAAAACTGGAAGTACAAGGAAAGGAAGACAGATTCTGAGCGGTCACCATAGATTAGGCTGGGGCTATGTCTTTAAATCTTCATATGTCTAATAAGGTATTAACCCCTTACTAGACAAATGCAATTTAAGCCTTACACAGGGAAAAGCACTGGGACATTTATTCACTATTCTGTGTATAGTACATAAATATATGCTAAAATAAAACCCCTTTAATAGCCTTAAAGGACATCTACCACCAGGATGGAAGATTGTATGCAAATGAAACTGAGGGGCTCCAGGCTCCGTAGATGTCAATGTAGCCTGGAGCCTCATTTGCATAAAAAAATCAAACATCCTGGTGGTAGATGTCCTTTAAAGGGAATCCGTCATCACAATTTACCTACCAGAACTCACTGCTATATTATATATGACTATGCCACACATCAGCCATACCTATTATTTTACTGTCCAGTTGCTTCTCCATTTCATAACTTAATTTTGGAAATATGCAAATTAGGCTAAAGTGCCTTGGGAGAGAACCATAGGGTTTCAGCTCCACACCTTGCTGGTCTGAGGAGTGAGGTAGGTAAAGGGGGAAGGATTAGAGAAGGCGCTGGGTGGTGGAAGTGTAGTGGGGGCATTGTTATGGCTCTTAAGCCCTGAGGTGCTCTGCTAATGTCCTTAATGCACTTCAGTCTCATTTGCATATTTAACTTTGGCCATGGAAGAGGCATAGCCCAACATAACTTCAACAGAGTCAACAGAAAACTTCCTTGTGGTGACAAAATATTAGTTTTAGCCTCACTGTAAACCAACAACCAGAACTATTAACATAATTTTTTTAAATGAAGTAGCTTTATGAGGTCCTGAATATGCAAATTAGGTCACACATACAGGGTCAGGTCTGATTTGCCTATTAATAGTGACAAGTGCTGTTGGTCCCTTCTAGATCATTGCCCAACACCTCTTCAGCCTTGATTGACAGCTTCAGCCTGTGTCTGTGACACACCTATAAGCAAAGTAAGAAAATAAGTCCCGCCTCCAGTGCACATGCAGGTTAATTTGCATATCCATAAAACTCTCCATCATACTTTTCTTCTCTTCTATGATTTATTATTTCTTTTTTACATCAGAGCTGCGCGCTAACTTCTGTTTCAGCGTTTTCCCTTTTAACTTGATTTCCAATTGAATGACTTTAATTTCTCAAAAAATTAAAATGGTTTCATTAATTCCCAAGAATAATAATCTGCTATAAGTCGTTATATTATATATGCAGAGATCAGCACATACATCCATCCTGAGGATAATTGTATGAACACTGTTCTATCAGAAGGGTAATTAGCACAGCAGAGGCGCAGCCTACAGCATCCATTATATGCATCTTATAATGAATTTTTCTAATTTGTTTTGCCAGTGGAGGAGTGGAGAGGAGTGGATTGGGGGACTTAAAGGGGCCCTGGAAAAAAAACTAAAAGTGTCCTCATGTCACACCTTGTAACCAAATGTCCGATGTGGACTCTCTGGGGCAGATTTACTTACCCGTCCCGTTGCTATCCCTGAGGTGCGTTGTTCGACGAGGATTCGGAGCTGCCGTGATTCACTAAGATCGTGCGTCCAATTTCCTGCATGTGTCGCTTCCCCGCTGAGGTCCACCGAAGTTAACCTTCTTCTTTCCGGTGCATGTAAGTGGATGGCTTGTAACACAATTTTGAATGTTAAATCCTGCACGTTGTCCGAATTCTTGGGATCGTCCGCATGAAAAGCCGGCGCCAATGCGCCAAAATCCGATCGTGTGCGGCAAAAAGCCCTTCTAAATGCGGCACACATCGGAAATCAGCGGATATTCCGACCATAGTGCGGTCCGTGGACCTTTAGTAAATGAGCCCCATTGTCTCCTAAAAGGTTTAGGATAGGAATAATTCCAAACACATTACTCAGTTTTTACCCTTTAACCTCAATACAGGGATCTGAACCATTGTCGGAGTAGTCCCGTTGTCGGTGAAACGTTGCCCAGGTAGTTCCGAGGACCTTGGGGTGAAGCATCAGGGTTTCAGAAGAGCACAGTTAAAGTAAACACTGAATCGGGAGAGTCGGTTAAATTAAAACCGGTTGTAATATATAGTCATGGAGCAGAATTGGGGTCAAAATACAGCAATTCAGAAAAAAAGCAATAATAAAAACCTTTGAACAGAACACTAGGAACCTTAAAAGAGTTGGTCACTCTTACAAAATCTGCCCATCGCCTTTACTGCATTAATAATCTCTAAATGCTCATGAAATTATTCATCAGTCCTGATACTGGGCTGATGAATAGGAGGAGCTGTTGCAGGAGATTATGACTTATCCTCCAACCCCCTCCCCTCTTGATGTGACTGTCACTGGAGCAGTGAGAAACAGAAAGTTGTGTTTATATGCAGTAGGGAGCGTGGTTATAACAGGGAAAGGCCAGAGCTTTTAAAGGAGGCAAAGGTACATTGGAGGAGATGTCTTGACACCTGTGAACCATTTGGAAATAAAACTCACAAGCAAGAAGAAGGATGCCACACGTTGGGTTGATCAGGGGACCGCAGAGGGATAATGTCAATACACAGTCATTAGGTTTTTTGTATAAATGCTGGCTCAATGTCCTGGTGAGGTGACATTGTTTAATTCCAGATCCTACTCTCCTTTCCTAATATCTCTCTTCTCTTATTTTTAGGGAAGCGTGAGGCCATTACCCCCAATCCCTGTGTAATCCCCTGGAGGTGTCCACCCTTGGTAAGCAATAGTCACTTGAAGAATGACTGATTGCTCATCATTTTAGCTTCTCCATCGCTGGTCATGAGATGCCCTCACTTCTTTCCTTCTTTTCCAGGTGTTGTCCCAGTATAAAGTCATGCGTAGTCTTGCGCATAGAAGACCCTCCGTGCCTTCATGTCATCTGCTGGGATCGTATTGACCAGATCATTTAATGGTGCGGCCACCACTAAACCCGCACACAAAGCCACATACAAAATAATAAGAAAAGTCCTACTCTCATTTACTTTTATTTCTCATCTAGATAAGGCAATGTATTCCATTGCATAGGAGCCATCATGGCTTTTGTGGTTCCAGTTAAGGCCCTGGGGGAATCAAGACCTGATTGCTCTGCACAGACACTGAACAAGCAGGGGGCACCGAGAGACATCAGAATAGAAGAATACACAGCTCAAAATTACAATACATGATAAATAATGGAGAAAGGTGCTAAATGTTTATGTAATAAATATTGGTTATAATAGTATCCAGATCAGCAGTTCAGGTCCTTCTGGAGATATCTAGCAGAGTCCTGGAGATTTGTGGGTGCTACTATCTGGTTTGTGTATCACAGTGCTGGTTATATGACATAGTCTTAGCACATGACGAATGTATAGCAGGAGAAGCACTTAGTACAACTAAATAATGTATAGCTCCATCTCAGTGCGGAGACTTCACGTGAACATAAGATCTCAGCGCCGTCTTTATTCAATCCCCTCACACGGCAGACTATTAGCGGGGGCTGTGTTATATAATAATACTAGACGCTCTGATCTTCTCTCCTAACCACTAATTAATGGAAGATGAAAGAGGATGACTGCAACTTTTGTAGTTTTTCAGACCCCGGCTGCTAACACTGTACAAGGCTTATGTGTATCTACACACAATTCCATACATACCTGCAATCTATCTATCTCCGATCCATCTTTTGGGATCTTTCATATTATGCAAAGCATCACAAGCCACAGACCTTTGACCAAGTCTTCTTGAAAGTCCGGCCTACAACAGTACTGTTACCCATAATGGTGGTTTTAAACATGGATTTTGGTACAACTATCCCTTAATTTGCACGGAAAACATTAAATAAATCTGCAACCAAAATCCCGATTAGTTTCCAAATAAGAACCGAGTCAAATTCTATATAATGTATAATGCAGAGAGCATTAGAAACGTTCTGCAACAATTCACCCAAGGTCCCTTAAATTGTTCTTTAAAGAGGACCTGTCACCCATAAATTGGGCACTTAAACGCTGCAGTGATAGAGTGATAGCGTTACCGGAAATCTGCGGGGGAGTACAATATAAACGCCAGACTGCTCACAAAGCGGTCTGACGTATTCATGAGCGAGCGCTGCCTCTTCCCTGGACCGCCCTGCTCGCTCCATAGGCTGGCGGTTTGCATGTATTATAATACCATACCTCTCAACCGTCCCAGATTTCAGGGTCTGTCCCAGCAGGTGGGAGGTTAGTCCCGGGACTTCAATTATATCGTCAGACTCCTGACACCAATAGAGTTGAATCCAGTGATAATGCAGATAGCTATCAGGGTATAATATGATGGGTCGCTGCTGAGAGGGAGCTGGGGATCACAATACATGGGATCCACTATAAGAGGGAGAGCTGGAGGGGGGTGAAGGGGGGGGGGATAGAATATGAAGGAGCCACAATGTGAGGGGGAGGGACCCAATATGAAGGGGGATGAGGGGTCCACAACATAAGGAGGAGCTGGGGTTCACAATATCAGGGATCCACAATAAGATGGAAGCTGGGGAGGCAGAATATGAAGGAGCCACAATGTTAAGGTGGGACCCTTTATGAGGGGGAATGAGATGTCCACACTATGAGGAGGAGCTCAGGGGCAAAATATCAGGCAGGCAGAATTTTAGGGTGCGATAGGGAGCAGTAAGGGGGAAATTATACTGTGTGGGTAGATTTACGGCTAGGGCAAAAAGGGTAGAAAAAAAATTCATCTTTTTTTTTCGCCACTGTAAAAATGGGGAGGTATGCAGTACAAGAAAATCAACATATTCTTAGTCTAAAACAAAGATGTCTAGTTTTACAATGTACTTTCTAGATCTCTGCTGGCTGTCATCTGGTAGCCTACTTACTTCCAATGGATAATACAATGTCCTGCTTATGTGTAGGGCACACAGGTACAAGCCATGGCCAGATTATTATCCATTCCCCGGGTTACTATATAGTGACCACTGTGTCTCGCTCTGCCTTTAGACAATCACTATAAATGGGATTGAGATTTACCAATTCTTATTATTGATCCCTTCAGGCTGGGATGGCACCAGAAGCGCGGCCAGCGGGTTACATAACATGATTACATTACAGGGTGGAGGAGAATGTATCCTCTAGTACCATCTGCCTGTCCTCCTGATAGATGGCACAATAACCCTGATAACAGCGCAGGGATGTGATGGAAGAACACTGATGTTACATAATACTCCTCTGTGTAGCTATTACATTGTTGCATAGGATGATACATTCTGTAGGGAACATGATATCGATACATGAAACTATAACCAATGTATCCAGGATTAGGTACATTCCGGCTTCACCAGCTCGGTCCCATTGTATTCAGTTAACCCCTAGTGCACCAAAGGGATAGCTAGTATCCTAGACTCCTCCATCATGTCATACAATGCATGCACAGGCTTCAGTCTCAGCTGTTCATATAGCACATATGGGTATGCAAGTCCTATAGGAGTAAATGGTGCTCTGGGGCAGTTTAGTATGCGAAAAGGAGGCAGTAGACCTTCAATGTGCAGATTTAAGCATACAAAGCTGCAAACAGTGTTGTCTCTAGTGATCTATGTAACCACCCCTTTGTGTGTCTAAAAGCAGGACTGTGATTTTTTTTTTTTAATTAAGGAATTTAGCTGGACTTGGTGCACTGAGGATGTGTCCTGACACTTCTGTATAGTATAATATAGAAGTCAATGAGAACTGGGTTTGTGAAGTAGCTCAATACAAGAGTGCTAGGGCACAGCAGTGTGAGGAAATGTCTCCAGTGCATCAAGTCCTGCTACAATCCTGGAACACAAGGCCATTTTTTTGCCATCACAGTGCCGATACTGTATACACAAAGATTTGATTTAAGACAGGCAAAAGGTAGTCAAAAATACTGATAAACTCTCTTTAACATTTAAAAAGCAGTTCTGTACCAGCATCATAGATCCTGGGAAGGGTGTTAATAGTGACAGAGATTTGTATTACCAGAATCCATTACTCCTTTGCCTCACTAGTGACCTGGAATTATTAAACGTGGCCCTCTGTGGGGTTATTAGTGACCATCTTACATTTAGTGAGTGCTACTGCTAATGTGCAGTTTGTTATAACCTCTATTATACCTGAGGTGGCCATTACTATGCAGATAAATGATGGATATAAGACAAAGCAGCACAAAGTAAGAATCTTATGCTTGTAAAAAATTGCTAAAGTTTTCAGAGGGTGGAGCGTAAGCTAAAATACAAAGACTGAGCACAACATTTGTGACAGCAAACTGTTATTTTTATAATTATTATTATTTTTTTTTACTTTTAGGTCATAAAATGCATCGACTGACCCTCCCCACTGCCAAAAAAAATGTGCGTTCTTCTATAATGAATCTGTCACATGAGAGGCAGCTCAGTCAGACATGAAGCGCTATTATCACATCTCCGAGGGCTTTTCTCTAGGAAATTAAGAGATTGGATAAAAGAAATCATAGAAATTATGGCTAAGTCATAGAATTATCATGTCATCTCCTACATCAAGTGATAAAAGAAGGAAACATTAGTTGTCTCTTATAGACATCACTGTCTGTGGGTGACATGTATTTTGTTTTATGGGGCATTTATAGGAACCTACATTGGATGTTGTCTCTTTTAATGCATTTTATTAAATGGGTTTTTTTTAATAAAAATCACAAATTCATCAACATTCAGTGTAATCTCAAGATAAATACATTAATATTCTCCTTCGTGTAAATTATAAGAGTATTACAAGCCACAGAGGAGTTTTGTGACCATATAAAAGACTAAATCCTGTTTATGGGATTTAAGGTAACATCTAAAATTTTAATACATGCAGTCCCCGGGTTACTTACAAAATAGGTTCTGTAGGTTTGTTCTTAAGTTGAATTTGTATGCAAGTCAGAACTGTATATCTTATAATTGTAGCTTCTGACTAAATTTTTTGATCTCTGTGACAATTGGATTTTAAAAATGTTGGGTTGTCATAAAAACCCGGATTAAAGGGAACCTACCACCCCGATTCTACCTATAAAGGTAGAAGGGGTGGTAGGTGGATGAATGGGACGTGAGGATAGCCCTTTTTGGGCTAATCCTCACGTCCCGGCTATCTTTTAGAAAAGTTTATTGCGGGCATATGCAAATTTATTTATGCGGCTACTGGGGCGTGGAGTAGCCGGACATGAGGCTACTAGTCGCGGCTACTCCACGCCCCAGTAGCCACATTACTCCGCCTACCATTTAATCTTCGGCGCGCAGCTCCTCGTAGCTGCAGCCCTCCTCCGAGTCCCCCGGCATCTGCGGCCTACTGCGCATGCGCAGTAGCTCTGGCCCCGGAGCCGCGGCTGCGCAGCCAAAGGCCTGGGTTCTGCGCATGCGCAGAACGCAGGGGACTCAGACGAGGGCGCGCAGCTGTGAGGAGCTGCGCGCTGAAGATTAAATGGTAGGAGGAGTAACGTGGCTACTGGGGCGTGGAGTAGCCGCGACTAGTAGCCTCATGTCCGGCTACTCCACGCCCCAGTAGCCGCATAAATAAATTTGCATATGCCCGCAATAAACTTTATAAAAAGATAGCCGGGACGTGAGGATTAGCCCAAAAAGGGCTATCCTCACGTCCCATTCATCCACCTACCACCCCTTCTACCTTTATAGGTAGAATCGGGGTGGTAGGTTGCCTTTAATAATAAATCTTAATTGCAGACACCTGTGATTACTGTTACAGCTGATTATTGTAGCCTTGGACTAAAGTACAGTAAATTACCAACATCCAGGAGTCTGTTTGTAACTAGGGGTCGTCTGTAAGTCGGGGACCGCCTCTAAAAAAAAAGAAAAGGGTACATGCCTGACTTGGCAGATCCCAGGTCAATCAGGTAATTTCAGTCTTCATCACATCCAGAAGTCTCAGGGGACACAGGACAGACTTTGGCCAATCAGTGGCCTCCCATGGGGAAGTCACTTTCTCTTATGACATTGGGGGTAATTTAGTAAGACTGGCGTTTGAAATTACCTGCGCAGGCGCTATAGTACCTGTATTTACTATACTGTAATTCATTTTTAGATAATGCAATAAATGTTTCTCTATAAATATTTCTCTAAAAACTTTGCTTGAAAGTGGTGGTTTGTTCCCAAAATTTATAGGGATTTATTCCATAGTAGATTGTGCCCAATCTCATCCAGGTCGGACCTATAACCAGAATTCTGGTTTAGTCTCTGCCGGTTTCCACACCCCTGTCCACCCAATTCTTCCGTGGGTGGGAGAAGCAGGAAAACTGACATGATGAAGAGATTTATGGGCCTTCTCCACCAGTCTCTCCCAATATGTGGTCCACAGTGGCCACCAAAAGGCAAAAGTGACTCCTCGAAACTTCCAGCCAAAGTTTCTGAAAACTGGAATCTCCGGGGTGACGTGGAAATTGAAGAAGAATTTTTCAAGAATTCCTGGAAAATTCCTTTACTTTACATTTGGGGAACAACTCATTATCTGGCGACACGGTGGCTGAGTGAGTAGCACTTCTGCCTTGCAGCACTGGGGTCCTGGGTTCGAATCCCAACCAGGTCAACATCTGCAAAGAGTTTGTATGTTCTCTCTGTGTTTGCTTTGGTTTCCTCCGGGTACTCCGGTTTCCTCCCACACTCCAAAACATACTGTTAGATTGTGAGCCCCATGGGGACAGGGACCAATTTCACATGCTTGTGCAGCGCTGCGTTATCTGTGTGCGCTATATAAATAAAGAATTATTAATGTGACCCTTGGCTGCAGCAGAACATGTTTTGGAAGAGTCAGTTTCCTTTCCACCATTGGCTCATCCCTTTAAAACAAAAAATATGCAAAAGAAGAAGTCATGGGGTAGTCCTGGTTCCAGTGAGAGGTGAGTACAAGATCAACCAATCACCTTTTCTAAACATTGGAATCTCTATAGAACAGGAAGTCCTACCCTTCTTACATGAAGATATGAAACACACCAGTTGGAGGCAAGTCCTGTGACCAGTACAAAGAGGGGACGAGGAGTCCCAATCATCGATTGTAAATTGTGTTTTTATAAATGGGCATTCATTTCTTTATAACACTATATCGGAGGATAATCTGTTGAAAAATGATCTTAATAGAACAGGAAGTTTCAGCCAAATATGGGGAACTGTGGTCAATGTGAAAACTGGAGGATTTTTTTTTTTTTTTACATGGGGGGGGGCATGTATCTTTATTTTTACTTGCTTTTTCCCCCTTCTTTTTGCATTTTTTTCTTTTATTTTGAGGTTTTTTTGGGGACTTTTTGGGTGTATTTGTGAGACTATGCCAGAAGTTCTCCGGGTGCGTGTCTCTGTTGCAGTGTTCCTAAATGTGTCTTTCCAAGCCGGATGTGTACATTGTTTTGTTTTTCATTTATGATACAGTAAAAGAAAATGCATGTTTGTGATACCTTTTTTATTACCAATTCTGCTTAATTTGGTTAACAAAACACTTCGGGAAGCAGTGTGCAGCATGAAACTTTACATGTTTAATGAACTGGACATAGAAATATGCAGCATCATTTACAGATGTTCAGTGCTGGACAATATATGTAGAGTAACATACAAACAGCTGCAATGGATGGAACCAAACATGTAATAACCAGATAATCTACCCCTAGTGATGGCTTCCTTGCTGCAATGCATTATGGGACCATATTTTTATGCAAATAGTGGCCAGTGATAGGCTCTACACCATAATAATATATAAGAGGATAGAAGGCACATTGCACTAAAAAACTCTCTATTTTACAGAAATCTGACATTTCTTGACAATGATCATAATGTATATTCACCTTTGAACACCTTTTACAGTAAAAGAAATGTGTATAATGCTAAAGGGGTTGTCCAGTTCCGGCAAATAATTGATATTGTTTGTGTAATGAAAAGTTAAAAAAAATTCCAATATACTTTCTGTATCAATTCCTTGGGGTTTTCTAGATCTCTGCTTGCTGTCATTCTATAGGAAGCTACACTGGTTACTTCCTGTGGTGCACGGCTCATTATATCCCTGGTCATATGATGTCACACAGGTGCATGGCTCGTTATATCCCTGGTCATGTGATGTCACACAGGTGCATGGCTCGTTATATCCCTGGCCCTGTGATGTCACACAGGTGTACGGCACCTATAGCTTTCTATAGAAGGACAGCAAGTAGAGATCTAGAAAAACCTGAGGAACTGATACAGAAAGTATATTGGAAAATTGTATAACTTTTCATTTTACATTATACACACATACATTATTTGCTGAAAGTGGACAACCCCTTTAAAGTAATTTTGTATATACATTATATGATCTGGAGTTAAACCCTGTATTATATTCCAGAGCTACATTCACAGTTCTTTTAACTTCAGAGCATTAAGTTCCCAGCATTCTTTGCTGTTTAAAGGATCTGCAGTACAAAGTGTCACTTCCCATGAAGCTAACCATCCCATTACATTACAGGATTGTAGCTGCATTGTTAGGGGTGTGTCTGTCGACAGCCCCATTGACCGTTTCCAATTGCAACAAGCAGAAATGTAAAGGCTTTTTTACTATAAAACAAGGTGTAACAAAGAATCAATTAATGTCGCCTAATTAACAACTTTCTATCCTTATTTAGATTACGCCTAAGTATTTACTATGAAAAATTGTGTCCAGACGAGACATTCCCTTTAAGTAAGGCACCACTGACTCCCCCTAGCCACGTATATCTTCATCGGATGAACATATTATAAAGCAGCTATGTGACCAAGTCCTTTTTATTTTGGCAATTAGATTTATAAACAGATAATTTGAAAAAAGAAGCTGACGTACAACGGAGCACATTTATGTCTTGTATTAGATTTGGCACATCGAGGAAATCTACCATCAAAACCAAACCAGGGACACCTACTCGTAGAGTTATGCTAATTATGCTGTGGTGCGTTACCACAGCTCTTCTGTGCGGTAGCTTCACAGGCTGTTACACAGTGTTCCCTCAGCACTTTCACAGATTTCCTTCTTCATAGAGGAAAGCACATTTCTATACCAAAATAATCCACCCCACCCATCGCATAACCATGTAAGCTCTGCCCAATATGCAGGAGATGAGGCCCGTATGAAGGACTCCATACACATCAAAACGAATGAACTAGTCACATACCCTGCATGCGCCATGTCCTACATTACAGCTGTCCACTACATCGACAACAACCGAGCAGAACTGTAACCAATCTCACCCAGAGAACATCCGTCTCACACGCAATATTCCCTCCAAACGGAGAAATCTGAAAAAAAAGCTAAAATCCTGATTTTCAGGGCTATTATTAGTGCCTCTGATGTGCCCATCTACCACATAGAGGCAGTATGCCTTGGCCGCCACATGGGGGCGCAGCTTAGTTACATTTCATTTATTAAAGCAGGACTGCAATACCAGACACAACCTATGGCCAAGGGCGGCACTGTTTCAAACAACTATTTACTAATATTTATGAACTAATACATTTTTTCTCCTATACTATCAATTATAACAAAAGTTTTCTTTGCTGATCACAAATGTAGAAAGCTTTGCAGTCCTGTGTCCATCCTACACTTATCAGTCCCAGTAAGCACAGCGCAGATTTTACAGCTCCTGAACAAGTCATAGACGTCCGGACCGCCACGAGGTTCTGACCTAAGTCAAATTTTGTTTTCCAAGTGGAGGGTCACTTCAGTGGGGTAGTACAATGAACAGTACTCATCTCTTAAAAGGGGTTGTCCACTTTTAGCAAATAATTGATATTGTTTGTGTAATGAAAAGTGATACAATTTTCCATCTAGATCTCTGCTTGCTGTCCTGCTATAGAAAGCTTCTAGGTTTCCTTCTAGTGGATAGAAATCTGTCCCTGGTCATGTGATGTCACACAGGTGCATGATTCGTTATATCCCTGGTCATGTGATGTCACACAGGTGCACAGCTCGTTATATCACAAGGCTCCGAGTACATTCTGTGATAACAGCGGCTTGTGCCATCACATGACAGATTTCTATCCACTGGAAGTAAACATAGAAGCTTTCTTAAGCAAGCAGAGATCTAGAAAACTGTGAGGAATTGTATAGTTTTTACATACACAACTTATATCAATTATTTGCTGAAAGTGGACAACCCCTTTAACCACAGGATAAGGAATATTTGTGTGATCTTTGGAAGTTTGACCACAATTCCTATGAACAGGGATCCATAGTGCCCCATTGAATCTAATGGGACATGGAGTTTAATAAAAGCAGCCAATCTGAACTCTATGAGTGGGGTATGTCAGGACCACCGCTCTCTTGATCAGGCAGGGGGTCCTAGCATTCAGACACATATGACCTACCCTGTGGATGAGTGATAAGTGTTGCTTGCTGTACCACCCCTGTAAAGTTACACCAATAGTGAATGTAAACATATGACGTTCATCTATGATAACGTTAAAGGCAACTTACAGAAAAGTATCAAAAGGTAATAAAATAATCCCTAATATTGTAATAACAGCTCAATGAAGAACTAATAAACTCCCCAATCAATAGGAAACAATAACCGGGAGTAAAAGGCATTGTCCTAGGTGAGTAACGTATCCCATGTCCTATAATAAGAGTATAGGGAACATTAATGGAACACTCCCTTTAAAACAGCTACTGCCTATTATAGATATGGTGACATTAACCTGCTCCTGTGATAGGATAGTCTGAACATATATACTTGATGAGACCCTAGGAAATATGTCTTATACACAGTCAAGGGCTGGAGAGGGGGCGATTGGCCAGACCGAAAGTTCCCAGACATTGGGGCCAAAAGATTATGGGGCAGGATGGTGTCCTGGTAAGACACAAAAATAGAAGACATAACATTAATAAGTGTAGTATACCCCCTCTACAATATTACATTACATAATAGCCCCCTAAATCAAAAGCTACAGTCAAGTCCAGTCATATACATCTAGGGTAAAAAAAGGAAAAAAAAAAAAAAATCTGACAAAAAAAGTATAAAAAGCAGCAAGATTGGCTACGTCAGAGGCACGATCACCTATAGCTAATGTATAAAGCACAGCGCAGTATGTGCATACACCCCCCACCACTCAATAGCATCGCACAAGCTTCAAGTTTTGTAGTGCAAACAATTCCCTTTATAGAAGAAGCCTAACCCCCCAGCAAGACCTTCCTAGTACAGAGGATGGGGACATGGTGGACTCCCATCATATATCCCCTACAGCATATAAAGTGCATTTTGGATCTGTAAGTTATGTGGTGACAACAACAGTGAAAGAACAGTATATAATCCTGCACTGATAAAGTAGAATAAGGCTACATTCACACGACTATATGGGGACGTAGCTTGCGGCCGTACATACGCCCCCCATTTATGGCAATGCCACACACGTATGGCACCATATCGCTCCGTACACAGTAAAAAGGTAGGAAAGGTCCTATCTTTCCCCGCATGTATGCCATGCATTTCTATGGAAAAGGGGAGGGGTCACCCCTACTCCCCTCCATCGTGCAGGACGTATGGCCGCCCAGGTACAACCCAGCCTGCATACGTTCGTGAACATTCTGCCAAAGACAGAAATTGTTTTTTGTAGCTCTACAACTTCTAGTCAAATAAAGCCAGCTTATCGCCAAGAGTCTGACCTCTCTAAAGCAGCATCTTCCCAGATGAGAGTCCATGTGGACTGTATAAGGAGGCTTTACCAGGCCAGAGCTTCCATGCATCCCTAATCTTGTGATCATTGATAGGGGACTTGGACTTTTAGACATTCTAGGGGAGATTTATCATAAGTCTCTTAGAGCAGAACTTTTCTAGTTGCTCATGGCAACCAATCAGAGCTCAGCTTTCATTTTATCACAGAAGTTTCTAAAATTAAAGCTGAGCTCTGATTGGTTTCCATGGGTAACTAGTACAGTTTTACCTCAGAAATTTGATGATAAATCTCCATATCTGACTTAATAGGGACCTGTCAGGACACTAACCACCCCCTGGGTCCTTATAGATAAGTTTGTCTATATCACCTCTGTGTGTGGCCGAAACACTTGCACTAACCTAGAGATGGGTCCATTGAAAAGCATCGGGCCTATCATTGGTGCTACATCACCTCTGTGTGTGGCAGAAATACTTGTACTAACCTAGAGATGGGTCCATCGGACCTTGAGAAGCATGGCAGCTGTGCGTTGCTTAGATGTAGCCAGGATTGTACACCGCTGCTTCATTGTGCCTACGCCACACTTACGGGCCATGCAGTGTAAGCAGTCAGTACTCCGCCAGCTTCACCAAACTACTGATCAGAAGTGATAAAAACTGATCAATAAGGACCCCGGAGTGATTCAGTGTCCCGAATCACCTTCACAGGATCCCTTTAACGATGGATGTCAGATGCCTGTTCCTGAGACAACCATTTTAAACCATGTATCTATGAAGGTCCTGCTGTGTTCTGGTGTAATAGAGAAGATGTACCTTTTACTACCTCCTTTTATACCCTTAGATTTTTTTTAAAAATTTTCTCTAGCTCCTGCGATTTCCTGAACAATCAATGCCGATAGACTTGATAACCAACATGCAAATTTAACACTCTATTGTCAAGTGGGTGGAGCAAGGCTGTCTGCTTCAGTCCAGGACCGCACCCACCTGACAGTAGAGAACCAAAACTATTGGCACAAATTGTTTAGGATCGGTAAAACGCTATGGAGTTAAACTTCCATCTGCTCTGGAATTTGGGAAGATGTAAAGAGATGGAGGTGGTGAAGGGACCTCTTTACACGTATTTTTTGATTCCTTCAAGTCATACAGATGATATAATCCTACATAAAAGAAAATTTAGAGAAAAAAAAAAGAAAATATGCAAAAGTAACAAGTAGTGGTCTCCATGAGTTATGAGGAAGGGCTGGGTGTTGCTTATATAGATGGATACTGTTTTGCTGATATGTTATGTTATAACATTACCTTTCTTGAATGGTAAAGCGCCTTATGTTACCACTACAACTACATAACGCCATTAATATAAAATATAATCTGTACATATCTATCAGGACAAGTAAAACGCACTCTGGAGGTACTCACCCTAAAAAGAACTAGGAGAACCTGTTAGACCAGCACATATATGGAGTCAGCATCTTCATTATCTACAGACATCTGATCCCTACAGTATATATCATTCCTGTATTTGACCCCCTACACTAGCAGCATCATATAAAGGGCCCCCCGAGGACTTGCTCCCTATAACCCATTCCTATTTCATCACTCTCATAGACACTCACTATCCATGTGATGCCATAAGCCAGACAGTGGCGCCCCCTGTCTCCCTACTGTAGTAACAAACACATGACGCGTCTCCAGTCTAGTTTTACTTTAACTAACTCTCATTTTTGCGACTCCAAATTCCAGGCTGACAATGGAGGGCTCAGCCTTGGTGATCTCCTCTGAGTAGTCAGTATAGCGGTTGTCTTCAGTGATGCTGCCCTCTAGGGTCTGTTTAGGATCCTGCAGGGGGTGGAGTGCTTTTTCCTTCTTGTAACAAGAAGATTCCTTTAATTTGGGAGACCCTTGGGATGTAGAGGAGCTGATGCAGCTGTTGCCGGCATTTTCTCCTTTATTAAGGTTACTCAGTTTCTATAGAACAAAAACAAAATTGTGGAATATTACAAAATCTGTTACGTGTAGGCAATCTTTGTTTACACCATGTTAAATGCGCTGTCTGGGACCTGGTGTAATTAATAATTTTCTCTGTGTGTGTCCAGGCATAATGTAGAGATGCCACGCACAATGGCGGCTGTAGAGATGCCACGCACAATGGCGGCTGTAGAGATGCCACGCACAATGGCGGCTGTAGAGATGCCACGCACAATGGCGACAAAATAGGTGTCAGTCACTACGGTTGATGACTAGATGACTACTACTAAGCCTATATCAATCTGTTCAGCTTCTCCTGTTCTATACCATTTTCCTGCCAATAGGACACTATGTATAATCTGCTCAGTACCATCTGCTCTATAACATGCTGCCTGCAGATAGGGCACTATATAATCTGCTACGCTCCTCCTGCTCTATAACATGCTTCCTGCAGATAGGACACTACGTATAATCTGCTAAATTCCTCCTGCTCTATAACATCTGTCTGTAGATAGGACAATATGTACAGCACATCTGATCAGCACCACCTGCTCTATAACTTGTTGTCTGCATATTGTACATAGTGTCCTATCTGCTCAGCTCCTCCTGCTCCATTACATGCTTCCAGCAGAAAGGACACTATGTATAATTTGCTCAGCTCCCCCTGCTCTAAAACATGCTCAATTTGTACACGACCCAGCTCAAATCCACCAAGGAAATGTGTTCCATAAAACTCTTCCTATATTTTAACATCTTAAAACATGGACATAAACATCAATGTTTATGTCCATGTTTTAAGATGTTGAAATAAAGGAAGAATTTTATGGAACACATTTCCTTGGTGGATTTGAGCTGGGTCGTGTACAAATTGTGTTTAACCGATCTCAGGTGGAGTGACGATCCGTGCTCTCGGAATCGGGCGTTCCTCCTGCCAGGAGCCGGACACCTTTTTCTTGTGCTATATCTATAACATGCTGCCTGCAGAACTACAGTAAACTTACCAGTTGAAGTTCTTTTAATTCATCCTCCAGGTCCTTGTTTTCAGCAGATATTTTTACAAGGAGATTGGGGACGGATTGCCGGGGGTGCAGCGTCAGGTCAAACTGGTGATACATGTTCCTCCAAAACCTGTTTAACAGAGAATTATAGATTACAGATAACAATCTGCAGATAACATCTATTTAAGAATTATTTGGATCCTAATATACGGACAGCAAAAGAGCTTACTTGAAATGAAAGGGGATGGTATTTGGTTCCAAGACTGGTTGGGTCTGTAAGGAATATAGGTCAAATATTGGATTCCGATATTTGCTTTGTTCACTGAGAAGATGAGCCCATAGCGAGTGAGTTCTCTCCTTTAATCTGTCGGAGGAAAATCACAAAATTATTGGACTAAGAATTTACATCACATTAAAAGACAGAAACAAGTTGTAGGACTATGCAGTGGATGCTATGAACCTCTCCACATCCGTCTCATATTATATATTCAATATTTATCCATACATCTCTCTGTAATCTAACTATATAATAATCTAAATATGTAACTAAATGTGAGTTTCCAGAAAAATATATATATTACAAATGAGAAAATAATTTCCCACCAGGGGATCAATAAAGTTGTGTTGTATTGTATATTTAAATACGCTTTATAGGGGGCAGTATAAACACATCACGTACAGCTTCTTACAGCTCAGTTACTGCCGTTTCTGGCTTCTGCTACAAAACAGCCAATCACAGTGCGCTGACCTACCTGCACGAAGGATTGGCCTCTCCTAGTGCCTCCTGAAGTATCCAGAGGCAGTAACGCAATGGGCAGCGGAAGCGTAGAAGTCGGAACAGTAAGTAATGTGTTATTATTGTACCTACCCCCCACTACAGCTTGACTTTTTTACTGGACTATCCATCTCCTTTTCATGTCAGATCTAACCATATTTCTATTAAATATCTGATATATATTTATCTATCCCTCTCTCTCCCCTATGTATCCCACTCCCATCTCTCTTGTAATCTATCCCTTTTATATCTATAAAAGGTAAGTACTAAGTTCTATTTAAAGAGGCCTCTGCTGGACATTTCCTTAAAGGAGGCCTCTGCTGGACATTTCCTTAAAGTAAACCTACCATTTGATTTGATGCATTATGAAGGATACATACCTCGAGAATGCTGTAGCTACACTGATGCAGGATCATATCTTGGATAATCACAGAGCTGAGGGGTTTTGCTGATAAAACAGATAAAACATTATGATAATGAAGCTCTGTCGCTTCTGTGGCTCCTTCAGCACTTGTTTAGCATGTGACTACAGGAGATGATGATGTAATCTATCTTGTGCCTGAAGGCAGAATAATCAATTACTGCACCATCCCCCAGCTACTGTGTATGAGCGATCCAGCTCAGGTTGATTAGTGCTTGACTAGTCATGCTTGACTAACCTCCATTTGTAATTTCAAGCTCCTGTGTAATGTGTCAGCCAGCCTGTCCCAGCTTTCGCAAGGTCCTGAATGGTATAATTGTTTTATTAGCAATACCACTCAGCTCAGGGATTAACCAAGATATATTCCTGCATCAGTGTAGCTACAGCATTCTCAAGGTATGTTTGCTTCATGATGCATCAAATCAAATGGTAGGTTTCCTTTAAAGGAGGCCTCAGCTGGACAGTTTATTGATAAGGGGAGGCTGCTACTGGACATTTAATTAGAGAGTAGATGCTGCATTTTTCACCCTAGGCTTATACTCGAGTAAATACCGGTAAGTTTTCCCAGTTTTTTGTGGCAGTTTTTATGCTGGTACCTCAGCATATACTCGAGTACCTATATTTTTATTTCTATTCAACATATATTTTTCTGCATCCTTAGTTGTAGAAGACTCTACTTCATTGCAGTCAGATTATACAACAGGAAGAGATTTGTGTACGCAGCGAGGTCGAGTCGTTAAGGCCGCATTATCCTTCCTGTATTGTTACAAGTCTCATTATAGAGAACCTGCTCTTATGTCTGTGTCCTGGGTGATACAGGGACACTGCGACAATTACACGGCTTGTAAACTTTACACTTCTATTCAAAAATTCACAAAATGAAAAAACTAAATAAAAATAAAAAACTAACATCTAAATTCTTACAACCACATATTGCAGGGAATAGTTTTTACATGCTCCTATACATGCTCATATATAATCATAAAAATGCTGAGGCTTCTCAGAAACATGTTAATGGGAATGTAAAGCTGTGGCAGAAAACCACTGGCAGCAATATTGATCTCTGTAATGGCGGTTTCCCAACATCAGTTTTATAACTATGGTAAATGAGTGAATAGGGAGCCATGGGTCCCTCATCCAACTCTATGGTACTTCCGGGAATAACTGAGCTTCTTTCATGTGACTACAAGGGCTCTGCTCCTTTCCTGACAAGCAGGGCAAAGAGCTTTTTCTATTGGTTGCTATTCAGTGAACAGAAGATCACCATGTGGAGACCTGACCCTTTTTTTTATATGATACTTAACCCCTTTGTGGCTGATGGTCATTGGTGCCTGAATGTCCAGGTCAGGTTTTGGCAGTTCTGTTATGCGCTACTTTAAATGACAATATCTCTGGAAAAGCTTTACATATCATAACAAATCTTAGTTTTTTTATGACATGTGAGACTTTAATTTGAGAGGACAGTTTTATTAATTACATATTTTTTTTCTTGATAAAATTTGCCAATAATTGACTGATAATTTTTAGCCAATTTTTAAAAGTAGCAACTTTTACCAAACTATGTTATAAATATAGTAAGTATAGTATATTATAGTATAGTATAGTATAGTATAGTAATATTGTATCACCCTTTCCCAGGTTCAGCTACAGATGCAGATACTACATGTAATTCTACAATTCTTCTAAGTGAAATTCTTAGTACATACTAAATGGGAGAGTCTCCTGTTTAATATGACACCATAATTGTATGTCTAGGTGCCAGGGTTCAGGAGATACAGCCATTTGATGGTGGTCACTGTCATGACGTCATAACGTCCTTTCTGCATGGAGCGTGTGCAAATAGAACATATTTATAGCCGTATGGCAGTCAGGAAGGGGTTAAGGGGTTTTCCAGGTTTAATTGAACAAGTTAACAAAAATAAATTGTTACTCCAGTCACAGGAGCATTAATAGTGTTCCTGCTCTTGTGACTGCAGCGGTCATGTGACAGGAGACACTCATCTGTACAGAAAAGGGGGGCCCTAGAGTGAATGGGGGGCCCTATCTTATTTATATATCAAAAAGAGGGAAAACGGCAGCACTCCATTCAAGTGGAAAAAAACGGTGTTTATTCCATCCTGTGCCGTTTTATTTCACTTGAATGGAGTGCTGCCGTTTTCCTCTTTTTGGTGAGAGTTTAGGATAGCACCCTAAATTTCCTTTTTCTCTTTTGATTGTGCCAACTTTAATTCTTTTTAAATGGAGTTATTGAATTTATAAGCAATAGAAGATTTTCTGACGATAGAAAAATAGACCGTTTTCTCACAATAGCATCACGTCTAGATGTAATGATTATATACCATATATACTTGAGTATAAGCTGACCCAAGTATAAGCCAAGACCCAAGTATAAGCCTAGTATATAGCCTGGCAGCTCATGCCCCCTTAATATAGCCAGAAGCCCCTTGCTCCCAGTATATATACATCCAGCCCCTTGAACCCATTATACAGCCAGACCTTTGCCCCCCGTACAGTCTGCAGCCCCTGCCCCCCTAGCTCATAGACTGCAGCCCCTCCCCCCCCCCCCCCCGGTATATAGCAAGCACCCCCTGCCCCACCAGTATACAGCAAGCACCCCCTGCCCCACCAGTATACAGCAAGCACCCCCTGCCCCACCAGTATACAGCCTGTAAGAAAAAAACTAAATGTGTACTCGCCTTCCGACGCTCCCACATTTCTGCAAAACTTGGCTTGTACTTGAGTATATACATATATACGTATATATGAGAATAATTTTTTTATATATATATTTTATTTCTTTTTTGCTCATTATATAAAGCTCCCCCAATTAATTTTGCCATAATGATCATCCACTTAATTAGGAAATTAGCCTGTTCCTGCCTGGATTGGGTGACCTTAATCTGAGCCTCGATTAATCCAGTAACCTACCGTTTTAGTTCATTAGCCTAATTGCTGCCAATTGTCAAAACAGCGTCTGATGGGGCATTAATCACTCTAAATACAGCAAATCAGCCTCTTGATTTAGCAATCAGTAATGTTATAAGATAGAAGTAATTGCTCTCACTAAGAAGCGTCGTGGTCACTTCACGGATACTCATTACGCTGCGGCTGTACTGATCAGAGATCTATGGCAGATGTGTTAATGATACCATATAGTGTGACATAATTAGAACTGATGCAGGGGTAATATACTTGCCACAACCTGCTAAGTAAAAATGTCCCTCATGGTTATAAATCTAGTAACACACTCACAATGGTTGTAGTAGGCGGAATAATGTCACAAAACACAATGCAGATTTATTACAGGAAATCTACCACCAGGATGAAGGACTATAAACCAAGCACACTGACATACTGGTGCGTGTCCACTCTGGCAGGATCTGTTTTCTTTCAGTTTTGTATACCGTTTTATTTTTTTTTAAGTATTTTAAAATTATGCAGGGGCTCAGTCTCAGGGGCTCTAAGCTACATAGGTGTTTATGGAGACTGGAGCCCCTCATGCTCATTTGCATAATTTTTAAAGCCTTTATTAAAAAACAAAAAACATGTGCGTTAGAAGCTAAAAGAAGAACAGGTCCTGCCATAGGGGGCACACACCAGTATGTCCATGTGCTTGGTTTACAATCCTTCATCCTGGAGGTAGATGTCCTTTAAGTGTCTACATTAGATGGACAGTCTAGTCTCAGTTTGCTCCTTCCATTTCTTGGTTTCATTTACAGCAAAAATAACAAAATTTTGGTGCACATCCAATTTCAACAATCCAACAAAACCACACCCCTTTGTTATACTAGTTCATTCTAAAATAAATAAGCGAATATTTTGGTACATTTGAGTGATTTTTTTGGGGTGCATTCTATATCTTATGGTACTACACTGCCTTTTACAAGGCCCTGCCCCAAGTTGGTGGAAAATGAAAGGTAAAGGTAGAGGTGAGCAAAACCCAAAGTTTCCGTTCAGGGTTTCAGTGCGTTCCTCGTGACAAAGACATATTGCCGGATTGATGGTCCAACAGCCAATCTGGTAAATTGATGCCCCTTGCGACTAGCCATGGCCATGATAGGCCAGCTGTATCCCCCAGGCCAATTACAGCCATGGCCAGTAGTGTCATTTTTCCAGATTGGCCTTTCATCCGCTACTGCGGCAATAGGTCCATGTCACGCAGGACGCACCGAATCCTGGATGAAAACTTTGGGTCCATTTGTCTGTAACTACAAGCAACTGTTCAAAATTTAGGGTGTCAGCCCCCCACAGATTAAAGGGGTTTTCCATGCATATGGACCTGTTCATACCAGGGAAAAGCACAGGAAATTAAGTCCCTATTAAAACAGAAGTGACGTCTTTCATCCAAGGAGGGCACTCATTAGATAAAGCAAAATTCAACGCCCGAAAACCAACACAGGAATCGGGAACTGGATGGGGTATGGGAAATGTTCAGTGTTTGCTTACCTCAACTCTAGACTCCTGGGTATTTTCAATATTTATGGAAAAAAAACCTTTAAATATTGATGGCTATTAATAGTTCTCCCTGAAAAAACCCTTTAAGAAGGCTGTTTGTTAGGTTCTTTAGGTTTGTTCTCAAGTTGAATTTGTATGCAAGTCGGAACTGTATAGTTTATAGTTGTAGCTCCACGCAAATTTTTTGTTTGTCGCAGTGACAATTGGATTTTCAAAATTTTTTGCTGTAATGCGACCAAGGAATATCAATTAAAAGTCATTACAGACACCTTACAGCTGATCATTGCAGTCTGGGACCAAAATAAAGCATCCAAGGGTCACAGGGGGCAGAGAGCTCCGTTTATAACTAGGGGTCGTCTGTAAGTCGGGTGTCCTTAAGTAGAGGACCACCTGTATATGCCATTAATAAAGATAAGGCTATATAATAATAGTAAATATTAAACTCTATAAAGCCAGAGTAATAACACGGTCATATAAAACAATAGGAGTGAGGGCCCTGCTCACAAGAGCTTACAATCTATGAGGATGAAGGGGTATGTGCTTGTATAGACACATATACAGGAGGACATATGCTCCGCATGTCAATGACAATTTCAGCACTGCTACATCTGTAAATATACTGAAAACCTGAGACCAGAGGTCATTCTTTATCCACACTGACCTTAGTTCTTCCCGTTCTTTTTCACACTTCCCAATGAAGTTTCCGAACTGACAGGAATGGACGTGCTCGTGTATCTGAAGGAGAAACGCTTCATTGAACTCGATGGCCTGTGGGAATTGCTCCGTCAGATGCCAGACACACTCCAAGAACTGTGTGAACACCGGGGAGATCTCCTTGGAGTCACTGTCTAGCTGCCCGCACCTACAATCAGCAGAGAAAGGATTGAGGCAGACAACAAAAACACGAGGGAATATGTTTATGAAATAAACACTTACCCCTCCAAAAACATATGGAATATATTGGTGAGCAGCCCAGCAATATGACCGGACTGGTCTCAAAAAAGTAGCCTCCCAACTTATTAAACCTCATCAGTAGTAGAATACACACAATGATGCACTTTAGAGTGTGATCCAATATTTTCCCCGAAATTACTAAAAGTCTAATATTCTAGCAATATAACGAGCCGTAATATTTAACCATGGGGCGGCACGGTGAGTAGCACTTCTGCCTTGCAGCACTGGGGTCTTGGGTTCAAATCCCACCCAGGTCAACATCTGCAAAGAGTTTGTATGTTCTCTTCGTGTTTGCGCGGGTTTCCTCCGGGTCCTCCGGTTTCCTCCCACACTCCAAAACATACTGGTAGGTTGTTTAGATTGTGAGCCCCATGGGGACAGGGATCAATTTGACATACTTTGTGCAGCGCTGCGTAATCTGTGTGCGCTATATAAAGGAATTATTATGATTATATCAGGGCTGTAAATACAAAACCCCTTCTCACGCTGCTTTATCAAATTTTACTTTTTCACCTCATCTGTATACGAGTACACAATGGGGGTCATTTACTAAGGGCCCGATTTGCGTTTTCCCGACGTGTTACCCGAATATTTCCGATTTGCGCCGATTGTACCTGAATTGGCCCGGGATTTTGGCGCACGCGATCGGATTGTGGCGCATCGGCGCCGGCATGTGCGCGACAGAAATCGTGGGGCGTGGCCGAACGAAAACCCGACGTATTCGGAAAAACCACTGCATTTAAGAACGGAAAATGTGTCGCTCGGGACGCGCTTACCTTCACTCAGCCCGAGCTGGTGAACTCCAGTGCGTTAAGATGCTTTTCAGCCCACCTGGTGGACGGCGGAGGAACTACCTTATTAAATCCCGGCTGGACCCGAATCCAGCGCAGAGAATGCGCCGCTGGATCGCGAATGGACCTGGTAAGTAAATCTGCCCCAATGTTCTCTGCACATTTAAATAATAGATCTCTACTCGGCTCTCTCTGCCTCCCTTACAGCGGTAAATCCCAGCAGGATTAAAACCAATACCAATAAGAGGCTGGATTACAAGCAGCCAATCAGCTACAAAGCAGCATCACAAGCAGCCAATCTGAGCTTTTAGCTTTATAAACCTCTGCTCATTACAGATTTAAGGGAATGAGAGCCTTTTAAAAAGTTATAATCCAGTAACCAGGGTCAGGTTGATCAGGTTTTGCATGTATATTATATAATATATGTACATATATGAATGAGCCGAAACGTTGCTGTATTTTATATATATATATATATATATATATATATATATATATATATATATATATATATATATATATATATATATATATTAAAGAGGACCACTTTTTTCATCCACATTTTTGATGATGTGGTACACACACACACGCAGAGCTTCTTGTTACACAAAAAAAAAACGTGAGGCCACAAAGAAGACAAAAGTAAAGGTTTACCTGTCCGCAAACTTGTGTCCAAATGATATCCAGTCCTTCTCGATTAAAACCTGGAAATAAAAAAGTGGACATTTTTAAAGCAATATAGGAGGCAGAAGAAAAAATATTTTTTTTTTTTCTTGGAAGGAGCCTTAAAGGGGTTGGCCACTTATAGACATCTGCACACCTCTCCAACCAGTGATATGGGAGTAGATATGATGGAGGAGGCGTGCAGACAGTAATGAGAAGGTAGCAGGACACAGGGAGTCACATGTAGTCCTGCTGCTCAAGGGTCATGGGAAACTTCATCCGGGTAAGAACTATATAGGGGACTCGTATCGTCACCAATAGAAAACTTTAACAGTGTGACAACCTGATGCACATTCATGAGAAACTATAACTGGTATCCTGGCCACATACAAATAGGCATATTAAAGGGGTTGTCCATCTATAACAAAAATGTATCAGTATTTAAAAAAATTACAGCTTTACTTACCGGGTGTCTGGCGCTGCATCGTGCCCGGCTGCCCAGAAGTTATCGTAGCAGAGCTCTGACGGACCGTGAGCAATGGAGGAGGTGAGTAGAGCTTTGTCTTTTTTTTTAAAAAAGCCGTTCCCATCCCACCTGATACATTTTGTAATACTGGACAACCCCTTTAACTACAACTAACAAAGACAGCTACTGCTCCAGACAACCCCCAATAAACCAAAACCAAAGGTCCTTGAAAACAAAAGGATTGGGCATGTTGAATTTCAGCCTTCCCAACCCCAACCCAACTGCACCCCCCCACCCCCCCATCAACGACTTTGGATGCTCTTTGCACAATACAATAGTAAAACATTCAGTTCAACCAATATTAAAAGGATTGTAAGAGATGAACTTCTTTTCTTGTATACGGGTCCTGGGGGGAGATCTAAAAAATATCAAACAACCTATACTCACCTCTCCCTGGTGCTCCTGTCTAGCACTATTATGCTTCTGTCGGTCTGTTTTCATACAGAGGCTCAATAGTGTTGTCATATTAACAACCAGCATCAGCTACAGCCTAATCCAGGCTAGAGAAAGGCAAGAATAGGTTCTTTTGGAGCCCAAATTAAAAAGCCCCATCCAAAAAAAAAAAAAAAAAACACTTTAATCTAATATGTATGGTTTTCTTCAGATATAGTTTAGCCACATATTTCGGAAATCGTCCTATTAGAATGAGGCTTTTCATCCTGTTGGGCATCACCAAATACAGGGTCCATATCCTCTGTGAATAGCCACCTGCAGGGTTCTGATCTTGAATATTCTTCTTCTTCATGACCCAGTTTTGATTCTATTTTGGGATTCTATTTTTTTCCATAGTGCCTAGAATAAGGTACGTACCATGAAACCTTTGATGGTTCTGTAAAACGGATCAAGTAATAAGGATCCCAGGGAACAGACTTGTGATGTGCGGTCCCAGCCATCAGAGCAGTGTACTAGCACGCTGGTCTTCTCATCATGTATAGCCTGGGAATAGAGAAGCGCATGACTCAAAGGTCACATACAAAGACGCTGGGGATTCCAGTCCGATTACCTGCATTCCCTATTTTAAACGAGTGACAATAATTTGTTATTTCCTAACATCGTACATTGTTTGAGTATAACATATAACAAAGTAATAAAAATAAAGGAAAGTAGACAAAAAAAAAGCAATAGCAAAGTAACTGACGGCTGGGGAGTATTCATATAGTGTAAAACCGTATGACAGAGAGATCTTTCAATGCTTAAGAAATTAAAATTTTGCATCTACAGCTTCTATGTACACTTATATGTCTCCACAGTTACAGACTACAAACAAACCCTGTGTAGTCAGATCCTGCCATCATACGGTTTTCAGCTTTGTTTCTAACTATGAATGTACAATAATATAAGCCTATCAGTGTTCACTGTACAGTCACCATACCATCAATAAATGCCTGCTAAAACATCAAGGTTCATATATAAGGCGCACCAGATTATAAGGTGCCCCTGATTATAAGGATGAATGACCTGCAGGTGGCAGACCTGTGCACAGCTCAAAGCAGCTGTTGTCTGTAAGTGCGGTTCATATATAAGGCGCACCAGATTATAAGGTGCACCTGATTATAAGGATGAATGACCTGCAGGTGTCAGACCTGCGCACAGCTCAAAGCAGCCGTTGTCTGTAAGTACGGATCATATATAAGGCACAATGGACTATAAGGCGCACCATCAATAAATGCCTGCTAAAATGTCTAGGTTCATATATAAGGCGCACCGGATTATAAGGCGCACGTGATAATAAGGATGAATGACCAGTGCACAACTCATAGCAGCTGTTGTCTGTAAGTACGGTTCATATATAAGGACTATAAGCGCAACTTTGACTTCTGAGAAAAGCAAAGGATTTTTTCTGCGCCTTATAGTCCGAAAAATACGGTACTTGGGACAGAGATGGAAACGGAAATATCCAAAATGCATAAATCCAATTATGGAATTGGAATCATGTCTTGCATAACTCCGTCTCCGTCTGCATCTCCATCTCAAGCAATCAAACATAACTTGCAATACCAAGGATAGCCACTATACAGTGAACGCCGCAATGCTTGGTATGGGTTGAAGAATATCTTGCACTTTTATTTCATCTGGTTAGCTAGAAACACAGAGCAGGATCAGACTACACAGAGTTTGTTTGTAGTCTGTAACCATGGAGATATATAGGTCTTCATAGAAGCTGTAGATACAGAACAGTAAAAAATATACATAGATATGTAAATACTGCAGACACCTTGATATGTACTTGGAAATAACTGGACATATTATAGAGCGTGTGTAGTCGTGGGATGTTTCCTTGCTGTTCTCAGCTATGGATTACAGGAGGGGAGCAGGCCAGCACTTGGATTGTCTCCCTAATTGTAATTCCGGTCATGGATGAGCGCAGCCCCAGCCTGACACCCGTGTACAGACATCACATTCCTCCCTCAGTATCGGCATACATACTAAGGAGCCCTGCAAATCCCTGGTTACTCCACCTGTCAGGGAGAAGCTGTGATCCATCTCATGTCACGTTCCAGCCTCAGATACCCCCTCCATGTGACAGGTACAGGCTGCTCCCTGTTCTATCATCTCCGGGGCCCTTTCTGAGCCGCTGGTGCTAAACAAGTGTCAGTATATATTATATAGAAATTATATTTTATTCTATGAGGCATCAAACAGTATAGGACTCAACAACCGACATGTCCGACAACCATAAGCCCCTGCACGGCAATTGAAACCAGAGCAGACAGCGCCATACAGTTTGCAGTGGCCACACCGGGGTACTGCAGCCCAGCTCCCACGTATGGGTGACATCTTCTGCCAGTTTATATGTAATGTGTATGGGAAGCTTTAGTGGTTTCTCCTAATAACAGATGACATAGTGGGTTATTGTCTCATATGTAGCCTGTGAAGAAGTGGGTAAGGAGTGAGGGTTAATAGGCGGACAGCGAGGACACTCGGGAGGAGTGTGTGGGAGTTATTGAAAAGATCATTCTCCGTCCTCCAGCAGAAGAGAACTATTATTTTCTGCCTACAAAGACAGATTCTTCCCACATCTACAAAGATGAGATAATCCGCACCTGCAAGACATAGTCTAGAGCCGCTGGATACAGAATCTTCTATTTATACTCATGCACCTCAAGATTAAAGAAGTTTAGGTGGCTCAGTGGTTAGCATTACAGCCTTGCAGCGCCGGGGACCTGGGTTCAAGTCCCAGGGTCAACATCTGCAAAGAGTTTACATGTTCTCTTCGTGTTTGTGTGGGTTTCCTCCGGTTTCCTCCCACACTCCAAAACATACTGGTAGGTTTATTAGATTGTGAGCCCCATTGGGGACAGGGAGTGATTTGGCAAGCTCTCAGTAGCACTGCATAATCTGTGTGCGCTATATAAATAAAGAAATTATTAATTATTATTATATACATTTTTTGCCCAAAAACCTCCTTTACTTCCCTTTACTGTATTGGACGTCTAGTAGTGACTTTGCTATAAGACCTTCTGCAGTCAACAAGACAATGGGGGACATTTACTATGGTGTTTCCGCCAGTTTTGTGGTGCTTTTACCGCATCTTCTGCTCTCCTACCTATTTATTAGCTGTCGGGGACAGAAAAAATTACTTTTTCCGCCTGCTCCGACTCTTCTCTGAAAAAGGGCGTGGCTTTGGCGGAGTGGAAACTCAGACACAATTAATATGTGTCACAGCCATTTTTGGACGCTGTAAACTGGCGTAAAGTAGACCAAAAGAAATTTGGTCTAGCAGGGACACAAAACAGTGCTATTGCACTGTTGCCTGTTCTCTGACTGTTGGACACATTTCTGGTTCTCGGGACAGATTTTGGTCCCAGGGACAGAAAATGGTCTCGGCGCCAGAAATTTATCTGCACAGCTACACAATATTAAATGTGTATCTTCTTTCCGAGAGTAGGTCGGTAACAAAGCCAATGCAGACACCGACACTTTATGTAAATGTCCCCCAATATTCTTTGACTTCTATGGGACTACTGTGATGGCTAACAAGGCGGATGATACCTGAAGCCCCATTCTGTATGGGGCAGGTCATAGGAACTTGCAGTTTTGTGTACAGATGGTGGTCCCGCTGGTCAAAACTAGTGATGAGCAGAAACAACACCGAACTTCATTTGGGGTTGGTTGTTTAGCTAAAACCCCCACACCAGCGATAAAACCTGTTAAATGCCGCTGTCAAAGTAGTTTGTAGCATTTAAATGGCTTATCCCCAAGTGACGAGCAGAGTGCTGCAATTTTTGCTCCCCAAAGTCATCATCGGGGGCGACGATCCTCCCCAAAATGGGAGCGCATGTGCGATTGAGTACTTTAAATGCCTCTTGTGACTGGCAGGTAAAATTGCACCGATTGCGGGTGTCGGGTGGGGGTGGGAGTGGAAGGGGTCCGCTCATCTACTCACCACCCATTCATCTATTTGCTTCTATAATACAACTCCTTTGATCAGTGGGGAATGCAAAGTTGTGCAAATTTTTGATACATTATAAGGCATGTTTATCAAAAGTGTCTTAAAGGGGTTGGCTACTTTACCTTATGTTTTTTGTAATGTGTGTGTAGTGTGGGGGGCAGGATATTAGGTAATTTACCAATATACATCTAGGAATAGTTCTGCTCCGCTTTCTTGATATGTAAAGTGAAGCCTCCGGTCTTTTACCTCATCAGCCAGACATTCCTGACCATAACATGACTGCAGATGGAGGGTCATGTGATCTCTATCTGTCCATGAACAATCGCCCTGCCAGGACCTTATTCATGAATATAAGATCCGGATCACTCATGATAATCCCCAGTACTGGAGGAATATGGATGTCTCTTACCTTTGCTAACCAGACAGAAGCGTCCAGCACGGCTTTGATGTGCCGCAGCCATCCACTGCTTTCTAGGCCACTCAGAAAGTCATTTACAGATAAGTTCTTCGACCCACAAACTGCAATATAGAATTATATTCACATTGTAAGAACAGAAAAATCATATAACAATGCAAATTACAGGAGAATATACAATGGCTCATAAGGCACAAAATGTATAACTATACTCAAAAGGAAATCTACCATCAAAACCAGGGACACTTACCCATAGAACCTGGCACAGAGATTGTGGTAATCTTCTTATGTTTGTTCGTGCCCTCCTTCCTTCTAAAATCAACTTTTATAATTATGCTAACAAGTCTGAAGGGCTGTGAGCCATTACCAGAGCCCCCCAGTGCTGCAGATTCACAGGCTCTTACAAAGAGCAGAACATGTCCCATTCAACCCCCTGCCCCCCTCTCCCTCTGAATGTGTAAGCTAGTAGAGGCAGGAAGTGAAGTGGGAGGGGAGACCTGCTCTGTTCATGGTAACGGCCTGTGAAGCTACAACATGGACAGGCTCTGGTAACATCTCCAGGCTCATTACCAAAAATATAAAAATAACAATTGTAAGAAGATTAACATAGTCATGGTGCTTGGATCTATGACCTATCACAGCCCCATTAAAGGACACCTGTCAGGGTGATTTGGGACACCAAATGACCCACAGGTCCATATAGACTGGTGATTTAGTGTTCTAAAATGCCTTTAGCTAATCTCTCTGTACCCACTATGAAAATAAAAAAAACTTTTATACTTACCTCGGTCCTTGCCCTTGCACAGTCACAGAGTGAAGCCAGAGTACTACATAGTAGTGGGGTGTAGTAGTAATAATAATAATTCCAATACTTATATAGTGCACACAGCTTGCCAAATCAGTCCCTGTCCCCAATGGGGCTCACAATCTAATCAACCTACCAGTATGTTTTGGAGTGTGGGAGGAAACTGGAGGACCCGGAGGAAACCCACACAAACACGAAGAGAGCATACAAACTTTTTGCAGATGTTGATCCTGGGGCTTGAACCCAGCGCTGCAAGGCAGTAGTGCTAACCACTAAGCCACCATACTGCTCTGACTTCATTGAATTAGTGCACAGGTGTGAGGAACACCATTGATAGGTCCGATGCGCCTCATCGGACTCAGCACCAGGTCCTGTGGTTGGTTTACAGTATCAAATCTCCCTGACAGGTCCTCTTTAACATCTTATGTGCATTATATCTCTCTGGAAACTGTAAAAGGTGACTCTAGGAGTAGATGATATAATGTAGATGAATGTGGGCCAGAATATCAATGTGTACAGGGGTGACCCAGCTGTCTCACATAGGGAAAGCAGGTTGATATGTTATATGCCTGATAATCTTGCCCTCAAACAGAGCTATCTAGCAGGGGCACACTCAAAAGACATGCACACTCAGCTGCATATTCATCTGTTTTGGAGAAATATCATTAGGCTATGTTGGTGTGTGAGCATCGCATATGTTAATAGGTAAAATGTCTTCAACAATTCAAGAACAGACTATAATGGAGTTTTCACATCTTGGATATTTATAGCATATCCACATATCACTTCAGCCCCCTTCTCATGGCTGCATGTACCACAATCTCCATTCATTTCTATGGGGCTCCCCGATGTGTGACAACCACCAGATGTATATGTGCTGCTATAATTACACCATGACCTCATCAATTTACTGATCATGTTATTTACCACTGACTGAGCTACTACCTCATCAGCACAGATCCAGTCACCAGAGGTGTATACTGCCACCTGGTGGATGAAATACAACATGCAGAAATGTTCTATCTATACAATAATGGAGGTTCCAGGTACCTACCGAAATAATTTCAAGCTTTTCTATTATTTCTCATAAAAATTAAAGTTTCCCGAAAGGGGTTTTCCCTTCAACGCTTTGTGACATATAATCATCAATAGTGTAGAGTCTCAGCTGTACATCACTCTTCATTCAGCCCGGCCGTGGGAAGAGGGTCAGCAGCACCCAGTTGCCTAGATAGGTGCAGGTCCCAGAGGTGGGAACCATTTATGGCAAACCCCTAGTTAATGTATTAAATAGTCTACATTTAGAGAGGACCAGTCAGTTCTCCTCATGTATTAACATGCTGAAGCATCATTTCCTGGAACTTGTTCCTCTGTTACAACTCCTGGATATATGAATTAACCAACAACTGGGTGTTACCAGATATGGGCATGTTCCTATATAGCCTAATATAGTTAAATGGATATTCCCTTGAAGACAAGAGTCTTAAATGTACTCAGAATAACAAAATAACACATTCTCTAATTCACTGTTGTTAACATGAATGCAGCATTTGACAGACATAAGTCCAACCGGTCTCTATCAGTCCTGGTGTTTACATTTTGGTTGTCCCTGGATACGACTATAAATCCCTGACTCCACTCTCAGGAATAGCTTATCTTGTAATGCAGGGGGAGGGGCACAAGGAAGAGAACACTGCAGCGTTCAGCAAGGTCAGCGCTACAAACTACAGACACAGGCACTTCCTGTAGACTAGTAGCAGCATGCAGAGACCTACTCTACAAAATACAGACACAGGCACTTCCTGTAGACTAGCAGCAGCATGCAGAGACCTACTCTACAAACTACAGACACAGGCACTTCCTGTAGACTAGCAGCAGCATGCAGAGACCTACTCTACAAACTACAAACACAGGCACTTCCTGTAGACTATTATTAGTAGTATTATTTATACTTTGACTAATGACACAAATTACTTTGGACAGTTGAAATGTGACTTCATTCATAATTTACCGTTGTTAGGCCGCCGCTCATAGTACTACCTGTTTTTAGTAAACCATACTACTTAGCCAGCTTGACGTTCTCTTGTTGCCTGGTTACTAACTACCAGGACCCCGGCCGGGGAGCACATGCGCAGTAATTCACCGTCACATGCATCTGGCAGTCACTTCCCGTCATGCGCATATAACAACTTACTGTTCAGCGCCGACACAGCGGCAGTTTTGATTTGTCACACACACACACGCCTCGGAGACGCATTTAAGGTGGGTGCTATCATTCATTGGGCTACTTACCCCTGTGGAAGAGCGTGGGGAGCCGGTCACCGCCTATCCTATCTACCTCTACCTGTATGCCAGCCCTATGCAGTATTTGATTCAGATCCCTACTTGAACATATGCAGTGGGTAATAACTTTATTTCAGCAGTGATTGTTTTTAGCTTTTCACCAGCACTTTATAGTTCTTTATTAGCACTTTATAGTTAGCACTCAGCACTTTCTTGTGTTTGGGTGAGCCTTGATGGAAGTATTGGCACCTTTTTGATGTATTGTTTACGGCTATCTATTCACTGCCAACATCACTGCGGACTGTGCAGCTTGGGCTTATTGCTACTGAATTCTATATTGGATTATATTACTGTGGATTGTGTGCAATATTGAGGTAGACATATAGACAGCAACCATTGTCTGGATAGGGGTGTGTTGGTGGTTGACCCATACCAGGGCCACCACATATGAATTTTCCTTCAAAATATTTTTTTAAATGTTTTTAAATGTGTGTCCTCTTTGTGTCTGTCTTTACATATGAATAAATATTGATTTATGTTGTGAGATATTTCCACTTATTATTGTATGTTGGTCTACTTTAGGTGCAATTCTTTTTTGCTTCTTGATACATATCTACGGTGTATTGCACCCGACCTGTCTTTATACGTTATGGCTGTGCAAACTGCTCCTTTACAATAGCACTTCCTGTAGACTAGCAGCAGCAGTGTGCAGAGACCTGTTCTACAAACTAAAGACACAGGCACTTCCTGTAGAATAGCAGCAGCATGCAGAGACCTACTCTACAAACTACAGACACAGGCACTTCCTGCAGACTAGCAGCAGTGTGCAGAGACCTACTCTACAAACTACAGACACAGGCACTTCCTGTAGACTAGCAGCAGTGTGCAGAGTCCTACTCTACAAACTACAGACACAGGCACTTCCTGTAGAATAGCAGCAAGTAGAGAGACTTGCTCTACAAACTATAGACACAGACACTACCTGTAGATTATCAGCAGCGTGCAGAGACCTACTCTAGACAAGCAGCAGCGTGCAGAGACCTACTCTACAAACTACAGACACAGGCAGTTCCTGTAGACAAGCAGCAGTATGCAAAGACCTACTCTACAATCTACAGACAAGATAGGGTTTTAATCCAAGGGGAGGGGAGCATAGCAGAGCTGACTGAGTGTTGTATAGGTGAGATAGCAGAGTGTCATTGTGCACATTGTCAGCATACAGCATCTCATAGAACTAGAGGAATCATGAAGTGTCTGGTAAGATAGTCCTCCCCCACACTTTGCAATTTTACACTGACCATCACTGAGTGATAGGAACTAAAACAGTAATAAAATTGTAAAGTAAGGGGGTAAAAAGGACCCTTATTATGTAAACATCACTAGGGGATTAAAATTTGAGAACTTTAATGTCAATGATCAATATGAAGAACACTAAGGATCTGCGTAGCTCCATCTGCTCTATAACATGCTGCCTGCAGATAAGAAACTGCATACAATATGCTCAGCTCATGTTGCAATTCTATGCATCCCCTTTCATCAGGATGATTTATTTGTACATGCCCAAGAGGAATTATGATGCATTGGCAATATGCAGAAAGAGACTACCCCTTATATATCATGTCAGTGATGTATGATGCATTGGTTGTGTGGATGCCTGTCATATACATTGGGGCACATTTACTTACCCGGTCCTATCGCATTCCCGGAGGTGCAGTGTCTGACGAGGATGAAGTCCGGCGTGATTCACCAAGATGGTGCACCCAATATCCTGCATGTGTCGCTTCCCCACAGAGGTCCGCCGGAGTTCACCTTCTTCCTCCTGGTGTATGCGAGTGCTGATCTTGAGACACAATTTGAATTTTAAATCCCGCGCTTAGTCCGAATCAGTCGGGTTGTCCGACGGCCACACCCCTAATTTGTGTCGCAAGAAAGTAGGTGGCAAAATCCGATCGTGTGCGTCAAAAACCCCTGTTAAATGCGACGGAAATCGGAAATAGTCTGGAAACCCAACGGAAATGCGGTGTGCGGACCCTTAGTAAATGTGCCCCATTGTGTTGAGGCATGACCACAGCATCACCTACCTTCCATCATCTTCTGCAGACTCGATCTCATGACGTGAATATTCTCAATTCCCACAAACTGGAACTTAATGTTGGAATAATTGTCTGCGTTCTCGTAGCCTTTTCCAGCCGCTCGGTTCGCCATGGCGTTTAACTAAAGACGGAAAATACGCTCTCATGAAATACATCACATGACTTATACAACAGTCAGCGTGAAGAAGGGGTGTACTTACCTTAGGTCTAGTATCCATCACGTACATGGAGCGCCATTCAGGATTGGCTTTACTGACTGACTGCAGCATGTGCTCGTCCTCCAGACACCGTGCGCTAAAACCAGACAAGGGCTGACTGCACCGGCAGATGGCCACCTAACCAGGAGGAGAATATACAAGTCATTCAGGGTTTATTATAAATTACAGTAGTATTTCTGTATTTTTTCATCAGTAATAAGGGAAAAGCATGTATATCTCCCAGGATAGGCAGACCATGGTAATGCAAGTCTCCCTGATCTACCATATAGTGGATAGGATGTAAGCTGTTCTAGAGTCCCATAAGAGATGATGATGAAGCACTGGATAAGTTTATCCTATGCACCATTGGTTTCTACAGGAAATTTGAAGCACATAAGAGCAGCTGATGACTCTCTGTTCTGCCAATGGCGAGTGATTCCCCACAACTTATTTCCTTAACCCGTGGACATAGGGAAATGTCTTTAATGAAAAAAAGAAACCCTTTAAAGAGAATCTATCAGCAGTTTGGCCATACAAATCTGCAGACAGTGTTAGGTATTGGCCCCAGAGAACTGTGTAGTTGTTCTTTATTGTGTGTTTTTACCAGCAGGACTGTGGGAAAAAAAATGCATTAAAATTCCAGGATTGTAGCTGGACTGCGAAACACTGGGAAAAAATGTCCTCATACTGCTGTGCTCTTTGATCTTCTGCATTCAAACTGCTCCCCAGCCTTTGCTGTAATATATAACCAGAAGGCTGTTACTGCTGTTACTTGGAGCAGAAGGGAGGGAGGGTGTACCACTTTAGTGAGGAAATCACACACACCAATGCACCAGAGTGTTCCAAGTCCAGCTACAATAGTGGAATATAAATGTAATATAAACTGCTACTAATAACACATACAGATGTATCGTCACACAGATCTCCAGGGACAATATCTTGCACTGTCTGCAGCTTTGTACGGTCAGAACTCTGTTTAAGAAACTCATCAGCAGTAAATTCTAAATGTTATATATTAGATGAAATTGTATTTATATAGCTTGGTGACAAATGTATATAGTAATTCCCAAAACGTGCTATTCACATGTACCATTACTGCTCACCCTTTTACTACAAGGAGCCTTTAACATTTTACATGTTTTAGAATTTTCTAGAACTGGAGATAAATAGAATCTATTACATTCTAGAATATGAGATGTATAGATACCTGTGTCTCTGGGTGATAATAGGACAGCACTGGGAACCTGCCCTTACTTCTGAACTTGGAGCTTCCCACAATGATGGGTTTACTGGCAGTCACTGGTACATACAGGTCTCTGGGGTAGGTCTCACACACCTAATAAACACAATACAGAGTAAAATACTATTAAGAATATTTTACTACTAAGAATACTATTAATCTATTAATGTGATTATATATTATTATGTGCATTATATGTTGTAAGAAGTGGCCATTTTTTTAACATGTAAAGGAAAAGTGGAGACATATTGGTTGTCACCTTAGTTGTCACTTTAGTATCGGTCTTGAACATACCTTCACATCCATCCCATAAAATCGCGCACTAGGAAAATTAGCCAATTTGCATCAAGATAAATTTGGAATTCTATCTAGAAAGTTAGGAAAGGAAGGGCTATGTCTGGAAAGCGGACATCTAACATTGATTGCCTACTCTCAGTTTTGCAGTTTAATCTCATTCAATCAATGGAAAGCTTCAACCCCTTAAGGCCGTGTTCACATGTTGCGCTTGTATTGCGTTTCACAGCACAATGTAAGTGCATCAGGGAGGAGTAACTCCTGAACGCAGATGTGTTTAGACCAAAACAATTGTGTTTGAGCACTAGCATAACATGTATTACGGATTAACAGGGCAAATCAAGTGTCGCTAGTACCCAAACACAACATTTCTGGGTTTCGGATTACGGTAACTCCCAAATTTATCCCAATATATTCTAGCAATATACTGAGTGACAAGGTTACATGTCAGCTGATGTCTTACTGTAAGAATATAGCTGATGGATATATAACATATCAGGAAATCCCATATCCAGCGGTTAATAAGCTGGAGGGATGTATCTATCGTGTACCTTATAGTCTCTGTTCACATCAGAGAGTTGCCAGTAATCATTAGGGACGCCCATTCTCTTATACTCGTCCTTCAGGTCAATGCACTGACAGCCCAGGATCCGCTCTGCCTCCTTTTGCTTGGGGTTGTAGGAAAATGCGTAGAGATCTTCATATCTGACTGATAGAGAGACGTAATAGTTACACATCTATATTTATGTAGAGATCATTAAATCATTTCACATCAGATGTTCTGAGCCTGAAAGTCATGGCCAGAGCTTGGCTAAATAACATTCAAAAAGGTAAAGGGAGTCTATCATAAGACAAAGCTGCAGACAGTTTTATCTATTGTCTCTAGAGATCTGTGTAACCACACCTGTGCGTGTTACTAGTTATGCCAGGACTGTGAAAATGGATTCATATTCCAGAATTGTAGCTGGACTTGGTGCACGGGGATCATAATTCACACTGCTGTGCTCTTAGCTGCTCCACAGCCTTACCCCATCTACTGTAGTATACAACAAGATATGGGCTGCACCTTTTTGCAGCTCAATACACAGCAATGTCTTATCAGATTGGGGGTTAGGGGGTCCTCAGTTTTAGTGATAGGAGTCACATGTCACAACTCATCATAATCAAAACTTTTATTACCATCTTAAAAGGGATGGTCCTTATGCGATTACTCTTTGTGATTGTATCAGGTTTCCTTTTACGATAATGTATTTGTAATCAGATATGTATATTTGTTGATTGATAAAATAAAAATTCAAATAAATAATAAAATGAATGTTACCGTCGATCGCTGCGATTGTAGAAGAATGGGACATATTTAAAAGAGGAGTTTGAGTTGTTTTGCTTCTGCTTTCCACTAAGCAGTAACTTGGTCACAAGCAAAACCTGATCATATTGGCGCTGTCCTGCCCAGCCACGTGTATAGCACCATACCGCCGCCTGCTCACCAGAGCCTTAAGGACACCCGACTTACAGACAACCCCTAGTTACAGACGGACCCCTCTGCCCACTGTGACCTCTGGTGAAGCTCTCTGGATGCTTTACTATAGTTTCAGGCTGCAATGATCAGCTTTAAGGTGTCTGTAATGAAGTTGTATTCCTTAAAGAAGACCTGTCAGCAGAATCCGCCCCCCCTCTGCTGGTAAAGGGTTAAAAGTCCACCTCATATCATCCAAAATTACAGGCGACTGACAGGTGAGGTTTTCATGTCAGAGGTGAATGTAAATAAAAGGACATGGCTCTGGTCTTACCTGGTCTGGAAAGCTGGAGCAGCGAGTTGTAGATGTCATGACAGTCTCGTTCTCTGGGGACGATGAAGTGGACCACACGGAAGTTCTTGCACTGGATCACTAGGGGGCAGCCTGTGGTGGTGAGGGCCAGCTTCTCCACGGCTGCTATGTGATGGTGCAATATCTAGTCCAAATCAGGAAGACATGCTTCAGTCATGTGGAGTGTACACCCCAACCCCACACATGGACATAGGGGCAGATTTATCAAAAGTGTCTCAAAGTAATGTAAACGGTGCAGAGTTAGACCAGATGTATCACAGTCTATGAAGCAGGATGATAAATGTGGAGTAGTATAAAACTAATCTAGTTCTATTAGATGGCTTATACTCTCTATATACTGAGGCCAATCCCCTTCTATGACCCCGGTCATAAATTAGTCTTCCAATGGAATGGCACTGCCACCTTAAGGGTGAAAGGGTTAGCGCGGGAGGTCCAGGCCATTGCAGCTCATGGGCACAACCCCTGTGCAAGTGCATTTGCAGAAAGCGGTCACTAGTTTTTACCCCTTTAAACTACCAGCCCCCTCAGGTAGGGGATGAAATGTAATTTCTAGAATTCCCTATTTTGTGTGAAATCTCACCTGTTTACCTATAAAAAAAAAATCTCTGCATGAGCAGAGAAGAGTCATATTTTCCTTAGTTGAGTCAAGTTTACAGGCTGCAGGGAGAATGTAACATCAGAAGCCCCTATCTTGAAGTCTATAGTCCCTAGAAACCTGGGGACTATATATATATTATATAAACCCCTTCAGGACGCAGTCAGTTTATATATTAAGGCTCAGCCCCATTTTTTGTATTCTGACTTGCGTCGCTTTATACGGTTAGAGATTGGGGCACATTTACTAAGGGTCCGTTAGACGCATTTCCATCAGGTTTCGTGTTTTTTTCCCGATTTGCTCTGAATTCCCCCGGGTTTTTGGCGCACGCGATCGGATTGTGGCGCATTCGTGCCGGCTCACATGCAACGGGAAGAAGATGGTGAACTCCGGTGGACCTCAGCGGGGGAAGCGACACATGCAGGAAATTGGACGCATGATCTTAGTGAATCGCGGCAGCTGCGACTCCTCATCGGACATACGGGACTGGCGGCGTCAACGGGACGGGCAAGTAAACGTGCCCCATTGTTTTTTTGTCACATTTCATTTGGCTAATAAGGTTTGCATTTTTTTATTTAAAAAAAATGTGAATTTTTAAAAAGTTCGCCATTTTCAAAGTTCGAAATTTTCATTTTTCAGACAGATTTTTACCACCCAAATTAGTTACTAAATAACATTTCCCTTATGTCTCCTTTATGTTTTTATAATTTAAAAAATGTCTGGATATTTTATTTTGATGTCACGCCACTTACAAATCGAAACATCGGATTTCTGTATTTTTAAGGAGATTTAAGAATTGACTTTTTGGGGATCATTATTGTTTTTAATGAGATCTGAAATAATAATTAAATATAAAATAGAATAATATAATATTAGAAACCCGTTATTAATTCCTCCATTTTCAAATCTGTACCCCTCAAACTATCAGAAACAGCTTTTAGGTCTCACAGAATGTAATGATGTCAATAACCGTTTCAAATATGGACAACATCTCACTGAAAAAAAACGGAAATGTTTTGATAAAAAACTTAACTTTTATTATGAGGTCTATAAATAAAATTGGAAGGGACAAAACCAATTAAAAATAAGCCATTATTGTGCATTCTCTGCCATGGCTGCCCAAGAATAGTGGAAAAATGTTAAGTAAGCAGGCCAGTTCCTTATCTCACCACTAGGTGTTGCACAGGTGCAGAGACAAACACCTATTGAGAAAACAGCTTTTAGAAAGTTTGTTAACACTTTGAGATCTTCAAAGTAATTAAAACAACTGGGAAATAGAATTTAGAATGGTCCGATTTTCGCAGTAATACCGTTATTTAGCCATAAAATTTACCCATTCACATAAAATAGAAAACTCCTTTAAAATTTGCAATTTCTCTCAAGTACAGAGACCCCCCCACATGTGGACGTTTCTTGCTGTAGTGGCGCGCAGTGAGGCACAGAAGGGAAAGAGGGTCGTGCATCAGCCAGTTTTGCCGGATAGAATTTAGTGCCTTTTAGTTGGTTCATAGAGCACATTTGTGAGCTATAAAATATTACTTTTTCCATTAATGTGGCCATATGATGGCTAATGAGTTTTTGCAGGACGAGGTGCATTTTTAAATGGTAATATTTCGGGAGGCTATATCCTTTTTTTTTGTTTGGGGGGGGATTGTAGAAAAAACCTCAATTGAATTTTCCAAGTGGCATAACTCTTTTAGTTAATGGTCTATATAACTGCTATATAAAAAGCTTAGTTTTTGCGGGAGATCTTGTAATATACAAAGTAATATACAATAGTATCACTTTTGTATTGATAAGTAATTTTGATCTTATTGCATTTAATGTGAAAATCATATTTTTTTTACATTTACGCCGTTCATTGTGCAAGTTTAATAATGATTTTGCTTTATTGCATGGGTCATTATGGACACGGCGATACCTTATTTGTGCGGTTTGTATGTATGGCGATTTTCACTGTATGTAATTGTTATATGTACTTTGGGGCATTTTAATTATATTGTTAGTTTATTTTTATTTAAAAACATTTTTTAACACTTATTTACTTGCTCGTTCGATTACTCGTTCATTATAATACCCTGCAATACTGATTAACACTGTCAGACACGCTGCCTGTGGGTCCTGTCACAGACAGGACCTTACAGGCATTTACTATGCACAGCCCAGGGGTCTTTGCTCAGACACCAGGGTTGGCATAGAGCTGATGGAGACCCCCTGAATACGCTTCAGGGGTGACGATCGTGCAGGGATTCCCCCTGCAGGCATTTAAAGGGTTAACACCCACAATCAGAGCTTGCTCCGACTTTGAGTGTTACACGGATGTCAGCGGTAAATTACTGCTGGCACACCGTGCTTCCCCATCCTGGATCAGCTGCAGTGCCATTAGTGTTATTAGCAGGATTAGAGCAGGTTAAAGAAAAAAGTCACATCTTTCAGAACGCATAAGGTTTGTGGTTATGTGATCACAGAACCAGAGATACGGGCAGATATAGATATATATATATATTATATTGGAAACGCTTGCTACAGACAAAAATCCAGTTCCCACATTTTTTTAAACTGCCTGTGTCTCCTGTTCTGCAAATCAAAAACCCTCAGGGCTCGTTCACACGTTGCGGTTTGACCTGCGTTTTCATTGCGTTTGAAACGCATATACAACAGCTGAGGAGAAGTGATTTGCCTAATGACATCACTGTTAACATTTCCGTTTACAAAACGCATCGTAAACGCGATGTTAACGCACGCGTTTTGTTAACATGTGAGTTAACATTGTGTTTACAAACGTAACCGGTAATGTAATTAGGCAAATCACCTCTCATCAGCTGTTGTATATGCGTTTCAAACGCAATGAAAACACGACCAAAACGCAACGTGTGAATGCGCCCTCAAGCCTGATGTTATCTGAAAGATGAGATTCTTATCTTTAATATGACAACAAAAGAATGTTTCCAGGTGCTACAGAACTGAAGGCTCTGAACTGACCCTCCCCCTGCAGCCTCTAAACTTATTTATTAGCTCATTTCCACTTTATATAAAAGAGGAAATACTAGAAAGGGCATTTCATACCCTCCCTGGGGGGGCTTGTAGTTTAATGGGGTAAGATCTAGTGACAGGTTCTTTTCAAGCCCTTTTATCCAATGAATGCCAGAAATACATAGACTTGATCAGAACTGTTCTTTGTTACTGGCTCCACACTTTGGGTCCCTTGTAGCTGATCCCCCTCCATGACATCTATACACCCTCACAGAAGTTATTTTCATTGGGAGTAATAAAAAAGGTGAGTAGTCTATAATGAGGGAGTGCTGAGATAAGACGACACAGTACATACCCAGATCTCCCTCTGCAGCGAGTCTATAAACAGTAAGTGAGTGGCGGTGAGGTACAACGTGCCAGAAGTCGACTTGTTGCTTGGACTAAAGCGATCCAGTAACTTCACCTGCTCCACCTAGAAGAGCAAACAAGACAAGGTGGTCCACGTGACTGCAAGCAACATGAGGAACACATATACAAGGATGTTATCCAGCTCTGTAATACGGGATCCTGGGGTCAAAAAGTTGTAAACACACAGTTTTGTAATGTTTTGGGCTTCTCTGCACTCACTGGGGTAGACTTCAGCCCTTAGCCATGATCAGAATACCTTGGGCCACAATGCATTTGTCAGTGGCGCAACTAGGAGAGGCAGGGCCCCATAGCAGGCTTCTGAATGGGGCCCCCCTTCCCACTTCAAAAATATACTTATTTCTATACTCACTTGTGCGAGTTACACACCATACATCGTATACATAAACATACAGCATATATACATCACATATATGTACAATGTGCAGCATAATATGTATATAATTGTGCACATCCTCCACTTTTTAGTTTGTCAGGTCAGATGATGGGGCCCCTGACACTGTGGTCCCCATAGCAGCTGTTATGGCTGCTACCACCACTGTAGTTACGCCCCTGGCATTTGTCCAACGTGCAGGGCATGAGCAGTGGAGCGACGTGTACAGACCTCGGATTTATGAGGTCATGCAGTTTTTAAAAATCTTTTTTATTGTAATTTTGTTTTTCCAACATATAAAGCATGCATAAAACACAAAGTTATCATAAAACTGCCTCAGGGGCAGAAGTATTCGGCATAGTCGCAAGTACTGATGTTTGGGGACGCAGCTCCTATAGAGATCATACAAGTCATGGAACAAAAATGGTAGAAATGAAGATACAATAGTACTTGGAAAAGGTTAAAATATATATATATGATGTAGAGGGGTCGCCAACATCCCCACCAGGGGCCGACATTGTAAGGGGTAGGCCCTGTGCTAGCGTAGACCTCACCCACATCCGTCAGGGCCAGCAAGGTGAAGCAAGAATAGGGGGAGGCCATGTGACAATGAAGGTTCCACCTTGTGCACTCCTGGAGTAGTGACCGATCCCTGGCAGATGATTAGAGGGAGGCCCACGATGGTAGCGGCAGGCCAGGAAGGCACACAACAAATGGAATTGTGCAAAACTCACTGTACTTTATTAAAGGACATCTACCACCAGGTTGAAAGATTGTAACCCAAGCACACTGACATATTGGCGTGTGTCCCCTTTATCTGCTTTTCTTTTAGCTTCTTAAGCTCTTGATTTTACTAAACAAAGGTTTCATTTGCATAATTTTTAAAACCTTTTTTCAGAAAAACAAGGGCAGAAAAAAGGGGCACACACCAGTAAGTCATTGTGCTTGGTTTACAATCCTTCATCCTGGTGGTAGATTTTCTTTAAGAGTACTGCAGCAATTAACAGGCTAACAAACTCTTCCATCTGAGGATAGTTGTTCTTGGATACGACCACCTGGCAGCAGTGGCCACACATGCACTAATGCAGCGATTGCGAACCTTTTAGAGCCTGAATGCCAAAACTTCAACCAAAAGCCACTTATTTATTGCAAAGTGCCAGCACAGCAATTTAAGCAGTAATTTATTTCTCCGTGTTCTTTGACAACTTTCAATCGTTCAGCCTCCTAAGGACACCAACCCAGTTGAAAGGAGGAGGGCAAATTTATCTATCATTGTAGGAAGGCTCTGACGGAAGATTCTTTGAGTCCTGTCCGGTGAACTTCATGCTGGGGTGATGGCCTGGGTGCCCACAGAGATGGCTCAGAGTGCCGCCTCTGGCACCAATGCCATAGGTTTGCCACCACTGCCCTAATGAGTCCTGCCTGTCCACCTCGCTTCAGCGATCATTATTACAGGACAGTTGCGGGACATGCAGTAACTCCCAGCCATTTCATATGTGAAAACGATTTGTTTCTTTGTGCAATGACTCCAGCAGCGGTGGTCGTATCCAAAGACAATAATCTCGTTTCTAAGGAGCAACATGGATACATTTATGGGAAATTACCTCCACACAGGAACATTTATTTTAATAACATCCAATTGAAGAAATGTATGTGTATATGGCAGGTGAATTAAATTAAATGTCAATGCCCGGATGAGAGGACCCCTTTAAATTATGCTGGTGATTGTGATGAAGAGTTGGGGATACCTGTGATACTGAAATGATCCAACACTAACCCAAGCACAAGCCCATGCATGTTATTTGGATGCCAGAACAAAAAAGCTGCCAGAATGTGAACAGAAGTAACCAACCACACAGATGCCATGGTTGGATTTGACCTTGGTATCTGAGGTGCAAATGGTCCTTGATCTGAGACATCTCTGATCACAGACTCTTCTGTGGGGTCAGAAGCAGGGAATTGGGGAAAGGTAAGTAACATCCTGTTATGCTATGGACCCAATGTTCATCAGTCTGAGGAATATTTCTCATCTCCTGAAAAATTGCTTCCAAAGAATATGAGTAAGAGGCTGCGTTCACACGTTCTAAATGCAATCCAATCAGGACGGGGAGGGGCTTGGCCAGATCACATATGTCTTTCAACTGAAACAAATGCATTCTATATGGAGCTCAGTGTGGTTTGCATTGTTTACATTCAAAACTCCTGGTGATTGTTACAGATCGCATGGGTTTTTGTATACAAAAAGAGATGTAGGAAAAAACAGACGGAGGAAAACAATGTTCAAGTGTAAGTAGCCTAAATGGTAGTTCCTTGTCATCACTTCAGCTTTGGCGCTCTACGATCTATGCACATGTTGTGGCAACCTGACTCAATGCCATTGATTTCTATGGTGGGTTTCCTCCGGGTCCTCCGGTTTCCTCCCACACTCCAAAACATACTGGTAGGCTGATTAGATTGTGAGCCCCATTGGGGACAGGGACTGATTTGGCAAGTTCTGTGCAGTAATCTGTGTGCGCTATATAAAGAATTATTATTATTATTTTAATGGTGTAATCAGAGGTCGCGATAACGCCTCTACACGCGTCATAGACGTGTTTAAAGACTGATTTACTCCCGAGAAAAATCACCAAGCGTATAAATACGCTTGGTGATTTTCCTGTCTGAATGTTAGCTGCCGCTTCCAAGCGGCTGCGACCCTGCAAAATATTCTCTGCAGGATCGCAGCGCTGAGTGGCTGGAGGCAGGACAGGGAGGGACTTCCTGCTCACCTTCTGAGTCTCTCCCGCGGGCGCCAAGAGATAGGTGAGAGATGGAGGAGCCGGGGGAGGGGGTGTATGATGGGTGGCGGAGCCGAGCCAGCGGAGGGGGCGGAGCTTAGCGCGAGGGGAGGGGCGGAGCTTAGCGCGAGGGGAGGGGGCGGAGCTTAGCGCGGGGTTGGGGAGGGATGTCTATTGCCGGGGCTGTTCTCCTGATCTGCCGCTTCCAAACTGTACGATAGTGCACACAACCAGTAGTAGGATCGGGCTCTCTGTGACAGCCCGATCGTGCCCTGATAATAATCGGCCCCCTGTCACAGCAGCCCCTGTATACAGTGAGAGGCTGCAGGGAAGGTGCTGTGCATCCTCTCTGCATGTCTCTGTATACAGATCACTGATGACAGTGATCCAATGGGCTCTTACCATTAGATCCCTGTTATCTGTGGTCTATATTTAACTATATTATGTGTTCCATTTCTAAATGTGCCCCTGTAAAAAAAAAAAAAATTATGTTCCCAAACTCCAGAAAATAAATTAAATAAAAATTCAGCAGCATCAGCCCCAGACTGGACTGGGGGCCGCCATCAGCCACAGTCCGCTCTTTAGACAATGAGGGCGCTTTCACACGTTGCGTTTTTGGTTGCGTTTTCATTGCGTTTGAAACGCATTACAACTGCTGGTGAGAGGTACTTTGAATAATTACATTAGTGTTTACGTTTAACGCTAAGCGATGCGTTTTGTAAATGTTAACAGTGATGTAATTAGGCAAATCACCTCTCCTCAGCTGTTGTAATGTGTTTCAAATGCAATGAAAACGCAAGTCAAAACGCAACTTTTAAATGCGCCCTAAGGCTGCATTCACACAAACGTATGCCCGCCAGGCCGTAGCCGGGCAGTCATGCATTTGGTGCCATGGAGAGGAGGAAGGGGTGACCCCTCCCCTCTCTATTGAAATGAATTGGGTACAAGCCATAACACAAGGAAAGACATGTCTTTTTCCCGTGTACGGAGCGGTCTGGCTCCGTGCGGCCACTGCCGTCTATTGGGGACATATGTACAGCCGCAAACTTGCTGCCGTACATACCTCCCCCATATGGTAGTGTGAATGTAGCCTAAGGGTGAGGTTATTACATGCGTTTTCAAACGCATCAAAAGAGCTTATAAGAGATTTGCCTAATTACATTGCTGTCAACATTTAGTTTACAATCACAAAAAAATTGCCTTGATGCATGCGTTTTGTTAACACTATGTTGACTGCAATGTAATTATGCAAATCTCTTCTCAGCTGTTCTGAAAACACCATGGGGGTCATTTACTAAGGGCCCGATTCGCGTTTTTCCGACGTGTTACCCGAATATTTCCGATTTGCGCCGATTGTACCTAAATTGCCCCGGGTTTTTGGCGCACGCGATCGGAATTTGGCGCATCAGCGCCGGTATGCACGCGACGGAAATCGGGGGGCGTGGCCGAACGAAAACCCGACGTATTCGGAAAAACCGCCGCATTTAAAAAAAAAATTGTGTCGCGAAAATTTCACTCACCTTCATCCTGGATAGGCCGGTGTATTTCGAGGCATTCCAGCGGACTTCAGCGCAGCAGCGCCACCTGGTGGACGTCGGAGGAACTGCTTTGATGAATCCCGGCCGGACCCGAATCCAGTGCAGAGAACGCGCCGCTGGATCGCGAACGGACCGGGTAAGTAAATCTGCCCCCATGTGTGAAGACGCCACAAAAATGTTGTGCACCACTTGTGCAATACATACTTGCTATTCAAGGGCGAATTCACACGATGCACATTCAACATGTGAAGCCTTTGGAATGCGTCAAAAATCTATAAAAAACGTGACGCAACGCATTGTGTGAATGCGCCCTAAAGGGGTTTTTGCCAAGAATTCAAATTGGGCCCTGTCCCGTGGATAAGGCCTAACTTGAATTTATGGGAAAACACTTTTAAGCACAGAAAACAGGAGCTGTAACTTTTTCCTTGAATTAATAGACGTCTCGTAACACTATGGGGGTCATTTACTAAGGGCCCGATTCGCGTTTTCCCGACGTGTTACCCGAATATTTCCGATTTGCGCCGATTTCCCCTGAATTGCCCCGGGATTTTGGCGCACGCGAACGGATTGTGGCACATCGGCTCTGGCATGCACGCGACGGAAATCGGGGGGCGTGGCCGAACGGTAACCCGACGAATTCGGAAAAACCGCCGTATTTTAAAAAAAAAAATGGTCGCACGGCCCATACTCACATGCACCACGATGAAGACGATGAACTCCCGGGCATCTCGGCGGACATCGGCGCAGCAGTGCCACCTGGTGGACATCGGGCGCAGGACCTTGATGAATCGCCGGAAGACCCGAACGCTCTTCAGAGAAGCCGCCGCTGGAACGCGAATGGACCGGGTAAGTAAATTTGCCCCTATATATACACCTGCGAGTTATATATTTATTAATGAAAATTTCGTACTCTTCCTCGGTTAAAAATACTCCTCAAAAATTGTGAGAGGAGTATTATTACCCTTCTGGAAAAATGTTAGTGCGACCTCTGGGTGTAATCCTTTAAACACTATTCTACAATAAAATATTTCCCCTCTGCACAGCACAGAAGACAATAACATTCGGAGCAACTACATCTGTGAATGTACATCTCATATATGGTCACACTATGTAGATCATTGTCCCCTGTCACCTCCGTATCGGGTTCACGGCGCTCCAATCCACAACACAACAGAACATGACCAGTCTTCATCCGATTAGTTCCTGGTATTTACTCCCGGATCACAATGAGGACATTCATCAGAGATTACAACATAGAGAGCAGCGAGTCTGTGTCTGAAACGGAAGTGTTGGCCAACAACAGATGTGGTGACTGCTATAACCATACAAGAGGAAGATGAGTAACTCATAGCCGGCGACTAAGAAGTCAGGGCAGTGTGTGACCCAATGACCACCCCCCACCCACAACACGAACACAACGGCCCAGATATATTATTGAGTCTGCGCCAGTTTTTTGTCCAAGTTTTCATGTGTCTTTATTGCGTGTTTGCGCCACAATTGTGTCGCTGTTGCATTTGGTCTGAAACTTTTGAAAACTGTGCATCTAAAGGCTCATGGTGGTGCGGGTTCTTAGTTTGCGCCACATTTATGTCTAAAATCCGACACAATTCTGTCGCAACAGCATGAAGCAAAGTGCACCAAGAAAAAAACCAGGTGCAACTGTGTCACATCCTCAAAAGTGACCGGATCAATTAAGAGCACGTGACTACATTAAACAATGTGGCGCAACTTGCACAAAGATAATGCAAGGCAAATTGGTTTTCCTTTATCTGGGCCAATGTGTGAACATGGCCTTAAAGGGTATCATAGGTTGAAAAATATGGCTGCACAGCGCCACACCTGTCTGCAGACTAGGCATGGTATTACAGCTCAGCCCAATTACTTTAACAGAAACAAATTGCAATACCATGCATTGCCTGCGGACATGTGTGGCATAGATTTGAAAGAGAACAGCTCCTTTAAAGGAAATCTACCATCAAAATGATGATAATCCAGGGACACTTACTCATAGATCCAGGCACCGTGACTTTGTTATGGCCTCCTTCCTTTTAAAATCAACTTTTAAAATAATGCTAATGAGCCAGAATGGCTCTGGAAGGCATTACCAGAGCCCTTCTGTGTGTGGTAGCTTCAATGGCTGTTACCCTATGCAGGAGCACAGTTAGATGGAGCAGGGGGAAAAGTGAGATAGTGGGTTTGCTGAATTACATTGCTGTGAACATTGTGTCTACAAAACTGATGCGTTAATGCCATGTGTAACGTGCCTCAGGCTGCTTGCAAACCACCATGTGCTCACACGTTCATAACATACGACCAAGTGCAGGAGGGAGGGGGACACCTCACCGTTTCCCTCTCAAAAGGAAGACACCCGACTTTGACACAGTTTAGTGGGCAGTCGGCCATTCAAACAAATTACCGTATTGCCCATGGAAGTGAATGCAGCCACGTGCTATCCGCATAAAAATGTTATGGTACATGTAGCACAGGGCCGGAAACAAATGTCCGTGTGCAAGGCCCTTATAGCCTGTGAAGCTACAGCATGGAAAGGCTATGGCAACACCCCCAGAGCCCTTTAGGCTCATTATAAGTGGGTTTTAGAAGAAAGGAGGCCATGGATAACAAATACGAGAGCGTTTTCACGGCTGGTACTAGAGTTGCGGTTACTAACACAATGCTATCGCTGGGAGCTGGCATCATCCTAATCGCATATGTGTTTCCAGTGAAATGCATGCGATCAGTAACCAGTGTCTTAAACAATACAAGACACTGGGTGCTGGTTACCGATCACACCCATTTCAATCTCCCATGAACACTTCATTTCCCCTCCAATATCTGTACGTGATTATTCCATCAATCACAGTCTGTGCAGAGTCCTTTTTATCAGGTCAGTGCAGAGGAAGGGACTCATAGTGATATACGATACAAGGAGCCCCTGCTTCCATGCTGTATTGAGATCATGATTACAGTGTCAGCGCTGCTGGGAAGAAGGGGCTCCTTGTATCATATATAGCTACGACGTTCCCCATCTTCGGCACCATGAAACTGCATGGCCTGTGATTCATGGACCGGCGACAGTCATGTGAAAAGTTCTCTTAGAAGTGTTTAAGAACTTATACATCCTTTGCGGGTGCTCCTGTTGTCCTGTGTCATCTCCTGTCAGTGCCGTGCATCTGTTTGCATACAGGCACACCCACCCGACCACTGCAGCGCGTTGGACATAGCGTTAGATTCAATGCTGTAGCCGGCGACCCCAAGTTGTCGGATCAAAGTGCCTGACCAGAGGTGGCGATGGACAACAGGTGCGCTCACCAAGGTAAGTAGAAGTTCTTTTTTTGTTCTTTTAGTCTGCTCCTCCCGACTAGTTATATACTTTTGTTTAAAATCAGGACAACCATTTTAATCCCTTCAATGTTTCTACTCTGCATGTATTCAGGCGACTGCCAGTGATCAGATCAATTGGGGACCCTTATTTATCACATGTAGGTGCTAGAAGCAGGACCCACATGTGTTAAACATATAAGGTAACTCCAAATATTCAGGATAGAAGATAAGTGCCTGATGGGATCCCAGGATAAGCCTTCCTGCACAAGAACATGTGCTGTTCTGGGGGCGCAAATAATGGATCCATGCTCCATTTGTAATCCCTGAGGCCCCTTTCACGTTCTGCGCATGCTTTTGATGCGCAGAACTTGCATTGCACTCTGACCCATTGTAATCAATGGTTTTTTTGTTTTTTAAAAACGCACCATACAAGTCTATGGAGATGCATCAAAAACGCATTGCACTCTGAGACACATGCAAGTGCAATGCGTTTTTCAATGATCAATTGCCATAGAAAAGATAGACCCCAATCCAGAGTCCTTTTCAGGTGCGTTATCTGTACATAAAAAAATGCATTGAAAACACCAAGAAAATGTGCGTGAAAAACTGAGACACTGAGCAAACTCTGACTGAAAACTGACCAAAATGTCAGTTTTTCACTAACCAAACCCTGAAAGGGGGCTTATTGGCTTTATGTCCACAAAAACGGTCCATGTCATTCATGTCTAAAAGAGATGAGCAAACCCATAGTTGCAGTTCAGTTGATCCGGCAAATTGACGCCCCTTGTTACTAGCCATGGCTATTCCCTCATCTCTAACGTCTAATCCATTTTTGCAAATTCACAAAAACAACCCTGAAGTCTGACAAAAGCTTGTCCCAACCTCTTGAGGGTCGCACATTCTGTTACCTGTATACCTATACAGACCTCACGTGGATGACATGTGCGCTGCATCCATATTTTCCACTTTCTTATTTACTTTTATAGGAAGGGCCGAGCCACAGACACTGGCAGGATTCGGACCTGCTCTGAGTTTTCCACACCCTCCACATTCATGTATCCATTCAAATTAATGTGTCGGTGGGACATCAATGAAGAAAACGTTGGAGGAAAACAATGTTCATGTGTACGTAGCCTGAATGGTCATCACTTTAACTTTAGCGCCCTCCGATCTATTCACATGGAGCACCCAGGGCTCTGTTTTCTTGATCCATAGTCGGACCTCCAGCAATCTAGACACTTCTACTGTAGACAAACCTCATTGAACGCCTGGGTATCTTTTGTCGCATGGGAATGTATCCCGCAAACACAGAGGAACAGTCTTCAAGCTCATGGCATCACTGACATTACTGTGGATATCCCTAGTGTAGAAAAAACTCCATTGAAATTCACTGGACCCTCTCTATGGGATCTCAGCGCAGGATTTCTGACCACTTTATATTCTGCGTAGATACGATTCTGGGTGTGTACATGTAAATATCCCATTCCTGTATCCTCTGCATGAGATCATCCATCAATACCTTTGCTTGTAATGTTATTGATATGATTATAATGCAGCCATAGTCATTGGGTCATCATAGTGACCCTGATGATAAGGACCGTCATAGGAAGGAGCCGCCTGGTTATAATATTATAGACAGTGAGGATGATGTACATTGTATCTGTAACATGATACTTAGTATCCAGGGCTGACACTGTAACAACACTGAGCCCTACCTACCTACAAACACCATGACTGCTGCCCCCTGAGCACCCAATGCCACCCATACATAACACAGGCATCCTGCCCCATCCCTGTACCTTGGTGGTCCTGATGTGCTCCATGTCTGGGCCCCGGTATGAGATGCACCATGGGCCGGCTCCCTCCTGGCTTCCTGCTGCTCTGCACTTCCTGCTATGGGGATGACACACAGGCTCTGCTGCAACGGCGGCGCTACAACGGTATACCAGCGCCACCGCCTGGTCACATATCATACTGCCATCTCACCAGCTGAAAAACAGCCCAACACATGGAGCTCCTACCCAAAAGACAACTCCCCTTTATTCTTTGGATCAAGGTGGTACAACATGTACAGTATATAGCAACATTACAAGAAATTAAAATGTTTAAAAAAAAATATAATTGCTGTATTATCATATTCTGATAATAACTATAATCTTTCAGAATATGGAGCTGTGAAAGACGTCATTTTTTTAATAGGATGAGCCGTCGTTTTCACTGATACCACTTTGGGGACACTACAAACTTTTTATCATTTTTGATTCGGATTTTTAAGGGTGGCAAAAGTGTCAATTCAGACATACAGCTGAAATCTGAATAAACCTTTCCCATTGTAGGTCAATTACAATTACCAAAATTATTTAGAGTTACCAAATGCCGGAATAATAAGCGAGAGAGAGAGAGTCTGAAAGTTATTTTTATTTCTTTTGGCAAAGCCAAAAGTTTACACACACTCACGGTGTGGTCACAGGTGGCGCTTGCATTGCAATTACAAACGCAACGCAAGCGCTTGGGGTGGGCCTCAGCCTGATCACATATGAGTTTCCATTTAAAAAATACAAGACACCAAGTGCTGGTTACTGATCTTATGCGCTTCCTCGGAAACGCATATGTGTTCCGCCAAGGTCCTCCTCTGGGCACTCAACGCAACGCAGGCACCACATGTGACCGCACCCTATGCCGCACCGTGACAGCCAATATAATGATGTCATGTTTTTGGAAGCTTCCGATTTTTTGGCACATCATCTTTCATCTGCGCATATGCCACACTATGCTGACTGAGTGGGAACAGGGAGCCTAGACAGCGAGCTACGCAAAGTATGTAGCGACTCCTACACGGCAGCGTAGTGTGGTGCTGGTGCATGCGCAGATGAATGCGGGTACCTTGCAGCTGGCGCCACTTCATCTGCGCATGTCCGTGCACACAAGGTCCGAAAGATGCTGACTGCGCAGGTACGAGAAGGCCTGATGCGGTCAGCAAGAGTTGCAGACAGCGGGTAGGACATGGATGGGTGACGTCTGCGGGGGGGGGGGGGGGCGAGGCAGAGGACGTGAAAATTTGGACTAATGGGCGGGAGAGGAGAGGTATTATACGTTTGAAAAACACACACTGGGGAGCGATTTTCTGAGGGGAGGGGGAACTACTTCTCTTCAGCCCCTCCCAGGGGGAGAATTGACTAGTCACAGAGCACATGTCACTTTAAGGTAATATATAACTTATCTTTTTTTCTATAAAACCGATTTTTCATACTAAAACTGTTTGTCAGTCTATGTACATTGCTCTATTGGGACAGGGGGTTCTAAAAAGGGGTCTCCTGGTTACAGGTTCCCTTTAAAGACACTACTGTGGTTGTATTTGAAGGCACACCTGAAGGCACTACTTCATTGTGTAACATCATGGGAAAATCTAAAGAAAAGAGCCAAGATATCAAGAAGAGAATTGTGGACTTGCACAAGTCTGGTTCATCCTTGGTTGCTTCAGATACCTGAAGGTGCTTCATTCATCTGTACAAACAATTGTACACAAGTACATACAAGATGGGATTGACCAGTCATCATACCACTCACGAGTTCTGTGTCCCAGAGATGAACGTGTGCTGGTCTGAAATGTGCATTTCAACCCAAGAACAAAAGCAAAAGACATTGAGAAGATGCTGACGTATGCTGGTAAAAGTGTGACATTATCCACAGTGATACAAGTCCTGTATCCACATGGTCTGAAAGGCCACTATAGGAAGAAACCATCCCTCCAAAAGAATCATAAAAAGACTGATTAATGTTATCAAATCAACCACAGGAACAAAGAGCTCAATTTTTGGAGGCTTCTCCTGTGGTCTGATGAAACGAAATTTTACTTTTTGGCCATAATGCCCATGGTTAAATTTGGAGTTAAAAGGAGAAGCTTACAAACCTGAGAACACCATCCCAATTGTGAAACACAGGGATGGCAGAATCATGTCGTGGAGGGACAAGGGCACTTCACAAAATAGATGCATCAGGAGGAAAGAACATAATGGGGCAGATTTACTTACCCAGTTCTGTCGCAATCCCCGATCCGGACGGTCCGCCGAGGATGAAGTTCGGTGCGATTCACTAAGATCGTGCGCCCAATATCCTGCATGTGTCGCTTCCTCGCTGAGGTCCACCGGAGTTCACCTTCTTCTTCCCGGTGCATGTAAGTGCATTGTCTTGTGACACAATTTGAATTTTAAATCCCGCGCTTAGTCCGAATCAGACGGGTTGTCCGACGACCATGCCCCCGATTTGTGCCACATGAAAGTCGGCGCTATTGTGCCAAAATCCGATCGCATGCGCCAAAAACCCCTGTTAAATGCGGCGCAAATTGGATATAGTCGGGAAACCTGGCAGAAATGCAGTGTGAGGACCCTTAGTAAATGTGCCGCAATGTGGCAAATACTGAAGTAACATCTTAATACATCAGCCAGGAAGTTAAAGCTTGGGCATAAATGGGGCTTCCAAATGGAGAATGCCCCTGAAGCGACTACCAAACTGGTCACAAAGTCAATGCTTTGGAGGGACCACCACAAAGCCCTGATCTCTATCCTACTGAAAATGTATGGGCAAAGACGTCCCCAGCTCTCTCTGCAAATATCACACATGTGCATGAACAACACTAGGGACAAAATTTGCAGAAAGAGAGAGAGAGCCAGTGACGTCACTGACGCTCTGCATGCCTTGTAGGCGGAGCCAGTTGGATGGGGCATGAATAAATGTTTACACAAAAAACTGGGAAAACCTAATGACTCGAGTATAAGCTGAGGGTGGGAAATGCATTGGTCACAGCCCCCCCAGTATATAGCCTGCCCAGCCCCTGTAGTATATAGCCAGCCTGCCCTTGTAGTATATAGCTAGCCAGCCCCCTGTAGTATATAGCCTTCCAGTCCCCTGTAGTATGTAGCCTGCCAAACCCCTGTAGTGTACAGCCTGCCAGCCCCCTGTAGTACATAGCCATCCAGCCCCCCTGTAGTATACAGCCTGCAAACCCCTGTAGTCTATAGCCTGCCAGACCCCCTGTAGTTTATAGCCTGCCAGCCCCCTGTAGTATATAGCCTGCCAGCCCCCTGTAGTATATAGCCTTCCAGTCCCCTGTAGTATATAGCCTGCCAAACCCCTGTAGTGTACAGCCTGCCCAGCCCCCTGTAGTACATAGCCATCCAGCCCCCCTGTAGTATATAGCCAGCCCCCTGTAGTATATAGCCTGCCAGCCCCCTGTAGTCTATAGCTAGCCAGCCCCCTGTAGTCTATAGCTAGCCAGCCCCCTGTAGTATATAGCCTGCCAGTCCCCTGTAGTCTATAGCCAGCCCGTTGTAGTATATAGCTAGCCAGCCCCTGTAGTATATAGCCTGCCAGACTCTAGTATATAGCCTGACAGCCCCCTGTAGTAAATAGCCTGCCCTCTGTAGTATATAGCCTGCCCCCTGTAGTATATAGCCTGCCAGCCCCTATAGTATATAGCCTGCCAGCACCTTGTAGTATATAGCCTGCCTGCCCCCTGTAGTATATAGCCTGCCAGCCCCTATAGTATTTAGCCTGCCAGCCCCCCTGTAGTATATAGTCTGCCAGCCCCCTGTAGTATATAGCCTGCCAGCCCCCCTGTAGTATACAGCCAGCCAGCCCCCTGTAGTATATAGCCTGCCAGCCCCCTGTAGTACATAGCCTTCCAGTCCCCTGTAGTATATAGCCTGCCAAACCCCTGTAGTGTACAGCCTGCCAGCCCCCTGTAGTACATAGCCATCCAGCCCCCCTGTAGTATACAGCCTGCAAACCCCTGTAGTGTATAGCCTGCCAGTCCCATGTAGTCTATAGCCTGCCAGCCCCCCTGTAGTTTATAGCCTGCCAGTCCCCCTGTAGTTTATAGCCTGCCAGCCCCCTGTAGTTTATAGCCTGCCAGCTCCTGTAGTATATAGCCAGCCCCCTCTAGTATATAGCTTGCCAGCTCCTGTAGTGTATAGCCAGCCCCTTTAGTATATAATAAAATGCGGAAACTCAAAAATGGCTGTGCCCATAAGGGGGTAAAAGGTAATAATGTCCTGGTGGGTGAGGGGGGTGTCATTCCATCGCTGTACACATCAGCTACTAGAGTGTTATGGAGCCGGCAGCCAGGTCTAGTACATTACACTATATGAGCGGCCGCTTGGATAGTGTGTTACGTCATCGCCCCGCCCACCGTGTTTATCAGAGAACGATTTGCGCGGCAAAAAAAACCCGTCGCCGGCTGTGACGTCACACTCCTGTCAGGCCCGTAGCAATGGCGCCGGCTGTGACGTCATCACCCCGCGCCTGTCTCTCAGGCTCCGAGACGCGTTTGCTGTCGCTTGGCTTCCGGTGCAGCTCTTGCACGGTGGGAAGACGTCTCCGGGATAGAGATGTCTGGCGGGTTTAGTTTCGGGGCGGCGGCGGGGGGAGCCTCTACCACCACCCTCAATCCTGCAACTGCGGCGGCCGCGCCATTTTCCTTTGGAGGAACCCCCGCAGCGAGGTGAGAGGCGGGAGCACATGACAGGGGCCTGTCAGCAGTCAGGTCTGCTGCCGTCTGTATTGCTCCATGTGTAATAAATATGCCACCTCTTACAGGGGTGTTCCAGCTTGATGGACGTGGAATATTGACACCTTTCTCAGCACAGCGCTGTACATGGTATTGTGGCAGTGCTTGGTATTGCATCATTGTTTCTTTCACTTCAATGAAACTGAGGCCACAACTTAGCACAACCCCTTTAACGCCGGGACATTACTGCTTTTATTGCAGCTTTCCATTGTGCTCTTCTGTCATGGACATCAGTGGGAAATTAGAACTGATGGTAAATGGAAATCTTGTGCCTGCTATCCGGGTGGGGGCCAGCGAGGACACTGATTGGCTGCAGCAGTCCTCACATGCTTCCATCAATGAATTGCCGTCAGTGTTTAGCTTCTGCAGCAGAAGTTATAAGTAATGATGTGATCCCAACCTATTGGCACTTTAACAATGTCAGGTTCGGTTCATGTGCTAGCCAGAGTTACTGGCCCAAACCCAGTGCTGCTGAAATGAAGGAACATGTTTGGGTCATTTTATGTTGTTGGCCCGAACCCAGTAGACCTAACAAAAGGAGCAGTTTGGGTTTTTGCTTCTTTGCAATGTATCATTTACAAGGAAAGTTGTTACTATCTGCAGGAAGCATGTTATAGAGCAGGAGGAGCTGAGCAGATTGTACATAGCGTCCTATCTGCAGGCAGCATGTTATAGAGCAAGAGGAGCTGAGCAGATTGTACACAGCGTCCTATCTGCAGGCAGCATGTTATAGAGCAAGAGGAGCTGAGCAGATTGTACACAGCGTCCTATCTGCAGGCAGCATGTTATAGAGCAAGAGGAGCTGAGCAGATTGTACACAGCGTCCTATCTGCAGGCAGCATGTTATAGAGCAAGAGGAGCTGAGCAGATTGTACACAGCGTCCTATCTGCAGGCAGCATGTTATAGAGCAAGAGGAGCTGAGCAGATTGTACACAGCGTCCTATCTGCAGGCAGCATGTTATAGAGCAAGAGGAGCTGAGCAGATTGTACACAGCGTCCTATCTGCAGGCAGCATGTTATAGAGCAAGAGGAGCTGAGCAGATTGTACACAGCGTCCTATCTGCAGGCAGCATGTTATAGAGCAGGAGGAGCTGAGCAGATTGTACACAGCGTCCTATCTGCAGGCAGCATGTTATAGAGCAGGAGGAGCTGAGCAGATTGTACACAGCGTCCTATCTGCAGGCAGCATGTTATAGAGCAGGAGGAGCTGAGCAGATTGTACATAGCGTCCTATCTGCAGGCAGCATGTTATAGAGCAGGAGGAGCTGAGCAGATTGTACATAGTGTCCTATCTGCTGGCAGCATATTATACAGTCACTGTTGTGTGTGAATACACAAAAAACAAACCTGCTCAAAACTCCAGGTGCACGATCCTCTGAGAATACTTCTCTTCTCCCAAGCAAACATAATCTTCAGAACAAATGAGGTCGGCTTTTTGATTCACTGGAAATCTTGAATCCTTTATTCATACATGGTGACACAGCAAGTTACAGGTATTAACACATAAGTGCAGGAAAAAGCATCATCTTACGGGTTTCTGACCTATAGTCATAGACGATGAGAATGTTATACATCAAAAGGAGCCGAGTACATTGTCATGTGCATTGAGCAGGCAGGGGTGGAAGGGGTATTGTGTGGAGGAGCGGAAGAATGCATGAGGAGACACAGGCTCCAGCTGCCCCTCCCTGGGGACTCGGCACATGCTGCTGGCATGGAGCCAGGTAATGTATATCAAACTAGTATAAACTACTGAAATGATTCAGAAAGCTGATAAACCCAATTTTAACATCCGCATAGGTTATTGGGACCTGTCACCAGCTTAAAATGACATTCCTGATTACGTTCTCGCCTTAACAATCTAATCTGGTGCCATTTTCCATTTCTTAGTGTTTATCGTTACTATTTCTTGCAGTAACACTGGGACATCATTTGGTTTTGGAGCTACAGCAACTCCAGCAACAACCACTGCACAACAATCTACAACAGGTGTAGCTGGAAATCTCTTTGGAGCGAAGCCCGCCACTGGATTTACATTAGGCCTGACAAATACAGGTGACGTTTATCATTGTCTCATGATGGTCGTTACATCAACATAAGATTCTAGTTTGTTTCCTGTATAGAACTTTGGGCTGTGTGGTCAGCTTTATTCTGCATTATGTGTGAGAGGTTAGGGCTCTATAATGTAGGACAGTGATTTCTAAAGGGTGCCAGATCATTGCCCTTTGTATACATCCCCAGTGATCTGCTGACAAGTAAGCTAAAATCACAATGTTAATCAGCAGCAACTCCCAGGGTATGTGATACCAACTCCATTGGATATAATTCCAACACATTTCAGCCAGTGTTGTTTGTGTTACTGTAGTTTAAAACACTCCAACCCCCTCTGCTCAGGTGGTTGTATTACAATATACTTTACATGTGCATTACATATATTATACCTTATATACTCGAGTATAAGCCTAGTTTTTCAGCTCAAAATTTGTGCTCAAAAACCCTAACTCGGCTTATACTCGAGTCAACTAAAAACATAAAGACAAAACTCACCTTTCTGACATCACCTGTAGGTCCTCTTCTGTCTGACAGTAGAGGACCTATGGGGGCCGTTGGAAAGATGAGTACAGTGTTATTTTTTTTCCTACTACAGGGGCTGGGCAGGCTGTATGCTACAGGGGCTGGGCAGGCTGTATGCTACAGGGGCTGGGCAGGCTGTATGCTACAGGGGCTGGGCAGGCTGTATGCTACAGGGGCTGGGCAGGCTGTATGCTACAGGGGCTGGGCAGGCTGTATGCTACAGGGGCTGGGCAGGCTGTATGCTACAGGGGCTGGGCAGGCTGTATGCTACAGGGGCTGGGCAGGCTGTATGCTACAGGGGCTGGGCAGGCTGTATGCTACAGGGGCTGGGCAGGCTGTATGCTACAGGGGCTGGGCAGGCTGTATGCTACAGGGGCTGGGCAGGCTGTATGCTACAGGGGCTGGGCAGGCTGTATGCTACAGGGGTTGGGCAGGCTGTATGCTACAGGGGTTGGGCAGGCTGTATGCTACAGGGGTTGGGCAGGCTGTATGCTACAGGGGTTGGGCAGGCTGTATGCTACAGGGGTTGGGCAGGCTGTATGCTACAGGGGTTGGGCAGGCTGTATGCTACAGGGGTTGGGCAGGCTGTATGCTACAGGGGTTGGGCAGGCTGTATGCTACAGGGGTTGGGCAGGCTGTATGCTACAGGGGTTGGGCAGGCTGTATGCTACAGGGGTTGGGCAGGCTGTATGCTACAGGGGTTGGGCAGGCTGTATGCTACAGGGGTTGGGCAGGCTGTATGCTACAGGGGTTGGGCAGGCTGTATGCTACAGGGGTTGGGCAGGCTGTATGCTACAGGGGTTGGGCAGGCTGTATGCTACAGGGGCTGGCAGACTATATACTGGGAGGCTGTAACCTATGCATTTCCCACCCTCGGCTTATACTCGAGTCAATAGGTTTCCCCAGTTTTTTGTGTTGAAATTAGGGGTCTCGGCTTATACTCGGGTCGGCTTATACTCGAGTATATATGGTAATTACATTCCATATCAATTTATTTTGATCTTTGAATTACAGCTCCAGCAACAACCACGACAGCAACAACTGGCTTTAGCTTTAATTTTGGTAAACCAGCCGGATCTGCTACTCCTTTTTCTCTACCTGCTGCAACTACCTCAACTACAGGGTTTTCCCTCTCATCTACCCCAGCGACAGGTAAGGGAGAAGCCTTTGTTGCAGCTAATGGAGCTTATGGGGGTTGTGTGGTCAATGATATTTATCCTGTGGTTAAGGGATAAATATAAAACACTTGGGGAGTCTTGACTGTTAGACCTCTGCAACTGGCAGGATAGGGGACTGCCAATTCCCTTTATATGCTGCGGAGCACAGGGACTTGTGGGGTTCTGCTGTGCTGCATGCTGATCAGGAAATCCCATAGATGTCAATGGAGCTTCCTTTGCTCCATTGATTTCCGCTGTTCTACTGATTGCAGGGTGTATAACAGAGAACTCCCTCCTTCTCCATCTGATATTTATTTCCTATTCTTTGGCTAAGGGTTAAATATCATTAATGAAGCAACTGCTTTAATTATTGTTGTTTTAATACGCTTCAATGATTTCTCAGAAACTTTTACATAAATGGTAGCAGATCGACATGTGCAAGACCATTAGTTTCAGTGGATTTCTGTTTTCAGAGGCCTGTGCCAGATTTTTTGCGGCATTTAAGGCAAAACCTATTTGCAGTTCACATTTGCATACTCTTCTCAAATGCCCTTGTGGATAATACTGTGTTTCCCTGAAAATAACACTCTGTCTTTATATTAATTTTTGCTCCTCAAGAGGCACTAGGTCTTATTTTCAGGGGATGTTTTATTTTAACATAAACAAGAATTTTACATTTATCGTTAATAAAAAAATATAATATCAACAATTAATATCAATTAATATACTGTAGTAAAGTCATCAAATACATTAACATAAACACCTGAATTCCATCAAAGTCTTGTGATACTATTTCCATGTACAACTACCTAGTTACCTAGCACAAGTCAGTGATTTTATCCCATGAATTCTTCACCTATATCACAACGTCTTGAGTATCTAAATGATCAATTAATATGAATTATTAATACTAATGATGCGGGGAGCTGTAGCAATGACTGCTGTAACCAAATCCAGGAGCGGGCCGAAAACAAGAGTGGCTTCACATTGTTTGACTATAGTTTCTCTACCCTGATTATGCTTTGCATTTTCTCAAGTACATTTGATGTCACGTGAAAAAGAATTCTGCTCTAGAATGCAGCATAACCACCCGTAATTATGATTACCAATGAAATATCATTCTTTGAATAATTTTATTTACTCTCCTTAAAGGAACTGGTTTTTCATTGAATTTGGGTACTACCACACCTGCTGTTGCAGCGGCTGCTACTACTTCTGCATCGACGACTGGTCTGTCGCTGGGAACCTTGCCGGGGCTGACCGCATCACCATTTCAGAATGCAAGTGCAGTATCTACAGGTAATTGTTTCCTAAATTATGTTATATATTATAACATTTAAGGGTTATTCCCATTTCAGAAAATTAATGTTTTAGATTTCTGCTTGCTTTCGTTCTATAGAAAGCTTCTATGTTTACTACCAGTGCACAGAAATCTGACCGTGGTCACGAAGGTGCACGGCTTGTTAGTATCACAGAGAGTAATCGGCTGTGTGTTATAACGAGCCGTGCACCTGTGCGACCACTGAGAAGAGATCTAGAAAACCTTGAGAAATTGATACAGAAAGTCAATTGGAAAGTTGTATAACTTTTTATAATACAAATGACTAACATTAATTTGCTGAAATGGGAATAGTCTTTTAAGTGAAAACCTAGACCGCGCATCCACACATTTATATAATCTATTGCTGCCAGGACAGAACCTAGAACTGCTGATAAATCAGTTCAGTAGTTCTATATACTGTATACAGTTGTATTATATTATATTATTATTTTTATTTTTTTCCAGGTCTTGGACAGAATCCTTTGGGTTTGGCGGCTCCTGCTGTACAGACGACTAGTAATGAAGGACTTGGGGGAATAGACTTCAGTGGTTCCTCAGACAAAAAAAGTATTTACCATCTGTAATAATAAATCTTTATATAGCGCCATCATATCATATTATGCTGTACTGTGCAGATCACGGTGATCATAAACAAACTAAATAAGATATTACAGAGCAATAACCTGGTCAGATGAAGCAGTAGGAATCTAAGGTTGAGGCATCATGCACACGAACGTATGGTCACCCAGGTGCAGGAGTGTGGCGCGGTGAGCCATTGAAAGCCGTGTGGCTGTGCCATAATAGGACATATCCTATATTTTTCTGAGCAGCTTCCTGGCTCGGTCACGTTGCAGCATGTGCTCAACATGACCGTGTGCCACAGATGTCTGCGTGAGGTAAAACTGAAGAGCTGAATTTTGCGTATCCTTTAATCCTTTCCCTGCCAAGGACATCTTGTATGACAGAGTGGCATCTCTATGGTCAAGGAGGTATGTTAGGATCTAGAACTCCAGATCCTAACTACGCCTTTCCATCCTGCTCCCTCCTGTTGAACGACGTGTACCCTCAGCGGATGCAACCCGGATCTCAAGCTACTGAGCTGTTGCGTCACTCAGCAGGAGGTGGGGGGTCTATTTTAAGGACAGGGACATCAATGGGGAAATACCCCTACATTGGCAGCAGCCAATCGCCGGCTGCTGCCATTGTGCACTAATTCCCCTGCTGATGTGGCCTCCCAGGGAATTTGACACCCCTTCCGTACACGGATGATGATCCCTCTAGTGGCCAAGAAGGGTTATTATTTTGGCGACATATTTTCTTTAAAAGTTGGTTCACACAGCCTGAGTCTGTGGAGCAAATTTTTCTTTAAAATATGTTAAAGAAGCAATATGCACAAAATTTAAAGGTTCTGTAGGACAGATAAATATGATATGATATATTAAAAATTGTTTGTAACATTTTGGTGTATTCACTTTTAGGTGACAAAACTGGAACCAGACCAGAGTAAGTTACATTATTATTGTGTAGTCGTCTTGTACATACTTAAAGGGGTTGGCCATTTTTCAATTAATCTCCATTAGAAATGTCTCTGCACTAAAGGAAGCATCAGGGATGATGAATCAATTGGTGAACATTCAGGCAATAAAATTAAGGCAGTAAAGGCGCATGGGCAATTTATGTAAGAGTGGCCAACCCCTTTAAGCTTAAAATTTACATCCATATACAGAAAACATCTATATATGGAACTATTTGTTTGTGATTCATATCCCATATTCTGTGTATTCTTCTAGGGATAGCAAAGCTCTTAAGGATGAAAATCTACCTCAGTTAATTTGCCAAGATGTGGAAAACTTTCAGTAAGTGATTTACTTATTGCAGTAATACACTGTGTTCTGCTGATACTTGGGCCCCTTCCACACTTGCGTTGCAGATCACGTCAGAGTGCAATCAGTTTTCAGTCAGAGTTTGTTCAGTGTCTGTTTTTCACGCGTGTTTTTGATGCAATTTCAATGCGTTTTTCATGCGCAGAAAATGCGCGTGAAAGGACTCAGTACTGAGCTCTATCTTTTCTATGGCAATTGATGCGTGAAAAACGCATTGCACTTGCATTGCACTTGCATGTGTCTCAGAGTGCAATGCGTTTCCATAGACTTGTATGGTGCGTTTTTCACGCGCGTGACTTGCAAAAGTAGAGCATGTCGAGATTTAAACGCACGTTTTTTTTGACGCGCGTTTAAATCTCGACGTGTGTGCGTGAAAAAAAATGCAAGTCTGAAAAGACCCATTGATTACAATGGGTCAGAGTGCAATGCAAGTTCTGCTCGTCAAAAGCATGCGCAGAAAACGCGCGTGAAAAACGCAAGTGTGAAAGGGGCCTCAGGCTCTGTACAAATAAAAATTGAGCTTTCAGCCTTTTGCTTCTCACTGTGGAAAACCTGCATAGTATACTTTTGTTTATATGGTAAATCTGCATTTGTCAACCTAATTGACTTTTCTATGTAGTAAAAATAGAGAATGTATAACAGCTGAACTGAGGCTAATAAGGACTTTATGTCAAAATAAAAAAAATAATATGGCACAGTTTACAAATATTCTGGGAGTGTACTGTTAAAGAGGACCTATCGGGGCGATTTGGGACACTAAACTACCCACAGGACCTTAGGGGCCAGTGATTTAATGCCTCAAATCGCCCTGTAAGAATATCTCCTCTGGTCCGCCAAGTGAAGCCGGTGTATTACACCCTGGATTCACTGCGTAAGCGCCGTACGTGTGTACGAAGAAGGATCTGCAGATGACCCAATGTGCATCAATACAGACTCACATCTAGGGGTTTTTTTTTTACCAACTACAGCTTTCATATGTCCATTTTTGGACACTAAAATACAGATCCATACTGACCTGTAGTTGGTTTAGGCCTCTAAAGTCCTATTTAAGTTTTTATTTTAGCTTAAAGGTGTTTAAGAAAATAATCCCCATCACTGCAATGCTTACCTGAGCACTGGCCACTACTCCTCCTGCCTAGTTTTGTGTACATGGATTTTGTAGGGAGTTGGTTGTATATACAGGTCACTGCTTCCACCACTTTTGTGTAGTAATGTACTTGCACTTACCTGGATCATAAATGGCCACTAACAAATGGTGTATACTGATTCACCAACTGTGTGCAATTTACAGTAGCTCATCTTCACTGAGCTGTATATTTGATAGCATATCTTTGTTACTTCTCATTCATGCAGTTTGTTTGTAAATGCTTTATACTGATGAAAACATGTCTTTCTGTATGTGCAGGAAGTTTGTGAAGGAGCAAAAGCAAGTGCAGGAGGAGATCAGCAGAATGTCCTCTAAAGCCATGACGAAGGTGGAGGAAGACATCAAAGCTTTGAAACAACTTTTATCCGTGGCGTCCAGTGGCCTTCAGAGGAATACTCTGGCTATTGACAAGCTGAAAATTGAAACTGCTCAGGTACCTCAGTCCTGTCTTTTATGTCTTGGAGATTCTAGATAGATTATTTGTAAAGACCTTTGCTTCCCTAGCTACCATTATAATTAATCATGCATATTAATGCATATTATAGATCTTCTTTTGAAATTCAGTAGGAGACACTTGATTTTACAATGCAGAGCCAGACTGATGCTGCCTCAAATATCATTCTTATAGATTGTAAGCTCTAGATATTGATTGATATATAGAAGATTTGTGTTATCTATGTGTATTCTTACATTTTATATTAGAACTACATTTAATTTTTTTTTTATTTTATTTTAGGAACTTAAAAATGCAGAAATAGCTCTGCGCACACAGAAAACACCTCCCGGCCTTCAACATGAAAATACTGCACCAGCTGAGTAAGGAATTTTTCTACTCAAAAGTGTTACAGCAAAAGTGTCTGATGATTTGTATAAACACTGATCAAGGGTTTAATTCATAACTTCTCCCATTTTTATTCTGACTTTGTAATACCAGATAACGTATATCATCGGTTTTATTTTTATATAGTGACATGAGAAAAAATGTTTTTAAAATGCCTTAAAAATATACAAAGAATTCATTAAGTAGGTTTTTCTAGTAACTCCTTACCTTAACGCATCAACTCTGGGGTCCCCCCACCTTTGTCTCCTAATCACTCACCACCGTCCTTATTGCCATTGAAGTGTAGCATTGGTAGTGCTTTGTATCCCTAAAGGAACCCTCCAGTCACAGCTGATTCATTGAGTTATACCTTCTGCAGGGCCTGAAGGGAGGAGCAGGACTCCAGGTCCTAGCAAGGTTCTGGGAATACAATGAAAATGACTCTTTACTTCTCCCTTCAGGCCCTCTACCGTGTATTATTCAGTTCATTAGCTTTGACTGGAGTGTCCCTTTAAAGGGGTTGTCCCAACTTTTTAATGGGTTTTCCCATGAAGCAAAGATGCGTCCGGCGATCTCCGTCAGGTCCATAGAGATTAATGGAGCAGAACGGTCAATCACTGCCGTCTGCTCCATTACTCTTATGGAGCGGCGACTGGTCCTAAGGACCCCTCGGTTTTGTAATCTGCGGGGGTCTCATCACTGAGACCCCCACTGATCAGCAAGTTAGGCCCTATCCCCGAGGACCTAACTTTGCTTCGAGAGGAAAACCCCTTTAATTATCCACAGTTGATCGGTGAGGGTCCAACTATTGAGACCCTGTCCCAACTGCTCATGAGAATAGGACCCTCCATTATCTGGAGAATGGGTCAGTAGTGTGCTGAACACAGTGTTCGCTATCTCCAGCACTTCTGGAAAGATACCGGAATATTGTGCTGGGCTGTTTCCTACAGTACCATACTTTTGAATGGTGCGGCGGGATTGGAGCACTTCCTGCTGCTTCTTTGGATTGCTTGAATTCCTATTCAGTGGGGGTCCCAGCAGTCAGACACCCACCAACCAATTTATAATCCCCTATCCTGTTATTAGGGGGCAACGTGAAAACTTGGGTAGATCCCTTTTATCCTATCCACTGGAGCAGTGATGCACATGCCAGACCAGTATTAGAGTTGTGGCAGGTGACTAACAGTTGTACATTTGCCTGTTACAGATAGACTGTCATAGGCTGATCTAGCATAAAAATGAGGTATCTATTGAATACATCACCACTGGTGACATTGGCATCCTGTAGAAGTGTAGATCATGTTACACCTAGTATAGTTCCCTTTTTTTTACGTCCACAGTACTCGGTTGTGGCAACTTGGGCTTCAGTAGGAGACTGCACTATTTCCATTATAGAAACATTGACAACTGATGTACCGAGGATAGACCAAGAGGCAGACAGCTCTGTTCTCAAGTGTAGTGGCTCAACCCAGTCACTGCAGCTTAGCTTCCAATTGGCTTCCAACTAATGGGATCTGAACTGCAGTAACCTGTACTGACCACCACAAAGAACCGGAGCTGTCTTCCTCTTTTATTCCTCGTTTAGGTGCCAAGTGTTGGGTTCCTCACCTAAGTTGATGCACAAAATTATAAGTAGAGAGAATAACCTTTATAGTTTTTCTTAAGGAAACAAAAAAATGTTCATTCCTATTTGGTGTAGATGACCCTTAATGTTAATATGTACCACAAAGTGTGTGATATATGTTACATTTTCTTTTATAGCTACTTCCGGTCACTAGTTGAGCAGTTTGAGGTCCAGTTGCAGCAGTACAGGCAGCAGATTGAGGAATTGGAGAACCACCTAGCGACACAGGCTAATAGCTCCCACCTAACGCCACAAGGTAAGGGTTTTGGAGCTTGGAACTGCAAGGTTCGAGCTTGTTTGTGCTTTTTAGTAAAAATTATACACGTCTTATTTTTTTCAGACCTTTCTATGGCAATGCAAAAGCTCTACCAGACATTTGTAGCTTTAGCAGCACAGCTGCAAGTAGTCCATGAAAATGTCAAGGTATGTGCAAGTGTAAGGCGGAGGCTTTCCTGCAGAGTGTGAATTGTACATGCAGATAACTTTTTTTTATTTGATTCATCTTTGAGACTTCAAAATGTATTGATGAACATCCACCGCTCATTAGCACAGATAACACACGGGCTACAAAACTATCATACTATGGTTCCATTGTTTGACCGTGGGATGCTCACGGAGCATTCAATTTATTTTTTTTTTGTTTATCCCCCCCACCACACCCGGAACCACAGGCAGAAATAGGACCTACTCTAAAATTTGTTGTCTGCCTGTGATTGCAGCTCTGGCTGTATTTTCTATTATCGGCATGAAAGCAAATCTCATACGCGAATGACACACATGCCATAAGCAAGAGTCCATTGTTTGCTACTCATGAATGGACACAAAGGGACATTAGGGACGTGTATATGTGCCCTTAAAGCAGTGGTGGCGAACATTTTTAGGGACAGAGTGCCAAAACTACAAGCAAAAGCCACACATGCCAATTTAAAGTAGCTTACCTGAGGAAACCAATAAAGGAGAAATTCATATTATTATGATTGTAGTCCCCTTAACGGGATGAATCACAGGGGCTACAATGATAATCAAGCTCTGTCCACACTTCCTTGATTCAGGTCTTGAGTCCTGAATGGTGACCTTTCTGCTGGTTGATCACCTAGGTGTCCAAAAAGAGGGCTCCAAGTGCCACAGGTTTGCTATCACTGCCTTAAAGGAAGTAATTTAAAATATTCTCTATTCTAGTAGGTATATTGTTAATTACTACCTTGAATTGGCTGTGCTCTGGTATTTTTGAAGTGTCACACTATGCACTAACTCATTATAGTAGAATATATACTGTTAGGACCTTTTTTTGTTTCAAACTGCACTGACTTTCCCTCAGATGCTCAAAGAACAATACCTTGGCTACCGAAAAGCCTTCTTGGGTGATCCCACAGATGTGTTTGAAGCCCGGAGAACTGAAGCGAAGAAATGGCAAAGCGCCCCCCGTATTACCACAGGACCGACTCCTTTCAGCAACATACCAAACGCGGCCGCTGTTGCAATGGCCGCCACCCTGACCCAGCAGCAGCAGCCTGCTACAGGTCTGAATGCATTCAAGTTCTAGATACTTTACAACTGCTCAGTAAACTTCTCTCTGTGCTGGATCTTACTGCTGGCAATATTTTTTTACCTTTTTCTCTTACTGCTTAGAGCTTCTAGACTAGGCAGGGGTTTAGCCTTGGCAATAATTATACCTTGGTGTGTGATTTGTTCCCCCCACCCCCATATTTAATCCGCCTGCTTGTTTTTTCTATAAATCTTTGGGTCTTAAGCTGTAGGTGAGTTGTTATACTTGAAGAGACTATTTGATGCCTAGACACTGAGAAACTTCTGACCTGAAGTAATTGTGGCCTTGTTAATGGAGAACTAGTCTCATAACTGACTTCATCTCAGAATGTAATTTCCATACAAAGCATGAAGATAATAGGCAGATTACCATTACAATGTAACTGCTGCTTTAAGAAAACCTGCCGCCCCTCCTGATGTGTGGGGCCACCTCTGAGAAATGTGCCTTGTGCTGTTTCTATATTATTCCCCCCCAGAATTGTATGAAATGACATTTGGTTGTTATAGTAGGTTAAAGCACCATTGAATATGAGAGTGCTATATAAAGCCTTATCAACTGATGACAACTTTGTTTCCAATTCGCTCAAACATTTTTATGAGGAATAATAGAGGGGTGGCACAAGACTATAAAACAAGGTATTTTCTATAGAATCCATGGTAGAAAAGAGGTATCCCTTTTAAAGGGGTTTGCCACTTGTACTTGATTTTAACAGGGTAAGTGTAAAATCCTAATGGGATCGCCCATATTACACTTGCCCTGTTAAAGATTGCTGGAGCCAGAGGTCGCATTAACGCCTCACCAAGCGTCATAGACGCATGCTGAGGCGCCATTACCCCCCAAAATAATTGCCATGCGTCAAAGTACGCATGGCAATTATTTCCTGTAGCGCGCAGGCTGAGCGGTTCAGCGCGCTGCAAATGAGGGCAATGTCTATAGAGCGATCACAGCGCGCGCTGGACCGCTCAGCCTGACACGTGACTCAGTGTCAGGGGCGGGCAGGAGAGACCCGGAGCGACAGCGCAGTCCTCGGGGGAGACATGCGGGCTGCTGCTACAGCTCCCCCTGCAGGCCAGTGTGTCAGTGTTATGTGATTCTATCGGGACCGGAGAGCAGGGCCAAGTGAGTGCAAACCCCGACCACACTGTACTCACTGCACTCTGTGTACTGTGTGTAGCGGGCATGCTCTGTGTAGTATGTGTGTGCCCTATGTGTAGTGGGTATGCTGTGTGTAGTATGTGTGTGCCCTATGTGTAGTATGTGTGTGCCCTATGTGTAGTATGTGTGTGCCCTATGTGTAGTGGGTATGCTGTGTGCTGCGTGTAGTGAGTGTGCCCTATGTGTAGTGGGTATGCTGTGTGTAGTGAGTGTGCCCTATGTGTAGTGGATATGCTGTGTGTAGTGAGTGTGCCCTATGTGTAGTGGATATGCTGTGTGTAGTGAGTGTGCCCTATGTGTAGTGGATATGCTGTGTGTAGTGAGTGTGCCAGGTGCTGCGCTGTATGTGTGTTGCATGCAGTGAGTGTGCCCTATGTGTAGTGGGTATGCTGTGTGTAGTGAGTGTGCCAGGTGCTGCGCTGTATGTGTGTTGCATGTAGTGAGTGTGCCCTATGTGTAGTGGATATGCTGTGTGTAGTGAGTGTGCCAGGTGCTGCGCTGTATGTGTGTTGCATGTAGTGAGTGTGCCCTATGTGTAGTGGATATGCTGTGTGTAGTGAGTGTGCCCTATGTGTAGTGGGTATGCTGTGTGTAGTGAGTGTGCCAGGTGCTGCGCTGTATGTGTGTTGCATGTAGTGAGTGTGCCCTATGTGTAGTGGATATGCTGTGTGTAGTGAGTGTGCCAGGTGCTGCGCTGTATGTGTGTTGCATGCAGTGAGTGTGCCCTATGTGTAGTGGGTATGCTGTGTGTAGTGAGTGTGCCAGGTGCTGCGCTGTATGTGTGTTGCATGTAGTGAGTGTGCCCTATGTGTAGTGGATATGCTGTGTGTAGTGAGTGTGCCAGGTGCTGCGCTGTATGTGTGTTGCATGTAGTGAGTGTGCCCTATGTGTAGTGGATATGCTGTGTGTAGTGAGTGTGCCAGGTGCTGCGCTGTATGTGTGTTGCATGTAGTGAGTGTGCCCTATGTGTAGTGGATATGCTGTGTGTAGTGAGTGTGCCAGGTGCTGCGCTGTATGTGTGTTGCATGTAGTGAGTGTGCCCTATGTGTAGTGGATATGCTGTGTGTAGTGAGTGTGCCCTATGTGTAGTGGGTATGCTGTGTGTAGTGAGTGTGCCAGGTGCTGCGCTGTATGTGTGTTGCATGTAGTGAGTGTGCCCTATGTGTAGTGGGTATGCTGTGTGTAGTGAGTGTGCCAGGTGCTGCGCTGTATGTGTGTTGCATGTAGTGAGTGTGCCCTATGTGTAGTGGATATGCTGTGTGTAGTGAGTGTGCCCTATGTGTAGTGGATATGCTGTGTGTAGTGAGTGTGCCAGGTGCTGCGCTGTATGTGTGTTGCATGTAGTGAGTGTGCCCTATGTGTAGTGGATATGCTGTGTGTAGTGAGTGTGCCAGGTGCTGCGCTGTATGTGTGTTGCATGTAGTGAGTGTGCCCTATGTGTAGTGGATATGCTGTGTGTAGTGAGTGTGCCCTATGTGTAGTGGATATGCTGTGTGTAGTGAGTGTGCCAGGTGCTGCGCTGTATGTGTGTTGCATGTAGTGAGTGTGCCCTATGTGTAGTGGATATGCTGTGTGTAGTGAGTGTGCCAGGTGCTGCGCTGTATGTGTGTTGCATGTAGTGAGTGTGCCCTATGTGTAGTGGATATGCTGTGTGTAGTGAGTGTGCCCTATGTGTAGTGGATATGCTGTGTGTAGTGAGTGTGCCAGGTGCTGCGCTGTATGTGTGTGTGCCAGGTACTATGTATAGTTAGTGAGTGTGCCAGGTGCTGCGCTGTGTGTGTGTTGCGTGTAGTGAGTGTGCCCTATGTGTAGTGGGTTTGCTGTGTGCGTGCGTGTGCTGCGCTGTTTGCGTGTGTGTGCCAGGTACTATGGGTAGTGAGTGCGCTGTGTGTCTGCTGCGTGTAGTGAGTGTGCCCTATGTGTAGTGGGTATGCTGTGTGCTGCGTGTAGTGAGTGTGCCCTATGTGTAGTGGGTATGCTGTGTGCTGCGTGTAGTGAGTGTGCCCTATGTGTAGTGGGTATGCTGTGTGCTGCGTGTAGTGAGTGTGCCCTATGTGTAGTGGGTATGCTGTGTGCTGCGTGTAGTGAGTGTGCCCTATGTGTAGTGGGTATGCTGTGTGCTGCGTGTAGTGAGTGTGCCCTATGTGTAGTGGGTATGCTGTGTGCTGCGTGTAGTGAGTGTGCCCTATGTGTAGTGGGTATGCTGTGTGCTGCGTGTAGTGAGTGTGCCCTATGTGTAGTGGGTATGCTGTGTGCTGCGTGTAGTGAGTGTGCCCTATGTGTAGTGGGTATGCTGTGTGCTGCGTGTAGTGAGTGTGCCCTATGTGTAGTGGGTATGCTGTGTGCTGCGTGTAGTGAGTGTGCCCTATGTGTAGTGGGTATGCTGTGTGCTGCGTGTAGTGAGTGTGCCCTATGTGTAGTGGGTATGCTGTGTGCTGCGTGTAGTGAGTGTGCCCTATGTGTAGTGGGTATGCTGTGTGCTGCGTGTAGTGAGTGTGCCCTATGTGTAGTGGGTATGCTGTGTGCGTGCGTGTGCTGCACTGTGTGGGTGTGCTATGTGTAGTGAGTGTGCCCTATGTGTAGTGTGTGTTCCTCTCTGCAGGTCTCTGTATATATATCACTGATAACAGTGTAAAAAATTAGTAATAAAAAAAAAAGAAAAAAAACATTAAGTAAAAAATAATAGTGTTAAAAGAAAAAGCGTAACGCCCTCAAACCCCCAAAAATAAATGTAGAAGCGTCAGCCCCGGCCTGTTCTGTTGGGGGGGGGGGCTCCAGCCGGCCCCAGCCCACTCTATAAGTTGGGGGGGGGTGTCTTCGGGGGCCGGTGTCAACCCTTGTCCACTCTGTAGGTTAAGACAATGGAAAAGTTGTGCACCACTTGTGGCAAAAAAAAAAACTTGGGCTTTAATGATTTTCTTGTATTAATAAATGTTTATTAGATCGTTAATAGACATTAATAGATATATATACGACTAGGAGTTATATATTTGTATTACTGAATATTTCATACTCCTCCTCAGCTAAAAATACTCCTCAAAAATGGTGAGAGGAGTATTATTACCCTTCCAGAAAAATGTTAGTGCGACCTCTGGCTGGAGCCCTGGGTCGCTTGATCCGTGGCACCAGGCAAACTTTAACAGCATAAGTATAATATGGGTGACGTATACCCAGTTATTTATTGGGGACCACCTATAAGGAGAGGTGGCAGGTCACCTTTCATAACAATATCTCTAGACTAAAATAAACACTCGGGTCTCTTGGCCTTTGAGTGTTGAGCAGCAAAATTCTTAGATTTTCCTATCTGTCAGGTAGACTGAATATAGTATTGCCTGCATAGACGCATTTAAAGCCGCAGCTTTGTAATACAGAAGACAGAACATCCCATTTTATGTCTCTGCAGGGGATATGGAGCTTTGTATCATCCGCTATAGAGCTATATTAAGAAAGAAAGTTTAGCAAAGAATGAATCTGATCACATGACAAACCACGGCTTCAGTTATCCTGGTTCTATATTGCTTAGCTTCTTTCCTCTTTTCTGATTATCTTGCTTCAGGACAGACCATTTATTATTCAACATATTGTATTTCATTAACCTTCAGACCTTGGAACTTGAAGGAAATGGTAGATTGTAACAAAAAAAACCTTGAGTTCTATTCATTCTTTCCTCATGGTACCACAGTGACCTGACTATGTAGTGCTGGCACCTTCTCTATAGCCTCACGCATTCCCCCTCCTTAGGGTTAGGCTCTGTACATGGCATCATGAATGACGCTCTGTGTATAAGCCGTCCGGAAGCAAAGCAATACATAGGTTTACAAACTCAGCGGAAATCCATCAGTGGCGTCACACGATCTGTGACGGAATCGGGAAATCTATATGGGTTGTTAAAGGAACACTACAGTCACAGCTAATTCGTTGAACAATGCCGGGTGCAGGAAGAGCAGGACTCATTGTATTCCTAGAACCTGGAGCTCTTCTCCTCCCTTCAGGCCCGGCACAAGGTATAACTCAACGAGTCGGCTGTGACTAGAGAGTTCCTTTAAATGGCAAAGTGACTTCGTTTTTAAGGTCTAGGTGTTTGCGCAGTTGATATTTTATCTTTGGAAAATCTTCTTTTCACTAGTTTTTCACGCCAGGTGCCGCCTTATATATTAGTGCCAAAAACTACCCCAATCCTTTGCAGCAAATGACTACTCAGACTTTGTACCTGTTCATGCCCTCATGGTATGTCAGTCACTTTTGTATCTCGTCTTCATATATTTTAAGAATGTGCGCGTGCATATATACCTTACCGCCAACGTTTGGTTATATTCTGTTTGTCCGGGTTAAAAGGGATTTCCCACAGTGGACCGATCTGCAGGGTGACTGATGCCCCGCTGATCACTAGAGAGGGTATTCTACACCTCCCCCTTCTTGCATAAAAAGATGACAAAATGACTCCTGTTTTTGCACACTTTCTTTTGCTCCATTTATTGTTTGAGACTGGTGGAAGCAGCCGAGCGCTGTACACTGTGCAATTTCAATCAGCCCCATTAACCTGGGAGCTCACCGCAAATTCTCAGCCATATAGTCTAATCTAAACTCTAAACTTTAGGAATGGGGATGTTCTGGACCCCCAGTGATGAGATTTTACCTGGTGGAAATCCCTTTTAAAAGTTGTTTTACATAGTCTGGAATTCCTATCTATGCTGATTAGACCATTTTTCATCATGGCTGACTTTTGTTAGTTGCCCTTTCTTTATATTTATGAGTTTTAACTTGTATATAGTTGTAGAATCACTACAATTTTTAGTTGTTTTTTGTTTTTTTTTCTTTTTTTAAGTCTACCTCCAATGAGAGAGCTCATGCATAGTACCTTTCATTTCAGTACTTTAAATTTTAACTCTTTTGTGGTCCTGACTGTCTCCTATGTTTGCACCACAACACAGTCTGCTTTATGTAGACCGGCTGGATTCTAACCTTCCCTGCTGGTCTACATTTACATGCTGTGTAAATCTGGGCCAATGTTGCTGTAGAAGCAACTATTTCTCCTCTATGGATACACAGGTTAAGTATGGTACCCAAGTTATCTATATTACTATATAGATACATGATATGTAAATCCATACTGATGCTGCTGTAATCACAGGTCTCGTGAAGCAGCTATTTCCCCTCTACGGTCACACGGCTTGTAAATACTTATTTGAATACTATACCCAAACAAGGTATAGTATATATATCTATGTATATAGCTGTATGATTACAGCTATAGCTTTCTCTCTCTTAGTCTTGCAGCTGTTATCAGCAGGGAGAAAGTAAAGGGCTCTAGAAATACAATTCTCCTCCTCGATGAAATGATTAGAATGAGCACTTATAAATTTTTTGAATTCTAAATTAGAAATGTGAATTTGCTTGTACTGCTTTAAACTGGATCACTGGAGTTATACTTTAAAGGTTCACATTGCATAATTAGTGTTTTTTTAGGGGGATGTTTGACGTTACCTTATTAAACGCCCCTTCTTGCTGTTTGCAGAAGTTAAGGCAATAAAAGTTGTATATATTTTAAGGTGCATTACAAATGCAGGAACATGTATTGTACCCTGTATTTTGGTGCTACAGAATTTGGTACAACAATAATGTTGTGTTTTTTATGTAAATTATCGTGTGTGACACTATAGTAGGCTATGCATATATTCACACTCTAGCTATATGTTGGCAGCCATTATGTTATCATGTTGAGGTTTTGGGCTCTGTACTATTGATGTTACAAATGCCATGAAAGTTAAAGGGATCAGCTATGATTGCTGGGGGGAAAAAGTGAAAATGGTGTAAAACAATTAAAAATTTATTTTGGTCTACTAGTGGATCCTGGACACACCGGAAATCCCGTTGCTGGCAATCTTAGTCCCTGATTGGCCTTGTAGCAGTTTGGTCCAGTTTACTAATGATGGGAATTTTGGTAAACGTGCAGGTCAATCTGGTGTAACAAATAAAGTGGTCATGTTTTTAACCATCAGTTTTGGGTGACATGGGAGCAAATATTTTTTTCAATTCTGTGGGTATAATTTAAAAGGGGGTTTTCCCATATTGTGTATTTATTACTAATCCACAGGACTGGTGCAGAGGCTCTGGGGTTCTGGTCTTGGCGCGGCACAGACAATTGGAGTTTCCCCTCGTGTGCGTGGCTACTTGTGTATAGACTCCTATAAAGGTGAAGGGAGAGTGACTGGCGCACATGGCAAATTCTCTATTGGACTGTGCTGTGGGAAGAGGTTCCTCATGGACCCGACCCATTGCGTATTTATGACACCAGCTGTCAGAATGGCACCAGGAATGTAATTTTTAGCTGGTGACCGGATCAAATAGTCTGTTTTGCTGATTTTAAATGCCTTTTTCAGCATTCTGAATCATTTCAGTGGTTTTATATATGTTCAGTTTGCATTATCTGTCTCCCTGCCAGCAGCATGTGGTGAGTCCCACGGGAGGAGCAGCTTCCGCCTGTCTCAGAGATCTCTTCCTCTACACTCGACCGTCTCCCTCCCCACTTCTTGTCATGTGCATTGAGCAAGCAGGGGACGAAGGGGGTTTTGTGGAGTACAGGAAGAATGCATGAGGCTGAAGCTCCTCCTCTCTGGGACTTGCCACATCCTGTTGGCAGGGAGCCAGGTAATGTGAAATAAACTATAATAAACTACTGAAATGATTCAGAATGCTGGCAAAGGCATTTTTAAAATGGGCACAATATAGACTATAGGAAGCTGTCACCAGATATAAAATAAATTTAATCCTTAATAATAAAAATTATATATATATTTTTTAATTATTGCACATGCAACTGAGTTGAAGTGTGGCCCTTAGGCCGAAGTGAAAGAAAGTAGTCAGTATTTACTCTTCAATTTCTTAAAGGGGTCCTTTCTCTACCTTTTACCCTACAAGGTACACATTTTCTTATGTGAGTTTTAGCATATTTTCTGTTTTGTATTGTGTTTATTCACTACTTTACTCTAGCAGAGATAGCAGTGTTCGGATTGAACTGACTTGGATTATTATACAGATAATCCGCTGTAATTTATACATGACTACGTGACTGTACTGAACCCATAAAATGTGATGTATGATTTTTCTTAAAGCTACTGGTCGCTGTTATGGCTATGTTGGGGTACGTGTGACCGTAAGATGTTTTGGGTCTGATTTCACGTTGTGTTAAATATTTATAAGGTTTGAAGTGTTTTCCTATATATTAGAAGAGTAGGATAAGATTTGGTCTTAGAGTTTTGCCTTGTATTTTTAATCTATAAGGGCCGTTCCCTTTGAAAGTCTTCCAAGCCGCTGCCCACAACTACGATCATTGGTCAGTCTGTGTTTTGGGCCTGTTAGAAGGGTATACCCAACCTTTCAACAAACCGTACACAGAACATTAGTGCACTCTGTGTAAATAAGGTGTGACACTGTTTCCGGCAATCATATTGTTTGTGTTCTAGCAGAATTTTTTTTCCTCCCCTGCGGGAGATTTTCTTCTCTAGGTTGATAGGTGTAGACCTAGCTGCTGTGACTCACTGCTAAAGTCTTTGGGGTGGAACTTGTAAGACTACTTTGAGTTAACATTTAGACTAATCACATTCACAGTAGTTAAAGGGGTTGTTCCAAGGATTCCAGAAAACAAGGTGTTCATTGAGGGTCCATCTGCTGGGACCCCCAGCAACATGGAGAACAGAGGTTGCAGTCCAACTAATTGAATGAAGCGGCAGTATAAGAATGCACCCCTGCACTCCCTTCAAAAGTCAGGGAGGAATGGAAATTGCCGATCACAGCGCTCTGGTATCTCTGGCACTCCTTTTCACTGTCTCTGTGAGTGCCATAAATACCCCAGCAATGTGTTCTGAAGTTTCTGACTCTCCCATACAATTGAATGGAACAGCAGGGCACATGCTTGTCCTACCGCTTTACCTAGAAGTTGGAACGGGACCCCTTTATCTGCATTGCTGGTGTCCCGTTATTGTGACCAGTGGGATTCGGAGCAGTCAGACCCTCACTGAGCCTCTTCTTATCCCTTGCCCTGTGAATCGAGAAACATGCAAACGTGGTACAACCCCTTTAATGTCAAGTGACCTGATGGGCTAGCTGGCATTGAGAGGCTATAGTTATGTGGTTTTGGAGAAACGGGCAGGTGTGAAGCTTGTAATGAATATTTAGTTGGCATATAGGTCAGTGTGAACTATTTATAATAAAAGGAACAGATTTATTATAAAATTGATTATCTTAACGGAAATCTACAATTAAAATCCGTCATGATAAACCAGGGACAATTACTCATAGATTTGTTATCATTCTAAAAATCAACTTTTAACATTATGCTAATGAGCTAGAAAGGCTCTGTAGGGTTGTTACCAGAGCCCCTCTGTGTTGCAGATTCCTGCTGCAGTGGTCAGGACAGTGCAGAGCTATAAAACCCTGAGTATGTGGAAAAAAGAAAAAAAAAATTACTAAAAATATTTGGTGAATATTTCACTATTTCCTACTTTGCAGCCGAGCCTGCTGTATGAAAAAAAAACTGGTTCAAATGTTCAGTAGATATATATTTTTTTTCTCTTTTTAAATATATATTTTTTTTTTTTTAATTTTTGTTTAAAAATTGCTGTATTTTATAATTTTTCATTGGAGATGCGGTAAGGTCATGTTTCGGTGCAGAATGTAACCTGAATCATGTCTTTATCCCCCCCCAGCGTAGCGGGCACCAGGCTACCTGTTTGTGTGATACTGAACTGTCATCATGTTACCCTCTGATTTTTTTTTTCATTTTTTTTTTGAAAAATAAATGGAATAAACAATAATCTATGGTCGTGTTCTTTATATCAGTGCTATTCTTGCTAGTGTCCTTTCTGTGCCCTGCTCTTGTAGTAACCATAGTGCTTAATGAATGACTATGGGAGTGGTTGGTCATTTCCTCTCTGCCTTTAAGTTTTGTTTAATTTTTCAAGTAAGGAAAGTTTTTTTTTTTTTTTTTTTTTTGTTTTTTTTTTGTGTCTTTGCTTTTCTTTTTTGTATTTTTTTTTTTTTCTTTTTCCTTTTGTTTACTCTTCATACTAGGGCCTCGGCCTTCTCTGGGAGTGGGTTTTGGAGCACCATTCGGCTCAGCTTTGAGTACTGCTCTGCAGCCGGCTGGCTTGGGCTCTTCAAATCTTGGAGGTACTTTTTTATATTCTATTGTCGTGACCAATCTTTTATCAATGTATTACTGTGTTCTCTTGTGATGTGAAAAGATTGAATTGTGCTTCATTCCAAGGGGTTTTTAACTCCATGTTCAATCTTCTCAATTCTTCCTGCTCTATAATATGCTGCTTGAAGACAGGACACTATGTATAATCTGCTCAGCTCCTCCTGCTCTATAATATGCTGCTTGCAGGCAGGACACTATGTACAATCTGCCCAGCTCCTCCTGCTCTATAACATGCTGCCTGCAGATAGGATACTATGTACAATCTGCTCAGCTCCTCCTGCTCAATAACATACTGCTTGCAGATAGGATATTGTGTATATTCACCTCTGCTCCTCCTGCTCTATAAGATACTGCTTGCAGATAGGATATTGTTCAATCTGTTCAGCACCTTTTGCTCTATAGTAAAATGCTGGTGATAAGAATGAATTCTCATTGTGATAGGTTCTCTTTACACCACCAGTGCCTCTCTTCCTTATTGGTCAGTAATGCAGGTACACCGAACTAAATAAGGCTGAGCCTTTTGCCAAATCTGCATCATTTATGCACTAGATTTTCTATCTATATGTTGTTCTTCTTAGCCTTGTGGCTCTCCATCCTCCTGCATAGGCTTATGTCGTCTTGGCTCCGCTGATTCTTTGCTCTAGCAATTGGAACAGTATTTTATAGCCATATAAAACATGTGGTTTTGCCATAAAAACATTGTTTTAGGGTGGGAGTAGGGGAGAGCAGCGGTCGCAGCTGTCTGCCATCACGCGGCAGTAAAACCCCTGCGTGTAATAATGGCATCATGTGCGAGGTTACAGCTTCATGTACACATGCCGGGCTCGGAACAAGGGAAGCGCAAGGTCACGGTACTTTCAATGAAGTGAGATTTTTATCTGATGTACTGCACAGAATAACAGCGGGAAAGGGGGAAAAATATCCTCCAGGGGTGAACCACAGATTCTATGCGTGTATTCCACTTACGTTGGGGTTTACCTTGCTCTCTTTATCAATTAGTCTATTTCTGAAACTCAAGACGTGACCAAGAATAAACTTTTTGCATGTTTAGTTTGCCTGCAGTGCCTCTGCAGGACATATAAGGGATTGCATGGAGATGTCTAAAAATCGGTGGGCTGTCTAAGTGATGGGCCGGTCTGAGAGAAAAAATAATTGGTTATGTATGTATATTGTCATTTAATGAAGTATGTCCCGGTCAGTAGGATGGTTATAGGTCATCTTATTTTACATAGATTATCTGCATGGCATTAGCGCGCCTCTGAGTATTGTGCCGTAACCTCTGCTCACTCTTACTGCTTTTTCTTTGGCACTATCTTTGCTCATTTTACTCCATACTATTCAGAGGTCAGCGGTAGAGCTGAGTAATGTAAACCTTATTATGCTGTGTCCTTCTAAATGGTTATGCAAAGTTTAAAGGGATTCAATAATCTGTTTTGATCACCATAAACTGTAGACAGTGCTAGATATTAGTAAAGAGTTGTGTAATGTGTCTTGTAAGTAGTGAAAGGAGTTTAAAAAGTGAAGAATAATCCTGGTTTTCTGCTCCTACATTTGCTCTGGGCGGGTCTTTCACCCTGAAGAGCTTTCTGCCCTTATTAATAAACTGTTCCACAGCCCCTCCCCTCTGTGAGTGACTGCTGTAAGTATCCTATCAAAATCCTGATACAGCTGGGGGACGGACTGTGGAGTAGAGCAGTCCATATAGCAGAAAGGGGGTGATGGACCCGCCCAGAGCCCTTACAGAGCTGGATTATAACTCCCACTGAGCACTACACACAACACACACAATGGTGCGATTACACAGATTTCCATGGATAATGCCTAACGCTGTCTGCTGCTACTACAAAACTGCTGGGTGATTCCCTCTAAGGTCTGTTACTATCATTTCACAATGTGCACAATTGCCACTGGCAGAAGCCGGTCATATTATTAAGTTGTCGCACCTTGTAACAAAGACCGGACAGCAGAGTTTACTTGGACAGTTGCTTTGGGGCTGTTTATATAGGAACACGTCATATAACACATGCCCCCCTGTTTGCAAAGTTTATGCAGTTTGGTAAAACACAAGTGAATTATTCCAAATGTTTTTTTCAAAGAGTTTGAGACGCGTTGTGTGAACCCATACACCTGTGTTTTTAGCCACGTGCAGTCCCACAGCCCACAACCAAGCAAAATTACAACGTAAATGGATCAAAAAGCTATAGGGGAGTGGGACTGTTCTAATTGCCCATGGCTACCAATCAGAGCTCCGCTTTCATCTTCCCACAGCTGTTTATAAAGTTAAAACTGATCTCTGATTGGCTTCCATGGGCAACTAGAACAGGTTTAACTCAGAAACGCGATGATAAATCTCCCCAATAATGTGTATGTTTGTGTATATGGACTTTTTGTTGCTGCTTGTGTTCTACCCCCTGCACAAGGCATAACACAAGATGAACTTTTTACCTGTAGTATTCATTTTAGGAGCCCCGGGTGACCAGACCTGTGCTTCTTTCTATATAGACTTGTCTCAAAGCCCCTTTTCCCCCTTCCTCTTTAACTTGGCTATTTTAACGAATTGTTGCCGTTCATTATCGTTGTGTGTGTTGTAGGATAACCCTTGTAGATGTCTCTTGTTACAAATGATGTTCCATGTGTTTTGTCTAATACTGTCCCACTAGGATTTGGAAGTAGTTCTGCTTTTGGAGGTAACACCTCTGGGGCCTCCACCTTTGGCTTTGGAACTGCAAATAAACCATCTGGAAGCCTGAGCGCAGGTTTGTATTGTGTGCATATTATTTCAGCAGCTTTGTGTAATGACACCTTATGTAAGTTGCCTCCTATAGATCATAAGAAATTCTTACATCACTGGCTAAGGCTGGGTTCACATTGCGTGTTTTGTATACGCTAAGCGTATATGTTGGGAAAGCACCTGACGTATATGCTTAGTGTGTACAGTGACAAATGGTGTCTGACGGAAGCATGGCCGTTGCCTCTGTCGGATCACTTTTCCTCCTGATGCCAAAAGTGCAGGATGGAAAGACATTATAAGTTACGTCTTTCAATCCTACATCCTCTGCCTGAGCGAGGTATGTGCTCAGTGGAGCCAATGGTCGGCTACGGGGAGCGAATGCAGCGTATTGCATCTCTCACCGATGCCCCGCTGAGCGCATATGTTGCATGGCAGGAGGGAGGACCCAGTGATGTCATTGTCCTTATTTGGGGGAACATCCCGTTCATCGGCAGCAGCCAACAAATATACACAGTTCCCCCCAGCATTCAGGGGGAGGGAGGGTCCCCGGGCAATATATCCCACTGTATATGCGTACAGTGCAATACGTCTTTGTCATACGTATTAAGGACACATCAACATCCTCCATATGTGTCCTTACAATGTATAGCAAATAACGTGATATGAACCCAACCTAAGACACAGGTACAGGTTTTCTATGTTCTCACTTATTTGTCTTCAATTAAAATTCCCCAAGTGGTGAGCAATTGCCTTGGGTCTTGCCTCAAGAAGACCCCCGGGAACTGCTCTCACCTGGGACACATGCAGTCACTACAGGGGAAATTTTGTTTTTACACGCTAACCCTGACCAATGGCCAACCACATCTGTAGCATAAGGAGCTACTTGTTGTTAGTATATCTCCTACCTGAAGTCTGTGTAGGGGCGAGGTGGTCCAGTCATGAATTTGCAATAGAAAAGTGTCTAATCATAGACTTGAATGCTGTTTTGTTCACATGTGCTAACGGTTGCTTTAATGGCTAGCACACATCCCCATGTATTTCTATGGGTTTGTACACACAACTGTGGTTTCCTGTGTGCGAACCGACTGTCAATTATAGAGCAGGTGTTGATGTCATTGGCACGAGTGGACCTCACACACGGCCCTTGTTTGCAACCAAATATTACTCACAGCATTTAGCACCTAAAAATCTGCATATAGGCCAAACTGTGCACATTTACACTAAGGTTGTGTTCACACATTGCGTTTGAATTTTGTTTACTTGCGCAATTCAAGTGCTGTGCCCGATCTAGGAGATCTAAAAGTTTGTGATCGTGAACAAAATGTAAATTTTTGGCAGTAAACCGTACATACCACCTTTCGCTTCTTGCCGAATACAAGCATTCAGGTATAAACACATTTCACCTGCTGCACTAGGATTGGGTTTCTAAATGCAGTTCAAACACAGCATGTGAATGCAGCCTAGGGCAATGTCTCGCACATATTGTAAAGGCAATTCAGTGGTGTTCACAGTGTTAACATTGTGTTCACTCACGTAATATAATATGAGCATTAACATATTGTTAGCGCACTGTAAACACAACTAAAAATCTGCATAGGTTTGCGGCCTGAAAGCATGTACATGCTTTCATCGGGGGGTTTATGGCCCACAACTAATGATTTATCCATTATACATTCACTGAGACGCAGAGTACAGAGCTTAAGGCCGAGTTCACACACAGCGTTTGATTTGCGCTTTGAAAGGAGCTAGGCTTGATTGTATTCTGTTAATATACAGTGCAGTGGCAGCTCTTAGTAACTGCAGCCTCAGCTCCTATTGAAGTGAATGGGTCTTACCCTAGAGGTCATGGCCCACCTTTGAATGGTGGGCACTTGCCAGAATACTACAGGGGTAATGTATGGCTAGACTCAACGTCCCCTGTCAAAAAACTCTGTAGCTTCACGTTACATAAACAGGGAAAAGTCCCATCAATTTTTCTTTTTGGATGTGACATTCATGAAAATATAATGTGTAATGCAGCTCACATGCCCGGTAATGTCAAGCATGTCAAGCCATGTGTGAGGGATTGATGGCGGTGCCATGCGTTACATTTGCACAAGTGATCGCTGATCTCTCGTGACCCCAACCTCTTAGTTCCTCTCGTCTTATTTACGTGTGCTCCATCTTGTCCTCCCAGATTTAAAGTGAACCTGTCACTTAAATATGTGCAAGGGGTCATTTTGCATCCAAGAAACTAATTTTCCCATGGATTTGTAAGCCGTTTGGCAGAGCCTCACCGAGTCACTAAGAGATTTTTGGAAGGTGTCCTACTGGTTTAGGGCAGGCGGGGACGGTGTCCTTAGTTCTGACAATTTGTGTATAAGCCCAAGGGAATGTCAGAAGCAAATGAAACTTCATTTCTTTAAGTGATGGGGGTTCACTTTAAATAACTTATATATTTTTTTTTTTTTTCTCTCGTGATGTTTTGTCACTCATGAGTTCACACGCCGAAAGAGACGTAACTGTTCCACGGTGCAACATAAGTGGAGGGAATGGTATCTGATGTTTTGGCTAGGGTAGAGTTATTTAAATGGAAACCCTTCGCTCACTTAAATTAATGGTTTCAAATGTATTTTATCCCCTAAAGGATTTGGCAGTTCATCTACATCTGGATTTAACTTCAGCAATCCCGGGATCAATGCATCAGCTGGCTTAACCTTCGGAGTATCTAACTCCTCGACGGCGGGTTTTGGGACTGGATCACAGCTGCTACAGCTTAAGAAGCCCCCAGCTGGAAACAAGCGAGGGAAAAGATAGACGTTCTAGACAATATCGTGTAGTTAGTTACATTTTGAAAAAAAGATCTATTTTTCTAAACAAGTGCTGTAATTGTTGCCCAAGAGGCTTATAAAGTTTTTTTTTTTCAAATTTTGTTTTTCCCCCACCCCCACCCTCGATTATGTTCATGTCCGGAAGTGAGCAAAGGGAACCTGTTACATGGAAAATGTAGTCTAATATACTGATATCATGTCATGAGATGGAGGAGTTGGGAAAAGATTCACTCCTGGCTATTGAATAAAACCTATTCTTTTTCTGTATTGTGGAGTCCAGTGGGCGGTCCTTCTTGGTGATTGGCAGTGATTTTTGCTGCTAATGATAAGCACAGGTTTCTATCTGTAGCTCTTTATATTTTCTCTTTCTTCTCGCTAATGTGCTGCATGCCTATATGACACTATGTACATTATGCTCAGCTCCTACTGCTCTATAGCATGCTGCCTGCATATAGGTCAGTATGTACAATCTGCTCACCCTCTCCTGCTCTATAACATGCTGCCTGCATATAGGTTAGTATGTGCAACTTGCTCAACCTCTCCTGCTCTATAGCATCCTGCCTGCATATGTGTCAGTATTGTACAATCTGCTCACCCTCTCCTGCTCTATAGCATCCTGCCTGCATGTGTGTCAGTATTGTACAATTTGCTCAGCTCCTCCTGCTCTATAACATGCTTCCTGCATATAGGTCAGTATGTACAATCTGCTCAACCCCTCCCGCTCTATAACATGATGTAGCCAGACTAGACTCCCATTTTCCTGATGAATGGGACCCTTTTTAATGTGTTTTGTCTTCCCTGCAAAAATGAAAAGGACAGCAACTCAGTGTACACGAGTGTCTCTCTGCCTCAGTGGTAAAGTATTTCTATAGATCTGCTTGAACCTTTTAGGTCTTAAGTATTACAAAACCTTTGCTGTGTATAGGCTGTTGCTCCCCTTAAATTAGGATCCTCTTACTACAGGTTGGTGCAGTCATAGCCATGTTTTCTGACCCAAAAGAAAAAAACTATAGATGTTCATGATCGTTTTGTGTTGTCACTAAAAGCAAAAGGTGACCCCTCTCGGCTGTCCGTCCAATTTAAAAAAAAAAAAAAAATGTTCTTATTTAAAGGGGTGGTCCAGAAAGGAAAATTAAAACGCCATGGCTGCTTTCTTCTAGAAACCGCTCTACCCCCCTTTTGCATGGGTATCATTGTGTCTGATATTGTAGCTCGATCCCATTGTTTATTGCAGGGGTCAGAACCTATTTATAACATTTATGTATAAGTATGGTGCTGTTCCTTGAGAAGAGCAGCCATGTGTATCTGATCCTGGACAACCCCTTTAATAAGGTGTCAGTACTTATATAAATTAGTATGGATTTCCTCTTACACCTATATGTTATAGTTGAGACGTGTATTAGGGTAAATTTCACAGTTTTATGTTATCACTTAGTTTCCATCTACAGAGGAAACATCCAATGTTGCACTAGATGTGAAATCCATCCACTGACAATGGGTCTGTCCGGATAGAGCATCGTAATGGGGTTGTGACCCCTATAGGGGATGTGCAGATGTAAAGAGGTTATCGGGAGAGCCCTGGAAATATGACAAAAAAAAGTAATTTTTTAAATAGATCCTGGTGCCATGATGTCCGAGAGGTGGCCCAAGGAGTCTACATCAATGCCCCTTCGAGCTCTTAGTGATGGGTGTAAAGCTGTCCTCTCATTGACCATGCATCTGCCATTCAGTTGGGCAGTGCCAACTCCTGGACACTTGCAGCTGTGGTACTTGGGGGAAACAACAATTGGATTCGACATGCACCTTGCAAGTAATCCTCTCTCCACAGTGTAGCTGATTGGCGATTGTCCAACTGTTGGGATCCCCCCTGAACTTAAGGGTGACGTTACCGGTCTGGCATGTGTCCTGACAATCTATTCTGTAGTAAAGAAGTGTCAGAAATTACTGAGCACAGCACTCTGTTATCTCCAACAATCCCATCCTCTGTCTATGCGAGTGCTGCATAGAACTGAGCTCCGTGCTCTGCAATGTCTGACACTCCCATAGTATAGAAATGATCTGGACCTGCCGCCCCTCACCCATTACTCTCTAGCGGGGGCCGTTATTGTATACGTCAGTTGGACCCTCACCAATCGCCTTATCCTCTATCCTGCGGTACAACCCATCCTCTATACATTTCAGTCTTCAGTTTGGAGGTCAGTATTGTTGACACACACTTCTTTGGATGCTAAAAGTGATGACAATTCTTAGGTTCTGTTCACATAGAGATATGGCTGTGCCTCCCCCCTGTTCATCATGGCTTTCTATGGTTACTGTAATTTCTACCCTTATAAACCCGATCCATACACAGTCACTCTATTATTGCCCCATTCTTGTACTGCCCTATGAGAGAGAGGCCTACTACTTTTGCACAAGTCTGCATCCATAGTGTGGACATTAGGATGTCTCCGGTCACAGTGTCTGTTGTCCCGCCCGCCAGATTTTGGCTTCTGAATGATAATTTTTCCTTATGATAGAAGTCTGTGTATTTTTTATTAATACCAGTAATACAGGATGAGTAACTCCTGGCGCATGTTCTCACTATGGTGTCTGTACATGTACTACATTCTCAATATGTATATGAACTGGAGTGTAAGTCATTGTGAACGTTTTGTAGCACGTCTGCTTTTTCTCACCTATTTTTGTAATATTTCTTTTATGGAAAAAAAAATGCGATTAAAGAATGTAAAGTACAAGTCGTGGTGCCGAGTTACACGCATGATGGTCTTTCTGCGGGTCAGGAAAGGAAACGAAGTCTTCTGATTGGGTGCGGGGGGATAGTCATGGATGGACAGTGGCATCAGAGGGTCAAAGATGTAATCATATCATGAGAGACACCACAAACATGAAAAGCATGGCACAAGTACATAACACTGGCGAGGACCACCCATACATCACAAATACTCATCATTGACATATATATTATCTCCGACAACTTGAAGGGTCTAATATCTCTAATGGAAGCTTGGTATCATTGATGCCAGGAGTGACTTCTAGGCACATTTCCCCTGCAGTAACTCTAAAAGTACCTACCCTGTAATATATGGGAGGGTCTGCCATAGTAGTAGTGGCTTTTAGTGTGTATTGTGCTAGAATTAAGGGCTATAAGATAATTTTTTGTTAGAGAACCTATATCAAATGTGTTTCTCAGATTATCTCTTGTATGTGAAATTTCAATAGTTTAGAGATTTTATTTCATAGGTAAAGGTGAATATGACTCTTCTTATCCAATTTTCGCACAAGATGAGTCAAGTTTAGTGGTTGCAAGGGGAGTGTCAATTTAGAAGCCCCTATCTTCTGTCCTGTAGCACCTAGAAAAATGCTTTTTGTGTCTTATTGAAAGCTAAGAATTTCATCTTTCAGATCCCCAGTGATTCTATAAGCTCGGACCTGGAGATACTTGTAAAAACATGGTGGGAACTGGATCTTTATCTGTAGCTTACATTTCCAATTATGTCTATAGCTGCCTGTATCTCGGGTATGTTGCTCACAAATCTTTGAAAGACGAGATTTTTATCTTTAATACGACCCACAAAGCATCTTTCTGCGTACTATAGAAGATAGGGGCTTCTCAAGTGACACTCCTTCTGCAGCCACCAAACTTGACTCATCTCATGTGAAAATGAAATTGAGAAGAGTCATATTTGCCTAACTTTGGGTTATAATTTCTATATTTCATTCCCATAAAAAAAAAAAATCTATTTCATATTGTACTTGAGGGTATTGGTACTTTACTGGGGGTAAAACCTTTTGACAGGTTCTCTTTGAGATTATCCCAGCTATAATGACCCATGTGATGGCTGCAGCTAGTCACTGGCCTCAGCGGTCTTGTCCCATCTAGCAGCTGTGTCCATCGATGGGCTCTCAGTGGTCATGTGAGCAGATTTCCAAGTAAACCCAGACCACCGGTGGTGGATTTAGCAGGTAAGTGATTTATTTTTCTGTGCCGTTCCTCCATTGCTGTACACTACATTGTCATAGTGTAGAGATGGATCAGACCACTCCGGATCAGAAGACCCTGCAGTGACTTGGTCATACAAGGGTGAGCCGTCATTCCATGTATATAACACATTACCCAGGCCTTTATGACGTTTTAGGCAAATTCTAACTCTACAACCGTGAGCTTTTAAGGGAGCGGTGAGTGCAATTTTGGCACAAGTTCACAGCTTTGCTTTAGGAGAGAGTTGAGCTTTTCTGACCCATGTCACCGGCCCTGCAGCTTGCGAGATACTGTAGTGAAATATCGAGGCGAATACTTTGAAGGTCATCTCTAACCTGAATGTGATGGAGGAATGCCAGATACATTGCCATTCCATGCAATGTACGGTGTTCCGGAGCTGGAAATGTACGATTTCTATCATTTGGCACTCCCTTGTATGCATGCATACTTGGCTCAAGCTGAGCATGCGTGTGTTCTGTATATGGACCTGGGAGTAATAAAACAAAAAAATTATCTAATGCCATAAGTGTCCTATAACGGTCTGTAAGTTCAGTGTTCTTGTTAATTACATCACAAACTGTAATTTTGCTTCATATATTTTTATTTCTTTGGTATTGGCAAGGTTCATAAAGTTTGAACGACCTGTAACAGTTTGTTCCCGGACACATCTCATCCATTTACAATAAACTCCCCATTGTGCCCTGGTGACTTATGCACAATGCTAGACCTCGCTCCCTATCCGGTTCTTTTTAGTAGATCTGAGCTGTAATGCATGTGACAAAGAAACCCTGCTATTATGTATGCACTAAATGGGGGACATTAATAATGTGCCGGTGCTGTAAGCCCCGCTCTCCGTCTCCCCGGCCTCCTGATGTCTCCGGGGGGCAGCTAGGGTTGGCATATGAATTGCACTATTACCCCAGCCCTTTCAAGGTTGAACGGTCACCTGCACCCACAAGGAAGGAACGCCCTGATTTCCATACTCCTCCATGCCCACTTGGCATGATGCTGATGTAAAGGGGAAAGTAATTGCAAATATTTTGGTGCTTGTACGCCCGAAAACTGGTGCTTATGTGTTTTCCCTAATGAGTTCCATAGCTGTCAAATTTACCATTCTCAAGTCGGGCAATAGTGTTGCATACAGAGAAGAAATGGGAAAAAGCAGGTTTTGACATAGCAACTTCACAACTGGATCCCGTAGCTTATAACCCAACAAAGAAAAAGTGTTTTTATAAAAAAATAAAAGGTCTTGCCAAAGATGCAGCTGAGTCACGGAGACCTCCCTTGTATCTCCCGGTTCACCCTTCTCGCTTTATAAAAGTTGCACATCCACACGTGTCAGAGGTTTTCTCCTGGAAATGTATAGAGACTGTGAAACCCGAGTGTAGTTTCCAATGTTCTGTGGACTTTAGCTGTTTTTTTGTTTTTTTTTAAATTTAGTAAAAATATGTTTACTTCTTGGGGTTTATAAGAAAGGTTGTGCTAAAAGGGAATCTGTCAGCAGTTTTGACCATACAAAGCTGCAGACAGTATTAGCTATTGGCGCTGGAGATTTGTTGTAAACTTACTTTATGTATGTTGTTAATAGTGGCGGGACCGTAAAAAAATGCATTTATATTCCAGAATTGTAGCTGGACTGGAAGCATTGAGAAAATGTCCTCACACTGCTAAATTTTTTCATCTCTCTATTCAAACTACTGCACAGTCCCTGTAGTATCCAACCAGAAACAGCCTTTAGTGCTCATTGAGACCTCTTTTTAGTATGTTTTTTTGTTTTTTTTATGGATACCAAACTGACCCATTGATTTCTTTGGGTCTGTTCACGTCTCTGTTTTTGTTCATTGATGTTCAGACTGTGAAACTTTTTCCTCACATGCAGACCACGGACCTCCATATGGATCTGCCAAAAAAGCGGACAGGGCACGGATGACACCTTCGGTCCATTTTTATCTCAAATGTTGCTAGGCAACCAACTGGGCATGGCAAAAAGTAGATTAGAAACCCACTTTTTTATTTTTTGCCAACATGAAAAAAAAACACATCTGGATACAATACAAACTGCACGTGAATATCACACATGTGGATTTTGTTTGCTGACACATCCGTCTGAATGAACCCACAGAAGAGAGGGACTGTACTGTGTACAATGTAGAAACCTCACACACCAGCTCACCAAGTCCAGCTACAATCCTAAATTATATAAAAAAAAATAAAAAAAAAATTCACAGTCGTGCTGCTATAACATAGCAACAAAGGTATGGTTACACAGATCTCCACAGCCAATACCTAAAACTATTTGCTATGTAACGGTGGCCCCGTGTAGCCATGACTCCATGTGTAAGCTCCAGCATGAAGTCACTCAAAGCCAAGATGCCTCCATACACCCAGACCGGATAACGGCTGGGGATTCTTGTGGTGAGGGCCAAGTCCATCAAGGTGCTGCGAGAACACCAATAACGGCTATTTATGAGGCACAAATCAAACCCAACAATTCCCAAATTCCTCAGCAGATAAGAGCAAGTGGCTTGTGTGGGAGACATTGCCGGAAGAAGGGCTGGTTCTTATATAAGACAGAAAGCTCACACCATGGGGTGCGCAGTATAACTCTTTATTTAGGAACACGTACTGTTCTCAGGACTCAAATAACGGATCCGTGGTCAGTGTTTTGGATCCATGGGTCTACAGTGTTTAGTCTGTTTATTGAGCCATATGGGGGACCGGAAGGGTCCGACCTGGCGGAGATTTTATCCCAATGGAGAATATAGTTGACCCATGTGCCCCGTCCGACCTCCAAACTGGTGGAGAAAAAGCATTATGTATCTCCCCCATTCAGTCCACGCTAGAGAGTCAATAATGTGAGCTGGATTTTTTCATAGCAGTCTGATCCTATAGGTCACTGCCTCCCCATAGGACTATGGTCACACGATTTTTCTGGTAAGCAATGTCCTTTTGTTGCATTCAGCCCACATCGTAAATGTGGAGTTCATCATGGTTGCCAGATCGCAGCAAATAGAACAGCCAAATTTTGGCGGATTAGTAAAACGTTCCCATTTCTAATACAGTGCCATATGGTGAATGTCTCTGGCCCCATAGGTTGTCAATCTCAGTCCTTGCTCTTTGCTTACTGATGGTGCCCGTGGACGAGGAATGGCTCGTGACATTTGTGGACTCACCTCTAATATTCTGTTTTCAGAAGCAGCTTGTTCTCTTCTTTCCACTGAGGACACAGCAGGACTTGAGGCTGAGCATGCATCTATAGGAGAGAGCTAGGTGTAATCGGGGTTGGCTCCAGGTATCAGTAGGCCCCTGGGTGACAGAGCCTCAGTTGGCCTCTTTTGCAGTGAACTCATGTGGCTGCATTAAAAATTCTGAAACTAATATAGTCTCCTGTTCCCTAAAATATTCCCGTGTTTATCATCCCAAACAGCCCCCTCATGGTTATTTTATATAAAGCTCCCCACATCCCCTATGGATTAATTAGATACAGCCCCACCTCACCCCCATCTATTCCATATGTACACCCTCTTGTGGGCCCCCCCAAGCAGCTCGGGACCTTGACACTTGCCCTGGTATGCCCAGTGCTGGCACCGGCCCTGGGAGTAATCACTTTAGCCAAATCAATGATGGACATCATGCCTAATCATTACAAGAAACTGAAACATATGCATAGAAATTAAAATCCAAGATTCATATCCTACACTCAATGCCATGGATACATTTCCATTATGGAAGTTCAGCAATGGAGTCATCATCCCATGTGGATGGAAAGAGCTGCACCTCTTCTATATTATGGATTCACTTCTGCCTTCCGTTTTTCATTTTCCCTATGGCAATGTTAATAACAGATGACTGATCTTTTTTTTTCTCTAATAATTTCAATGGATTAGTAATGGTGTTTGTTAGTATATGTTACCAGGGGTATAACTAGGAGAGGCAGGGCCCCATAGCACACTTCTGAATGGGGCCCACTACTCCCTACATACATATTTGCATACACACATTTATACACTTACACAGATTTGCCCCAATAGCTGCTGACCACATGGGGCAAGTCTCCCCCCTACTTGAGTGCCTGGATCAGCTGTGTACTGTGGAAGATGTGCACTGTTATAAACATATACTGTACAATGTGCAGCATAATATGTATATAATGATGCACATCCTCCATTCTTATGCTATGCAGATCGGATGCCGGGACCCCCTGACACTGTGGGCCCCATAACAGCTGCTATGGCTGCTACCTGCATGTAAACTGCATCAATATTTTGCCCATGGTTAACGGAAGGCACTTTTCCGGCCTTAATTCAACATTGGTTTTTATGGGAGACGGATGGTCTTGTTTTGTATCAGTTTATCCACCTATCTGTTTTCAGACAGAAAATGCTCAGCAAAATAAAATATACATTTTCGTAACAGATTGCTTTAAAAAACAAAACAAAAACTAACAAACTGGAAGCAAGGGGATTGCTTTATTTGAACTGAAACAGATACATTGTACCTTTAGAATCCATTAATAAATCTGTTGAAATTACAATCCGTTATTTGAAAAATCGGAAACTGCTAAACGAACAGAAAGACGCAAACCTGAACGTAGCCATATTACATAACTGTGTAATGTCAAGTTCAGGGCCAGTAGGGGGCAGTGTATGTCAGGCTGTCGGGTCTTCCTCTCCTAAGGACTGGTTGGAAGCATTACAACTCTGGAGACTATGGCAGTGCAATGCAGATAAACGTAAGTCTATAAAAAACCAAGATCCTTCATATTTCCGCTGATACTTTCCTTACTTCCGTCTCACCTCCGCTTGTGTTAGAGAAGACAATTTTATTATGTTTTGGCTCAGCACATTAGGAAAGCTTTGTGTTCTGCATGATCCCTTTGCTGACAGGACATGTGAGGTTTGGTAGGAATGTTATCTGCACAAAATCCTGAGCAGAATCACATCATCCTATTTTTTCGGAGCCTCCAGAAGTTGCATATTTCACTTTGTGGCCCGTCCTCTGGTATCACATATGGATGACTCACTGGAAAAGGGAATAAATGCTCTAAAATATCATAAAAACTGCTTAGAAACATTCTCTAAGTTTCCACATTTTTCCCGTTATGTCTGTTTTCTGTTATCAAAAAGGTGAAATTCACATTGGTTCAAGGTCATTGGAGGATCCAGAAGTAACGGATAAGGTAAAGGCAGTCACAATGTGCTGCTCCATTTTTGCAGTCTGATTTTGTGTAATCTGTGGCCGAGCCCATTGTCCGCAAAAACGTTCCATAGGGAACAGTCACAAGTATGTGTTACCTATAAACAATGTAGCCCATTGTCACCTGGTCTAAGAGGGTAACAGTCTTGTTGCCCATGGCTACCTATCACAGTGCTGCTTTCATGTCTAATTCTACTCTGGAAAAATGAAAGCTTCAATGTGATTGGTTTCTCCAGAAAACAAAGACTAAGACATTTTAGACATTTTTCCCTACTTTGTACCCCTGACACTAGTCTTTCTACCATATGGTGGAACATAGACTGTCTTCAGCTCTGCGATATACACTCACCGGCCACTTTATTAGGTACACCATGCTAGTAACGGGTTGGACCCCCTTTTGCCTTCAGAACTGCCTCAATTCTTCGTGGCATAGATACAACAAGGTGCTGGAAGCTCCTCAGAGATTTTGGTCCATATTGACATGATGGCATCACACAGTTGCCGCAGATTTGTCGGCTGCACATCCATGATGCGAATCTCCCGTTCCACCACATCCCAAAGATGCTCTATTGGATTGAGATCTGGTGACTGTGGAGGCCATTTGAGTCCAGTGAACTCATTGTCATGTTCAAGAAACCAGTCTGAGATGATTCCAGCTTTATGACATGGCGCATTATCCTGCTGAAAGTAGCCATCAGATGTTGGGTACATTGTGCTCATAAAGGGATGGACATGGTCAGCAACAATACTCAGGTAGGCTGTGGCGTTGCAACGATGCTCAATTGGTACCAAGGGGCCCAAAGAGTGCCAAGATAATATTCCCCACACCATGACACCACCACCACCAGCCTGAACCGTTGATACAAGGCAGGATGGATCCATGCTTTCATGTTGTTGACGCCAAATTCTGACCTTACCATCCGAATGTCACAGCAGAAATCGAGACTTATCAGACCAGGCAACGTTTTTCCAATCTTCTACTGTCCAATTTCGATGAGGTTGTGCAAATTGTAGCCTCAGTTTCCTGTTCTTAGCTGAAAGGAGTGGCACCCGGTGTGGTCTTCTGCTGCTGTAGCCCATCTGCCTCAAAGTTTGATGTACTGTGCGTTCAGAGATGCTCTTCTGCCTACCTTGGTTGTAACGGGTGGCGATTTGAGTCACTGTTGCCTTTCTATCAGCTCGAACCAGTCTCCCCATTCTCCTCCGCCCACAGAACTGCCGCTCACTGGATGTTTTTTCTTTTTCGGACCATTCTCTGTAAACCCTAGAGATGGTTGTGCGTGAAAATCCCAGTAGATCAGCAGTTTCTGAAATGCTCAGACCAGCCCTTCTGGCACCAACAACCATGCCACGTTCAAAGGCATCAAATCACCTTTCTTCCCCATACTGATGCTCGGTTTGAACTGCAGGAGATTGTCTTGACCATGTCTACATGCCTAAATGCACTGAGTTGCCGCCATGTGATTGGCTGATTAGAAATTAAGTGTTAACGAGCAGTTGGACAGGTGTACCTAATAAAGTGGCCGGTGAGTGTATGACACGTAAATAATAGAACCAGGGGGATCATTTAAAGCACATCTACCACCAGGATGAAGGATTGTAAACCAAGATCACTGACATACTGGTGTGTGCCCCCTCTGGCAGGATCCGCTCTTCTTTTAGATTCTTATGCCCTGATTTTTCAGGAAAAAAAAAGATTTAAAAATTATGCAAATGAGCCAGAAGGGCTCCATAGGCTCCCTCAGGCTCATTTTCATAATTAAAAGCTTTTATATTAAAAAAAACCCATGGCGTAAGAAGCTTAAAGAAGAGCAGATCCTTCCACAGCGGGCACACACCAGTATGTCAGTGTGCTTGTCCTTCATCCTGGTGGTAGATGTCCTTTAACCCCTTCCCGACGCGCGCCATACTAGTACGGCGCGCGCCGGGTCCCGGTGCATGGAGAGGGCTCGCGGGCCGAGCCCTCTCCATAGCCGGTAAGTCTTTGCTGCATATTGCAGCAAAGGCTTACCTGTAACACCCACGATCGGTGCTAGCACCGATCGCGGGTGCTTTCACGGCGATCGCCGTCGGTAATGCTGCCGGAGGTAATGAGCGCGGATCGCCGCTCCCCGATGACGTCACGGGGAGCGGTGATCCGTTGCCATGACAGCTTTGGGTCTCACGAAGGCCCGAAGCAGTCTCGTTTTAACCCATTCATTACAATGTGCTATCAGCACATTGTAATGAATGAGGAGTAAAATCCCCATATACTGCCATATTGCAGTATGGCAGTATATGGTAGGATCAATCAGACAACCTAGGGTTAAAGTACCCTAGGGAGTCTGAAAAATAGTAAAAGTAAAAGTAAAAAAAAGTTAAAAAAAAAAAATTATAATTAAAAAACCTAAAAATTTAAATCACCCCCCTTTCCCTAGAACTGATATTAATATTAATAAACAGTGAAAATCATAAACACATCAGGTATCTCCGCGTCCGAAAATGTCCGATCTATCAAAATATAATTACGGTTTTTCACTGCGTTTAACCTCGTAACGGAAAATAGCGTCCAAAGTCAAAAATGGCATTTTTTTGCCATTTTGGAAAATATAAAAAAATTTATAAAAAGTGAACAAAAGGTCGCACAGTCCTAAAAATGATAGCAATGAAAACGCCATCAAAAGTCGCAAAAAATTACACCACCCACAGCTCCGTACACCAAAGTATGAAAAAGTTATTGCCGCCAGAAGATGGCAAAATAAAAAAAAAACAATTTGTACAAGAGGTTTTAATTTTTTTAAATGTTTGAAAACATTATAAAACTTATACAAATTTGGTATCCACATGATCGTACCAACCCAAAGAATAAATTAGACGTGTCATTTGTGGCACACAGTGAAAGCTGTAAAATCCAAGCCCACAAGAAAGTGTCGCAAATGTGTTTTTTCACCATTTTCACTGCATTTGGAATTTTTTTCCCGCTTCCCAGTACGCACCATGGAATATAGAATACCGTCACTACGAAGTGCAATTTGTTACGCAGAAAATAAGCCATAACACAGCTCTTTATGTGGAAAAATAAAAAAGTTATAGATTTTTGAAGGTGGGGAGTGAAAAATGGAAGTGAAAAAACTAAAAAAGGCCAAGTCGTTAAGGGGTTAAGGACTTGCTGCCGTTTTAAAGGCAATGCTAGGATTTGTAGAAAGCTATAACGCTGCAATTCATTGATCACACATACATGCGCGGTTCTGTGTTACTGGTTTTCATTATGTTACCACCAGCGCACATGGACTTTCTCCAAGCTCCGAGTGTCTGTGATGAGATTTGGAAGAGTTTCCAAATCATGAATTCAGGAAACATTAACTCTTTGGCTGGTGGATAGGAGGCAATTACAGTAGTTCTAAATAACGGGAATGAAATCTCCTGCTTTGTGCTTATATAAAGTGTAGATATGGACTATCTTCGGACCATCCATATGGCAGTGATTACAAGCGTATCTCAGACAAAACATAGACCTAAAGGGAATCGGCCACCAAATTTTTCACATATACAGCTAGAGGCAGGTTCTTATAGAGCCCTATTAACTAAATGACACCCTTCTTTTAGCTAAAAATTGTTTCCATAAAAACCCCATATATCAACTTTATAATCTTGTCTGGTATATCCAGGGATATCTAGAACAAGTCAGATGGGGCATGGCCTCCTCAGGTTCAATCCAGCAGCCTGTGACAGCATGTAAGGTTCTTTAGCCTCCTAACATTATCAAACTGTACACCATGCATATATCTGATGACATGAAATCACAGCAACCTCCACGGACTTCTACTCCATGGAGGCATGCTGTGATTTCATATCATCAGGTACATACACGGCAGGAATTAAAGATGAGAGATCCCTTGTCCTGTTGTTCAGTGTGGAGCATAATCACGCCTCCCAACTTTTGGGCTAGAAAAAGAGGTGACAAAAAGTCCCTCCCATTTTCCAAAACCACGCCCATTATCCCACCCCTGACTCCACCCCAAACATAGTATGATATGGTATTGTCCTTATTGGCTCCCACATAGTGTAATGCCTCCTTCCTGTGCCCAACCCCCTATAAACCAATATTATAGCCCATACTACATATAGTCAGTAGCATCTATTGTGCCCTGCTTAAGGCAGCATGTAAGAGGGAAGTAGTATATATATTTATTTATTTATATATATATATATATATATATATATATAGGCTCATTTACTAAGGGTCCGAACGCCGCACTTTCGTCAGGTTTCCAGAATATTTCTGTTTTGCGCCGAATTGCCCTGGGATTTTTCACGCAACAGAAATCGGGGGCGTGGCCGTCGGACAACCCGACGGATTCGGAAAAACCGCGGAATTTAAAAACCGATTTGTGACAGAAGATCAAGCACTCACATGCACCGGGAAGAAGCAGGTGAACTCTGGCGGACCTCGGCGCAGCAGCAACACTTGCAGGAACTTGCGTGCACGATCTTAGTGAATCCCGGCAGACAACGCACCGCGGGATTGCGTCTGGACCGGCTAAGTAAATGTGCCCCAGTATATTTTGTATTATGTTGTCTATATGTTTGCAAATATTGGTTGCGTGGTCAAAGAGAGAACATTTCACAGAACATTAAATGGTGCCACCAGGAAGCACAATTTGTTTCTGCAGAAAAAGGCTGTTACACTGTCTCACTGTACCCCCTGCTCCCTCAGCACTGAGATTACAGAAGGAAGTGCTCACTGCACGAGTGCGGAAAAAGCAGCGGGAGGGTAAGACCGTATAACAGTCTGTAAAGCCGGATCACAAAGGGGCTAGGGTAACCCCTCTGGTTAATTATCATAATAGTAAAAGTTTATTTTAGAATGAAGGAGGCCATAGATAACAAATATAATTAGATTACCACAGTCACAGTGCCTGGATCTATGAGTAAGTGTCCCTGGTTTATCATGATGGATTTTGATGGTAGATTTTCTACCATCTACCACTAGAGGGCGTTATATTCATGTTTTTCCAGTGTTCACTTCTGTTCTATTCTCTTTAATGATACTGTTATACCAGTATATGTCACATGCTCTGGCATAAAATATATATCCAAACTATAATCATAACCAAAGCTAAAACCCCTTTGTGGGGACATAGCTTAACCTCCATTAGGGGAAATATTCCTTAATAAATCCCTTTATCAATGACTCATCTCCATAAATATTCACTTTTTAGAAAGCATCCAGGTCTCTTTGGAACATCAGCTTTTTTGTCAAGGCAATATCACAGATTTGGGGATAAGGGGGCACCATGTTCAAGTTTTCCAATAGTCATGCAATTGTCTGGAATTTTCTCAATCTTGGAATATAACTTTGGTCCTCACCTTAAAAGTAGGTTTTCTTGGTGGATCATAATAATTCCTGTCCCTGTCCCAAAAGGGGCTCACGATCTAATCAACCTACCCGTATGTTTTGGAGTGTGTGAGGAAACCGGAAGACCTGGAGTAAACCCATGCAAACATGGGTCGCAGATGTTCAAACTCTTTGCAGATGTTCACCTGGATGGGACTTGAACCCAGTACCCCAGCGCTGCAAGGCTGTAGTGCTAACCACTGAGCTCAATTTAGGGAAACCTAAAGGGGCTGGCAAATTTAAACTAAATTAATCTAAATATGACCCGGGAGAAGCCTAACAAACATTTATCAAACCTACCTTCATTACAAATTCTCCAACATTGCCCTGATCCACCTGTGTGGTCCGCTTCTTTGTCTTCCTGGTCGTCCTCTCTGTCTCACTCACTGTAGGAACACGATCCTATTCCTATTATATCCTATTCCTATATTGTGCAGTCCTCTATCTGGCCGTAATCTGTATAGCCATTTAAAAAAGTAGACGGTATCTGCTGATCCCGTCCACTCATGGATGCCGTGGAGAGCCAGGGAAACAAGTGGGGACCAGTGGTAAGTGACAGGTGAGTGGTTTTAGCACCCGCTATTGGCACAGGGAGAATGAGTTTTTAGCAATCTATTGCCCATGCCTAAAAGTTCCCAACCTCTTTAAATGGTCACTTACTTTTCAGCAAACTTCTCCTAAAGTTATAGGACAAATTGAACACTATGAATTATGAAATATCTCTATGTATTTTGGCTCTTTCCTGTCTTCCTTATCTGATTTTCAATTTGAAATGTGCTGAATTCCATCTTGCCAGTAAAACAGGACAGAAACTCACTGAGCTGTCAGATTACATAGAAGCTCTAAGCAGGGGGGAGGGGCGCAGTGAGTCACAGCAGCTAGGTCTCCATACACCAGCACATAGAGGACTGCAAAAAACAGAGAGAGAACAGAGGTGAGAGCTGAAAATGAAGGCTACAGCTCATTACTCTTCATGTACACATACTGGGGCAGATTTACTTACCCGGTCCATTCGCGATCCAGCGGCGCGTTCTCTGCGGAGGATTCGGGTCTTCCGGCGATTCACTAAGGTAGTTCCTCCGACGTCCAACAGGTGGCGCTGCTGCGCTGAAATCCGCCGAGGCCCGCTGGAATGCACTGAAGTTCACTGGCCTATACTTGGTGAAGGTAAGCGCGAGTCCCGCAACACTTTTTTTTTTTTTTTTTATAAATGCGGCGGTTTTTCCAAATCCGTCGGGTTTTCATTCGGCCACGCCCCCCGATTTCCGTTGTGTGCATGCCAGCACCGATGCGCCACAATCAGATCGCGTGCGCCAAAATCCCTGGGCAATACAGGGGAAATCGGCGCAAATTGGAAATATTCAGGTAACACGTCGGGAAAACCACGAATCCGCGTTTTTGTATTAAGGTGAGGTAGAGTTTAAATGCTTTGACTGTCCTGGACATGCAGAGTTGTTTAGTCTCCTCACTGGTAGGACAACAATGGGAGGGTATTACCTGGGCACTTACCTCCACCGGCTGCCAGGTGATGTCTTTCTATAATTACAGAGGATGGTGCCCTCTCCGCTGTAGGTGCAGTCACTGTACAGTATACGAGCCAAGAGAGCTAAGATTACCTCTTCATCCTCTCTCTCGGCACTCACAATAATCCACGTAAACAAAACACTGACAAAGGAAAAGCCGTCCTGGACCTAGGACAAAATGCTGAAATGGGACTAAGCCCAAAGACAACAACACCATGGGCTCGATTCACAGAGAATTACACTGAATGGAAATCTCTTCCCTACAAACCAAGTCATAATCGAGTTCAAGATATCGTCTTACATCAAGCATCTCCAACACCTTCCCAAATGTTCTTACCTGCATTCAGCATCTGGCGCCGCACACTTAAGACCCATAATCCATTACTGTACGGTAAACAAATAAGAAACGGCCGATTTATCAGCTTTTCCATGAAACTGCGACATATGAGGCGAACTCTGCGGCGTGTCCAACGGCTTATAGGATGTCAATGGGATAAATTATTTATACGTACGTCACTCGGCTCTTATAGTAACGCATTTTCCGGGCCCATAAAACGACTTTTTCAGCCCTGAAAAATTTTTCAAAAGGGTTCGTCTTATACACCTGGTGAGGAATGTAGGTATCCGGGATGCACCGCTGCGCCAATAACCACGACTCTTTCACCCATCTGACCCGATCTTCCTTCTGCGAGATGACAGGCAGAGAAGGTAGGGCGTGCCAGACGAGTGAAAGAGGCGTGGTTATCGCTGCAGCACCCCTTTCTTTCCCCCCCATACACCGCCATCCAGGACACCTGCGTCGGACCCTTACGTCGGACCCCGACGTGTGATGTGAAGGTTGTGGGTGTATGAGAAGCGGTGCTCAAGGGGGTTGTTTGCTACATATTGCCCTACAACTGCCCTGTCCTTCAGATTGAAGCAGGGTATATACACTTTATTTCATTTTGCCACCCCTGCTGCAATCCCCAAGGAGTCTTGGAAAACCTCTTTGGGGGTGTTCACACGTTCAGTTTTTTAGATCTTGTTTTCATTGAATCATCCAGAGAGTAGAACCTCTCAGTAATATATTATCACCCATTATTAGGGACAGCACGGTGGCTTAGTGGTAAGCATTACAGCCTTGCAGCGCTGGGGTCCCAGGGTCAACATCTGCAAAGAGTTTGTATGTTCTCTCCTTGTTTTCATGGATTTCCTCCGGGTCCTCCAAAACATACTGGTAGGTTGATTACATTGTGAGCCCCATTGGGGATAGGGATCGATTTGGCAATCTGTGTGCACTATATAAATAAATAAAGGAATTATTATTATTATGATCCACTCCTGCATTTGGCTTCAAAAACTGCATCACAACGCAACCTTTAAATCAACTGCAAGTCCGAGTAAAAATCTGTGTCAAAACAACAACGACCAAAACTAAATGCGGATTTAACTGTAGACTTAGATTTTTATTCATCCTAATTATGTGTATTTACTTTTACCAAGGTCATCTCCAGGTTTCTGTAGGCCCCTGGATGACAGAGCCTCATTGGGCCCCTTTGCAGTAAACTCACATGGCTGCATTAAAAATTCAGAAATTACAGTAGTCTTAAATTCTCTAGTTCTTCATACCAAACAGCCTCTTCATGGGTATTTTATATAAAACCCCCTTACCCCCTATGGCTTCATTAGATACAGTCCCCTGAACTCCATGGTTTCTTATGTACAGCCTCTTGGGGCCCCCCAGCAGCTCTTGCCCAAGTGCTGGCACCGGCCCTGACCTTTACAGTTCAGTTCAAGTCTCTTATATGTTTAAGTCATAATTTTATTGGATCCACTAACGCTCCCATCATGTAGACTGGGGTTAATAATGTCTTGTGGCCTTAGACATATATTTCTAGCCGAGGACTTCTTACTGCAGTCATACTTCACTTTCCAGGACACTGGAGCTGGTCTCACATCCACTACACAGGATTTTGCCATAAATCTATTTTCAGTAAGTTACAGAGAGGTTCTTTAAACACCCTCCTGCGCAGAATAAGAATGACATAATATGAAATTAAGCCAGGTCTGGAAAATGTCACCCGAATAATGAAGAGTTATCTTCCCTCCACCACTGCTGTGTGTGGGCCTCCGGGGGAGCAGACACACGTAATGTCACCTCCAGAGTAACAGCTGAGCAATGCTTGTGGCTACCTCCTGGTAGGATAGGTGCGCCCTGTGTCACAGGCTTATTTATGACCCGCGATCAAGTGGTCAGGTGCTGATTTTAACTGCAGGCAGGTGTTGGCCAGACAAGCGTCAGCAAACAGCGAGGACTGGATAACCCACGGGACCTCCGCCTCACAGCTTTCTCTAACTCACATACAAAAAAAAAGCTTAGACATTGAAAAATGAGACATTCTGGACTGTCTAATTCTCTTGTGATTCATTTCTTCACTAATGTAATATTTCTGCATGTTGTCAGTGAATAGAAACATCTGTAGAAACAGCTGACCAACAGCTGAAGCTTTGTTGCAATGTATCAAATCTATTTAATCCAGGTATTTCCTATGCAAGCTCACCTACCTGCAACCTCACCTACCTGAAAGCTCACCTACCTGCAAGCTCACCTACCTGCAAGCTCACCTACCTGCAAGCTCGCCTACCTGCAAGCTCGCCTACCTGCAAGCTCACCTACCTGCAAGCTCGCCTACCTGCAAGCTCACCTACCTGCTTGGTTTTGTTTTTTCATTTCTTTGTTGCGACTGTAGCGTTTTTGAGACTTTTCTTGTGACTTTTGTTACCATAGTCATAGGCAAGGGGCTGCTTAAACATTTCAGATTTTTGTGCAACTTTTCAGACAAAAGTCTCAAAAAAACAGCAAACTCACATGACTCATTTATCAACCACTAAGATAAATCAGGCAAGCCCAAAACCGTACAAAAAAACAAAAAACACCCAAAAAGACACAAGTTTCCAGACTTATGATAAATGTCCCCCAGGGTGCAAATTTAATTGTTTTGTCAAATTTACAGTTCACAAACTCCTAAAACCACCCCATAATAACTCCACAAAGTATAAAGGCCCCCACAATATTAGTGGCTGAAACCTTGTATAATGCCCACATCCTGCCCCCACAGCGTATTACATGCTCTTTTCTTTAGCCCCTCTGTATCTCTAGCCCCCTCTTTATAATGTCCACTTTTCTGTAGCCCTCTCCTTATAATGTCCACTTTTCTGTAGCCCCCTCCTTATAATGTCCACTTTTCTATAGCTCCCTCCTTATAATGTCCACTTTTCTATAGCTCCCTCCTTATAATGTCCACTTTTCTATAGCTCCCTCCTTATAATGTCCACTTTTCTATAGCTCCCTCCTTATAATGTCCACTTTTCTATAGCTCCCTCCTTATAATGTCCACTTTTCTGTAGCCCCTTCCATATAATGTCCACTTTTCTGTAGACCCCTCCTTATAATGTCCACTTTTCTGTAGACACCTCCTTATAATAGCCCCCTGCTTATAATGTCCACTTTTCTGTAGCCCCGTGCCTATAATGTCCACTTTTCTGTAGACCCGTGCCTATAATGTCCACTTTTCTGTAGCCCCGTGCCTATAATGTCCACTTTTCTGTAGACCCGTGCCTATAATGTCCACTTTTCTGTAGACCCCACCTTATAATGTCCACTCTTCTGTAGACCTCTCCTTATAATGTCCACTTTTCTGTAGCCCCCTCCTTATAATGTCCACTTTTCTGTAGCCCCCTCCATATAATGTCCACTTTTCTGTAGACCCCTCCTTATAATGTCCACTTTTCTATAGCTCCCTCCTTATAATGTCCACTTTTCTATAGCTCCCTTCTTATAATGTCCACTTTTCTGTAGCCCCTTCCATATAATGTCCACTTTTCTGTAGACACCTCCTTATAATGTCCACTTTTCTGTAGACACCTCCTTATAATAGCCCCCTGCTTATAATGTCCACTTTTCTGTAGCCCCTTCTTATAATGTCCACTTTTCTGTAGCCCTCTCCTTATAATGTCCACTTTTCTGTAGCCCCCTCCTTATAATGTCCACTTTTCTATAGCTCCCTCCTTATAATGTCCACTTTTCTGTAGCTCCCTCCTTATAATGTCCACTTTTCTATAGCTCCCTCCTTATAATGTCCACTTTTCTATAGCTCCCTCCTTATAATGTCCACTTTTCTATAGCTCCCTCCTTATAATGTCCACTTTTCTGTAGCCCCTTCCATATAATGTCCACTTTTCTGTAGACCCCTCCTTATAATGTCCACTTTTCTGTAGACACCTCCTTATAATAGCCCCCTGCTTATAATGTCCACTTTTCTGTAGCCCCGTGCCTATAATGTCCACTTTTCTGTAGACCCGTGCCTATAATGTCCACTTTTCTGTAGCCCCGTGCCTATAATGTCCACTTTTCTGTAGACCCGTGCCTATAATGTCCACTTTTCTGTAGACCCCACCTTATAATGTCCACTCTTCTGTAGACCTCTCCTTATAATGTCCACTTTTCTGTTGCCCCCTCCTTATAATGTCCACTTTTCTGTAGCCCCCTCCATATAATGTCCACTTTTCTGTAGACCCCTCCTTATAATGTCCACTTTTCTATAGCTCCCTCCTTATAATGTCCACTTTTCTATAGCTCCCTCCTTATAATGTCCACTTTTCTATAGCTCCCTCCTTATAATGTCCACTTTTCTGTAGCCCCTTCCATATAATGTCCACTTTTCTGTAGACACCTCCTTATAATGTCCACTTTTCTGTAGACACCTCCTTATAATAGCCCCCTGCTTATAATGTCCACTTTTCTGTAGCCCCTTCTTATAATGTCCACTTTTCTGTAGACCTGTGCCTATAATGTCCACTTTTCTGTAGACCCCTCCTTATAATGTCCACTCTTCTGTAGACCCCGCCTTATAATGTCCACTTTTCTTTAGACCCCTCCTTATAATGTCCACTTTTCTGTAGACACCTCCTTATAATGTCCACTTTCTGTAGACCCCTCCTTATAATGTCCACTCTTCTGTAGCCCCCTCCTTATAATGTCCACTTTTCTGTAGACCCCTCCTTATAACATCCACTTTTCTGTAGACACCTCCTTATGATGTCCACTTTTCTGTAGACCCCTCCTTATAATGTCCACTTTTCTGTATACCCCTCCTTAAAATGTCCACTTTTCTGTAGACCCCTCCTTATAATGTCCACTTTTCTGTAACCCTCTCCCTATAATGTCCACTTTTCTATAGACCCCTCCTTATAATGTCCACTTTTCTGTAGCCCCCTCCATATAATGTCCACTTTTCTGTAGACCCCTCCTTATAATGTCTACTTTTCTATAGCTCCCTCCTTATAATGTCCACTTTTCTGTAGCCCCTTCCATATAATGTCCACTTTTCTGTAGACCCCTCCTTATAATGTCCACTTTTCTGTAGACACCTCCTTATAATAGCCCCCTGCTTATAATGTCCACTTTTCTGTAGCCCCGTGCCTATAATGTCCACTTTTCTGTAGACCCGTGCCTATAATGTCCACTTTTCTGTAGCCCCGTGCCTATAATGTCCACTTTTCTGTAGACCCGTGCCTATAATGTCCACTTTTCTGTAGACCCCACCTTATAATGTCCACTCTTCTGTAGACCTCTCCTTATAATGTCCACTTTTCTATAGACCCCTCCTTATAATGTCCACTTTTCTGCAACCCTCTCCTTATAATGTCCACTTTTCTGTAGCCCCCTCCTTATAATGTCCACTTTTCTGTAGCCCCCTCCATATAATGTCCACTTTTCTGTAGACCCCTCCTTATAATGTCCACTTTTCTATAGCTCCCTCCTTATAATGTCCACTTTTCTATAGCTCCCTCCTTATAATGTCCACTTTTCTGTAGCCCCTTCCATATAATGTCCACTTTTCTGTAGACCCCTCCTTATAATGTCCACTTTTCTGTAGACACCTCCTTATAATAGCCCCCTGCTTATAATGTCCACTTTTCTGTAGCCCCTTCTTATAATGTCCACTTTTCTGTAGACCTGTGCCTATAATGTCCACTTTTCTGTAGACCCCTCCTTATAATGTCCACTCTTCTGTAGACCCCGCCTTATAATGTCCACTTTTCTTTAGACCCCTCCTTATAATGTCCACTTTTCTGTAGACACCTCCTTATAATGTCCACTTTCTGTAGACCCCTCCTTATAATGTCCACTCTTCTGTAGACCCTTCCTTATAATGTCCACTTTTCTGTAGACCCCTCCTTATAATGTCCACTTTTCTGTAGACCCCTCCTTATAACATCCACTTTTCTGTAGACACCTCCTTATAATGTCCACTTTTCTGTAGACCCCTCCTTATAATGTCCACTTTTCTGTACACCCCTCCTTAAAATGTCCACTTTTCTGTAGACCCCTCCTTATAATGTCCACTTTTCTGTAACCCTCTCCCTATAATGTCCACTTTTCTATAGACCCCTCCTTATAATGTCCACTTTTCTGTAGCCCCCTCCATATAATGTCCACTTTTCTGTAGACCCCTCCTTATAATGTCCACTTTTCTATAGCTCCCTCCTTATAATGTCCACTTTTCTATAGCTCCCTCCTTATAATGTCCACTTTTCTGTAGCCCCTTCCATATAATGTCCACTTTTCTGTAGACCCCTCCTTATAATGTCCACTTTTCTGTAGACACCTCCTTATAATAGCCCCCTGCTTATAATGTCCACTTTTCTGTAGACCCCTCCTTATAATGTCCACTTTTCTGTAACCCCCTCACTATAATGTCCACTTTTCTATAGACCCCTCCTTATAATGTCCTTTTATGTAACCCTCTCCTTATAATGTCCACTTTCTGTAGACCCCTCCTTATAATGTCCACTTTTCTGTAGACCCCTCCTTATAATGTCCACTTTTCTGTAGACCTTATAATGTCAACTTTTCTGATGTCCCCTCCTTATAATGTCCACTTTTCTGTACCCCCTTCTTATAATGTCCACTTTTCTGTAGCCCCCTCCTTATAATGTCCACTTTCTGTAGGCCCCGTTTTATTTAGCCATTTCCTTATAATGTCTCTTTTTCTATAGCCCTCTCCGTATTATGCCCAAATTTCTGTAGTCCCCATATTTCAAAGAATAATTTTTTGATGCCCCTCTTTCTGTGGCCCCACATTATAATATATCCTTTTCTGTACCACCTTCTTTAAACATCCTCTTCTCATTTGCTTTCAATTATAATACTCCAGTTTCTGCAGCCCCTTTTTTATGCTTCCTTCCTGCAGCACCCCCATTTTTAAAGTCTTCATGCTCCCTTTTCATTAGACCCAACACATTCCCTTTTTTGCCTTTTGTTTTTTGAGTCATGATGACAGCATCACATCACTCTCGGTGGCCTCTGCTGCACACAGTAGTGGTACAATGGCGTAGCAGGGAGCTCATAGCACTCTGCTTCACCTTATTATCCAGAGGATGTTGATAGAATTGAAGCCTGAAGACTCAAAAATCCAAGGATGTTACACTCAGTCCGGGACATTTGAGAGATACGGGGGCACATTTACTTCCCCGGTCCAGACGCGATGCATTGGCGCGTTCTCCGATGAGGATTCGGGTCTGCCAGGATTCACTAAGGTCCGTGCGCCCGATATCCAGCAGGTGCCGCTGCTGCGCTGAAGTCCGCTGGAGTTCACCTTCTTCGGGGTGCATGTTTGTGCTGATCTTGCGACACAAATTCTTTTTTTAAATTCTGTGTTTTTTCCAAATCCGTCGGGTTGTCTGACGGCCACGGCCCCCCATTTCTGTCGCGTGAAAGTCGGCGCCAATGCTCCAAAATCCGATCGCATGCGCCAAAGTCCTAGGAAATGCATAGCAAACCTAATTTGGAGGCTAGACATTTCCAAAAATCGGCAGATTCCGGATACCCAAAGTAATTTTGTTTGTTGGCTCCAATCTCACAAAACTACACCTAATACTGAAGGCCATCTAATAACTATCCTCTGTGAAGAACCTACTCGTCCCTCTCTCCTGTGGTAATGAATACATGTAGATAGGGGACAATAACCCTAAGGTAAGGACCGCTGTATTCGCTGCAGATAATTTAGCTATGAATTAGTTACTATTTATAGAGGCACTTACTCACATGCATTAAAACATTTTTAATTGACCAATTTTTGGCCCAGGGGAGGAGGTCATATCTCCTGTGTTGGATTTCTGGCATGCTGTTGTGTCACTTGCGGTTACTTCCATATGCCATCGTATCTAATCGTATTACCTCTCGCAGTTATATATATCTGTCTGCAACTGTATCACTTCCTGAGTGCAAAAATAGATGGACATTTCGGTGGTTCATATGAACCATTTGCTCAGAATACTTTCCCCATCTGGGATGCCATGATCCTGCTCTAGTGAATGTGTTTTTACATACCAGGCAAGGTAAAGTGGTCAGCTGTTGTCACTATGCCAGTGCAGGGACTGTGAAAGTCCAAGCATATACATGGCCTCTATGTTTTCAGGAAGGAGAAGTATGCAGGGGTAGAGTTATAGTGGGTGCACATGTTGCTGTTGCACCCAGGTGCATACTGTGGACTTGGCTGAAAGGGGTTTGACCATGTAACTTAAAGGGGTTGTCCACTTTCAGCAAATAATTGATATGGTTGATGTAATAAATTTATATAACATTTTAATATACTTTCTTTAGTAATTCCTCACTGTTTTCTATATCTCTGCTTGCTGTCATTCTACAGAAAGCTTCTCTTTTTTACTTCTTGTGGATATAAACCGGTCCCTGCTCATGTGATGTCACACAGGTACACAGCACATTTTATCCCTGGTCATGTGATGTCACACAGGTGCACAGCACATTATGTCCCTGGTCACGTGATGTCACACAGGTGCACAGCTCGTTATATCCCCGGTCCGGAGTTCACCTTCTTCTTCCCGTTGTATGTGAGTGCATGTCTTGAGACAAAATTTGCGATGTTAAATCCCGCGCGTTGTCCGAATCTGTCAGAGCGTCCGACGGGAAGCCTCCCCAATTTGTGTCGCATGAAAGCCGGCCCTGATGCGCCAAAATCCAATCACGTACGACATAAAACCCTGTTAAATGTGTCGTAACACAGAAATCGTCGGCAAACCCGACGAAAATGCGGTCCGCGGACCCTTAGTAAATGAGCCCCAATGTGCCCACTAGGAGCCCATGGGCTGAGAGACTATCCTACTAACATTATACAGCGGAGGAATGTGCTCAGCTTCCCTTGTGAATCTCCTGGCACATCAGTCACACACTATATTGCACCAGGCTTGGTGACATGTCTCCCCCCGGGGACATCTGCCCCCTGTCCCACCCCACAGGCAGCTGCTGATCTTAATTACTTGTTAAAACCCCTAATGATTGACATAATCATAAGATGTCCACGAGAGGCAAAACAAAGCAGGGAACCAGATCCAGTACCCTATTACATTTCACAGACACTGGAATTATCTGTAGAACCAGAGAGGATGATGGGAAAAAAGACACCACAACTTGTAGGGTCTGGAAAAGTCTTAGGACCACATTTATCCTAGTTCTTCATTATAACCATTACTAGAATCTGTCTGAATGTTCAAGTTCTACGGTGGCTGAGTGGGTAGCACTTCTGCCTTGCAGCGCTGGGGTCTGGGGTTTGAATCCCACCTGGGTCAACATCTGCAAAGAGTTTGTATGTTCTCTCTGTGTTTGCGTGGGTATCCTCCGGTTTCCTCCCACACTCCAAAACATACTGGTAAGTTGTTTAGATTGTGACCCCACATAGGGACAGGGACCAATTTGTCATGCTCTGTGCAGCGCTGTGTAATCTGTAGGCGCTATATAAATAAAATAATAATTATTATTATTCTAAGGGTATATATTACCCTCCATGACAGAACCTCTTTAAGAAGACCACCCCCTTATGCAGAGCAGATTTGTTGTGATATATACCATTGTACACTCCCCTTATGCTCCAGTTGTAACCCTGTGCCCAAGAAATGCCAACCTGGAAAATAAATTGCTATGGCGTCTAATGATTTACTCCTATTAACCCCCTTCCAGGCAATGTATGGAGATAGCCTGCATTTCATGTCCCTGCCTGGATGCCTGAGTACTGCGGAGAGAGTGACAGCACCCCCCAGGATGATGACAGACGGGGGATCATTTGTATAGTTGGCATTAAACAGTTCACAGATTGTTTTCACCAACCCAGAGATTCTTAGTCACAGGGGACATAAACATTATGGGGGAGATTTAGAGCAGAACTGTTTTAATTGGGCAACCAATCACAGCTCAGCTTTCATTTTCCCACAGCCATTTATAAAATTAAAGCTGAGCTCTGATTGGTTTCCACAGTTTTACCTCAGAAACTTGATGATAAATCTCCCCCTATGTCTATCATGATAGATCTTATACTACAAGGACAGTAACAGGCCTCCAATAATAATATAAGCTGCTATAGTCAAAGTAATAATCTATAGGATCTCCCTGTAGTGTTATTCAGGCTGTGCTCATATGTTAATGGCCCTATCACAAAATCTTCCAAAAATCATTGATGGGATAGGAGACTATTTTGTCCCAAAGAAATGACATCAAAATGGAAACACACTGGACCCCATTATAGACAGGCTAGAAAAGCCAAGGTCAGAAGAAATCGGGGACAAAATGAAGCACAAGCACTTATAGGGCAACCCCCTTCTTCACATTAGTGGAGGACTATAGGAGAAATAGTTTTTCACTCTTTAACTTTCTTAAGGATTTGCATAACCACACCCACTGAGTGCCTTTTTGGTGTCATTTTACCTTTAAATACTGCTCCCGTATCAACATTTATATTGCTTTGGCCTGAAGAAGGGGGTTGTCCCAGGGGTACACCATCCATTGGGCGATTTGAGACTCTTACCTCAGGCAGCAGCACCTGCAGCAAGATGGGGGGGGGGGGGGGGCAGCATCAGGGGCACAGTCATGTGCTACAAAGCAGGACGTGCCCCTTAAAAATAATTATAATTATTATTATACATTAATATTATGTATATTGATCTGCAAAGAGCTGCGAACTATTATGGTATTTTACAAATATTATAATTATATTTTTTATTACTCTTTTTTTTTTATAATGCAACATTATTTTCTTACTATTATGCATAATAATATACAAATAATTAATAAAAAATAACAAAAATAATTCTGATAATACCTATCATTTTGATTTTGAAAACTGGTTTTATAAATTTAGTAAAATATACGAAAAGTCATAGATAACATATTGGGGGGGATTTATCATTGTGTTCCAGCGTCAGATAAGTGGAGGAAAACCATTTTATGCGCCAGATTTATCACTGTGTTAATGAATCTGGTGCAGGATAAGACTGTCGGTTTCCACTTTAGACCTACTTTAAAGTGGTCTAAACTCTGTGCCACGGAACAGTTAAATAGGCCACGCCCCTCCTAGACCAAGCCACGCCCCTTTTCGAAGGCCATGCTCCCTCAGTTGGACAAGTCGGAAAATGGCTAAAAACAGGTCTAAAAAGCCTTGATAAATGTGGTGTAAGGCTTTTCACACTGGGGCACATGTATTATCGTATCTGCGCCAAAAAAAGGCAGAGATTTTAATGTTTTTTTGGTGCAGAACTGTTGCGGATCATTTATAATGAATTTGCGCCAGAAAGAACAGATGTTTCCGACTATCCCGATTCCTCCATCTTTTTTGGCGCAAGTGGGCGTGGCCTAACGTTTCCGCCTTATCCTCCACATTTATGTGTATTTTGTCAGCATTTTTAGGCGCAAATTTAGGCGCACAATAGACCAGGAAAAAGAGCAAAATTAGAGCAAAATTAAAGCGCAGTCCACGTAAGATTTTGGCGCACACTTCATTACTGTCAGCATTTTTCTGGCGCACACTTTAATACATCCGGCTGTGCTTTCTGGAGACTGATCTCCGCTGCCGACCACTGTCCTTGCATAGAACAACATGTGTAGCTTAATATAATAATACCTGCACTCGAAACGCTTTGCTGTACACATTGAACTATGCACCTGTACTTTTAATATACAACAAAGAATGAAAAAAAAAATTAAGAATTGATGGATTCCTTATAAAATATATAACATATCATATTAAGTGGTGGAACATAAATCAGCAGTTAAAGTTTAGTGACGGTAGATGTGTCCCAGTAAGAAGATCCTGGAACTCCTTTTTTTTAATAACTTTATATGCTGCAATTCTGGAAATATAAAGTTGTGCTAATTACCCTGGGGCGCTCAGGCTACATCAACCGGACGCCTTGTATTTTAATGTATGACCCCCCCCCCCATAGCCCTAACGGTCTCGCCCATCACCTGCTCCTGGGGTGGGGGTGGGGGGACCACTAGCACTAAGGAAGGTGGGGTTCCTAAATTAAAATATGATGTTCCCTGAGGCGCGCAGGTGACATAGGCTGAGCACCCCAGGGTAATAAGCATAACTCTATATTTCCATATAGACTTATAATAAAAGAAGTCTTGAGGAACAATGTTCTTCGGCAGCTTCTTTTTAAGAAACATCCAGGGGTGTAACTACAGTGGTAGCCGCCACTATGGGGCCCACAGTTACATGGGGCCACGTAATCTGACCTGAAACTAAAGAATGGAGGATGTGCACCATTATATACATACTATGCTGCACTTTGTACACCATGTATATAACATATATGTCATTTATATATTCTGTATATGTGTGTGTGTGTGTATATGTGATATGTATATGCTGTATATGTCTGTGTGTATCGTAATGTACACTCACCGGCCACTTTATTAGGTACACCATGCTAGTAACGGGTTGGACCCCCTTTTGCCTTCAGAACTGCCTCAATTCTTCGTGGCATAGATTCAACAAGGTGCTGGAAGCTCCTCAGAGATTTTGGTCCATATTGACATGATGGCATCACACAGTTGCCGCAGATTTGTCGGCTGCACATCCATGATGCGAATCTCCCGTTCCACCACATCCCAAAGATGCTCTATTGGATTGAGATCTGGTGACTGTGGAGGCCATTTGAGTACAGTGACCTCATTGTCATGTTCAAGAAACCAGTCTGAGATGATTCCAGCTTTATGACATGGCGCATTATCCTGCTGAAAGTAGCCATCAGATGTTGGGTACATTGTGGTCATAAAGGGATGGACATGGTCAGCAACAATACTCAGGTAGGCTGTGGCGTTGCAACGATGCTCAATTGGTACCAAGGGGCCCAAAGAGTGCCAAGAAAATATTCCCCACACCATGACACCACCACCACCACCTGAACCGTTGATACAAGGCAGGATGGATCCATGCTTTCATGTTGTTGACGCCAAATTCTGACCCTACCATCCGAATGTCGCAGCAGAAATCGAGACTCATCAGACCAGGGAACGTTTTTCCAATCTTCTACTGTCCAATTTCGATGAGCTTGTGCAAATTGTAGCCTCAGTTTCCTGTTCTTGGCTGAAAGGAGTGGCACCCGGTGTGGTCTTCTGCTGCTGTAGCCCATCTGCCTCAAAGTTCGACGTACTGTGCGTTCAGAGATGCTCTTCTGCCTAGCTTGGTTGTAACGGGTGGCGATTTGAGTCACTGTTGCCTTTCTATCAGCTCGAACCAGTCTGCCCATTCTCCTCTGACCTCTGGCATCAACAAGGCATTTCCGCCCACAGAACTGCCGCTCACTGGATGTTTTTTCTTTTTCGGACCATTCTCTGTAAACCCTAGAGATGGTTGTGCGTGAAAATCCCAGTAGATCAGCAGTTTCTGAAATACTCAGACCAGCCCTTCTGGCACCAACAACCATGCCACGTTCAAAGGCCTCAAATCACCTTTCTTCCCCATACTGATGCTCGGTTTGAACTGCAGGAGATTGTCTTGACCATGTCTACATGCCTAAATGCACTGAGTTGCCGCCATGTGATTGGCTGATTAGAAATTAAGTGTTAACGAGCAGTTGGACAGGTGTACCTAATAAAGTGGCCGGTGAGTGTATATATGCTGTATATGTGTATGTGTGTGTATATGTGATGTGTAAATGCTGTATATGTGTTTGTATCGCTGATGTATATGTGCTGTATATGTGATGTGTATATGCTGTATATGTATATGCAGTATATGTGTTTGTTCGGTGATGTGCATATGCTGTATATGTGTGTATAAATGTGATGTATATATGCTGTATACGTGTGTGTACCGGTGATGTGTATATGCTGTATGTGTATATGGTGTATTGTGTGTATATACTCTGGGTGAGTGTATAAATGAGTGTGTATGAGTGAAGAATTATGTGCTTATGTATATAGATATATAAATGTGTGTGTGAATACAAGTGTAATATGCAAATGACATATGTGTCTAGTTACACCCCTAGACACATCTAGTCTCAGTCCTTTAAACACTACATATAAGGATATTGATTTTATGAATATTACGGTATTTATGTTGTTATATTATCTATTACACATTGTAATTATTTTAGTCCTTTTTCTATTACTTTTATTATTATATTCTTGTAAGATTTCCAAGATGATGTATAAAGTTATTCTGTATAAAGTTAGTAAAGCTGGTGTGACAGCTGCGGGGAGGGAGGGCACGGAGCTGTCAGGGTGACGGGGAGGAGGGAGGAGGCTGCGCTGCTGGAGGAGGAGGAGGCTGCAGGAGGCTGCTGCTAGTCCTCAGTGTCTCCGCTGCACTCAGTGACAAGTGTTATGAAACTCCTCTTCTTACCATGTGAATGGATCTTTGTGGCACTGTGTGGGTGATGATGCTGGCAGGGGCACGGGATCTATCTCCTCTCTGGGCAGGACACCAGGTGCCCACATCCCGTCAGCAGCAGAAGTCGCAGCAAGTCGCATGGTAGCGGCAGGAGTCGCTGCAAGTCGCATGGTAGCGGCAGGAGTCGCTGGCACCGGATTCCAACTTGTGATAGTTTTGGAGAAGTTTCTCTTAGCAGGGCTAGTGAGTGGCCAGTAGTGGTGGCCATCATGTGGCTGGAGGCTTCCCCCCTGGCACTGCTGACAGCCGCCTCCTTCCTGCTGGCAGTGCTGGCAGCTGCCCGGGGGACGGGCGAGTATTGCCATGGCTGGACGGACGGGCAGGACGTGTGGAGAGACGGATTCCAGTGCCCGGAGAGATTTGATGGCGATGATGCCACCATCTGCTGCGGCACCTGTGTACTGCGCTACTGCTGCAACAGCGCCGAGGCCCGGCTGGATCAGGGCTTGTGTAATAACGACCGGCAGCAGGGGGCGCCAGAGCACGGCAGGACCGACAAGGATAGCCCGGACTCTGCTGCAGGTAGGACGGGGTGCTGGAGTGTCAGCTCTGCTGCCAAGCTCACCAATTACATACACAGGCTGTAGCCCCACCACATTCAATTCACATATCTTTACCATCCAAAAAAGTTTGGTAAAAGTTTAGGTACAGATTTCCCACTAATCAGATCGATCTTACAGATTGTGAAATTGGTCAGAGTTATTTACACACAAAGATATTGGGAACCGATGAAGATAATTCATTCACCTTGGCAAAACAATTTTTATGTTTTTTTCTCTGGTAAATAAGACGGATGTCTGTCAGATCGATGTCTGTCAGATCGGTCGCACATTTACACATCTAGTCAAAGCTCAGATCCACGACAAGGAACAGTATAACGATGATCGTGTAAAGGGATTGCTCAATAGCCAATGTTCATTTAAAAGGATTTCTCATTACCCCATGTTCAATTAAAGGGATTTCTCATTACCCCATGTTCATTTAAAGGGATTTTTCATTACCCCATGTTCAAGTAAAGGGATTTCTCAGTACCCCATGTTCATTTAAAGGGATTTCTCATTACCCCATGTTCATTTAAAGGGATTTCTCAGTACCCCATGTTCATTTAAAGGGATTTCTCTTTACTCCATATAAACTGAATAGTGGCAGTAGAAAATGTATTACAGTTTCCATTGGGAGATGATGAGGTATTCTCTTAAAATATATGAAATATCTGATAATATGATCATATATGAAATATATGATAAATTGAAGGACAATCCTGTTTCATCATTCATCTCCTATCATCTATCTATCTATCTATCTATCTATCTATCTATCTATCTATCTATCAATCTCCTATAATCTATCTTCTATCCTGTATCTATTCATCTATGTCTGATCTATCTATCTATCTCATATCTATATCATAGCTATCTATCTATCTTTCTATCTATCTATCTATCTATCTCATATCTATCTATCTATCTATCTATCTATCTATCTCATATCTATATCATAGCTATCTATCTATCTATCTATCTATCTATCTATCTATCTCATATCTATCTATCTATCTATCTATCTATCTATCTATCTATCTATCTCATATCTATCTATCTATCTATCTATCTATCTATCTATCAATCTCCTATAATCTATCTTCTATCCTATATCTATTAACCTATGTCTGATCTATCTATCTCATATCTATCTATCTATATATCTATCTCGTATCTATCTATCTAATGTATCTTGTATCTATCGATCTATCTCATTTGTACTGAGGTTTAGTGGGATAAGCTGCTTATATGACACAACAGGAGTAACCAAGTTTACAATCTAATAATAATTAGATTTTATGACAATGTTTATTGCCTGTTTCCTAGTTGTGATAATCCACATTATCAGACTCTAGAGAACTTGCCATCTATTCAGCATTGTTAGGGTTAATGGTTTCATTGACAGGACACTCAGTTCCTGTGATTCCAGTTGTTGGTTGTTCTCAGTGAAGGACGGATGTATATGGACAGACTGGTGGCACTTGCCTGGGCAGGAGCGGGAAGAGACCCTTTTAGGTGCCCCCCCCCCCCTTTATTCTGTATATTTTACTGTTATTCCTGGTAAAAATGTGTGAATATTATGACTGCTAAGAGTCAGTTCAGCGCACAGAATGTTTTTCAAAGGTGTCAGTGTATTCATGTTTTATACATGAGAGTGCTAGAAAACTGGCAGATTTTTCCACTTCTTAATACATAAAGCGTTTCTCTGGGGTATTCCAAGATCAATACATGAGCTGTGCGATGGAGTGTGATGACTGAGGCTGGAAGGAAGTTTGGGGACTGCGATTTGATGGAAATATTTTTTGGGTATTGAAGGAAAAGTCGTGCAGCTGCTGCCGCTGTCACTAGATGTGACTTGGACGGGGTTGCACATGGTTTTCTCCGAGCTGTTCGCAGGCAGAAAGGTGTCAGGCGCATGTTGTTTTGGAACTTTTTCGAAATGGAAGTCCTCAGCCCTGAACACAAGACTTGGGCGTCTGATCCGGCGTCTGATCATTATGAAGGAATAGGACCCTCATTAATAGTTTGAGAATTGGATCTTGATTATGGGACCAGCATTGGTTGTGAAAGATTAATTCATATATCCAAAATCCTCCTGGGTATTTTGTCGTTGACTACTACGACCCCTCAGCCATATGCTGTTTCGTTTACGTGGACCTTATACAAATGTGGTCCTGCGGTCCACACGCTCCTTTAGAAACTAGAGAGCAGACCATGGGACTCCCAAGGGCGTAGTCTAAATAACCCCATTGGTTTTCACCCTTTAACCCATGCACAGGAACTGGACATTACTTTGATAACATCTCATGGCCTTTACCCATTGGAGTCGTCTCAGTTTAGGTGACAGCTGGGTCTTGGGTGGGTCTAAAGAAAGCACCAGGTGGTCTGGCAAAGGAGATATAGGAGACACAGCAACTGTGTGGTTGGCTGCAACAAAATGGACCATGCACTGGCCTGATTTCAAGAACAAAAGGGACTCCTTGAATCATATATCACAATGATGATCGGAGTCCCTTCTATAAAATATGATTTGATGGACATGACCACTTTGAACATTGAGAACATTGGTTCTTTACAAATCACTGTCATTAAAAAAATGAATGGGTAAAAGTGGCTTCAACTCTGGTGGACTTGACATTTGTGTACATATGAGCCTATTATTTGTCTTAAAATTAGGTTTAGCTATTATAACATTAATATAATATAATATTATAATATAAAATATAATATTATAATATAATATAATAAAAACTCATAGATTGCAAGTCATAAAAACAATGCTGACATAAGTATGTCTAATAACATGCGATTTAGGCTGAAGCTACTAGTTTGGAACTTCTGGTGGACTTCTGTCTTACGTCTAAGTGGAGCAGGCAGATTTATGTATCGGGGTATGTTCACCTATGTTTAATGATTTGGAGAAACCACCTCAGATGGGAACACTGGATGACGTCTATCCAGGTCAGACAACACCCCAGAACAAGTCTTGTGATCCAGCATAACCCTGGTGGAGGAAAACTATGATGGATCACTCGACACATGTAAAAGCATCCCTAACTTATACATTTTGCTTTCACCCACCTGCTGTATGGCTGTTTGGTATTCAGTTATGAAACAATGGAATTTTTGGACAAAAAAAAAGAACTTTTCCATCTAATGGTGGCATTTGTTAGCCAAATATATCTGCCTTGTATATTTGCAGACTCTCTGGAACCTCGTCTTTGGTTTGGTATAATCTTGGTATTTACTATGGAAAACAATTAGTTGGTTTCCTAGCGACTAATGTGTTGTCTTAACAATCAATAACACGACTGATAAGACATGATGATTCCTGGACATGTTGGACTTGAAAGCCCCAGATAAGAAAGATGACAGATGACTTGGAGATCCTAGTGAAGCCTCCTCCAGGTAGAAGTTGTGGAGATGAGTTATAGACATGTTAAACATTGCACATCCACATTTCCTTCTGTCAATCCCAAGACATCAAGTAATGGAAAGATACGTGATAATGGAATTTGGGTGTTTCGTCTTTCTATTGACCTCTGATCCGAGATACAATTCATACTACTGGATGTTCTAAAACCAGTGCATAAAGGCTATTAGAGGCATCCAGTGATGAGATGTAGAACATTTTATTAGTTCAAATCTTTATTATTTTGTTCCAATGCAATATATATGACTATGCGGGTCCAACAACTGGCACTCTTACTGGTGTCCATGATAAGCCTAGGCCCATGAATAGAAAGGCAGGACATCAGGAGATGTTTACTGACAAGGGAAACCAAAAATGGGCTCACATTCACCAACATGAATACATTTTACTTAAAATTGAATTTTTACGTAGAAAACAGTTATATCAATGTACAGGTATAATGCACACAGTGAGGTCACAGAACAGGGACAATACACACAGTGATGTCACAGTAGAGAGATAACACAGACAGTGATGTCACGGTACAGGGATAATACACACAGTGATGTCACAGTACAGGGATAATACACACAGTGATGTCACAGTACAGGGATAATTCACACAGTGATGTCATAGTACAGGGATAATACACACAGTGATGTCACAGTACAGGGATAATACACACAGTGATGTCATAGTATAGACATAATACACATAGTGATGTCACAGTACAGGGATAATACACACAGTGATGGCACAGTACAGGGATAATACACACAGTGATGGCACAGTACAGGGATAATACACACAGTGATGTCACAGTACAGGAATAATACACACAGTGATGTCACAGTACAGAGATAATACACACAGTGATGTCACAGTACAGGAATAATACACACAGTGATGTGACAGTACAGGATAATGCACACAGTGATATCACAGTACAGGGATCATACACACAGTGATGTGACAATACAGAGATAATACACACAGTGATGTGACAATACAGAGATAATACACACAGTGATGTCACAGTACAGGGATTATACACACAGTAATGTCACAGTACAGGGGTAATACACACAGTGATGCCACAGTAAAATCTGCTCAGTAATGCTACAGTACAGTAATTATAATAACAATAGTGGTATCACTACATGAATAATATGTACCATGATATCATAACTTAGGAATAATGCACACATAATTAGAGGTATAATTAAAATAGTAAAACCAAGTTCTATTTCGATTTCTATGCATCAAAATCTGATTACACAGGTCTTCGGAGTAGAGGTTCCTTGATATAATATCAGGACACTGTACGCCCATTTATTGGCCCCAAGCGACTTGTGCTGCTTAGGCTAAACGGATTTTAACACCCACTAGTGGCTTCTGTTTGCCGCCCATGCACCTTCCTCAATCTCAAAGGCTACAAATGGCTGTTAGAAAAATCAACACTACAAGCGGGAGAATTTAAGGAATGTGTTTGATGAATTGCTGGGATTATGACAGTATTAGCCCGGCACAGCAATTATCATACTGCCAGGCAGCAATGTAAGGGCTTTCTCCTTTGTCCTAACCTCCAAGGTGATGAAGCCCTCGTAGATGCGGTGGAACGAGAGGATTATCATAATAATGAGTGCGCCAATCATTCCGAGCAATCGTCCTCTTCCTGACTTTCCTGAATTACATCTCCAATTAGGTCACTCATATAATATCCATAGTCACTAATTAGCAATTACCACTAAACAACTTGTTAATTATGGTATTCATTTTGCGAGAAAGGACATCAGTGCCGGGTAATTTGCAGCAATGCAGTAAGTCATATGACAAACTGGCGGAGGTTATAGCAAAAATCTACCCTATGCCAGCGCTGGTCTTGATACATCGGCCCAGTTGTTTACAATTGTCCAGTGACATTTGACCCTAGAAGATGTTATCTCCTCCAGTCCTTCTAGAGACTTCTAGAATTGGGTCGCCTCAGTTGGAGGGTTAAGAGGTTTTCGAGGACGTGTACAGTGAAGAGTAGTAGAGCATTTCCTAAAGATCTTTGTAGGCAACAACATAAAAAAGTCTAAAACATTTTTGGCTAGGCTCTTCCAGAACCTTGACCCTGCCCTTAGAGTAAGGCCTGTCAGAAAATTGAGAATTATTCAAGGCTAGATTAGGCTCCTCCCCCGCCCAATGTAAAATGTCATTTCAAAACCGAAAAAGTTGCTCGACTGAATTTCACGTGAGGCTTTTGTGCAGAACATTGAAGAAGAACACCTGCTCCTACCAAAGATCAGCCAAACATGTGGTCCTCAGCTGGAAGAACGCTTGTCACACCTACATAGTTCTAGTAGAAGAGCGAGAAGACTCCCATGTGGGACCTCCGCGCGGTCATCACACTAACACCACACACTTTTATGGGATAAATACTTTCAGCATTTTATTGTTTATTCAGATCTCAGAAACTATTAAATCTTTTCCCGAGGAACGACCTGGAGAAGAATAACTTTTGGGATTTTATGGCTAATTGTAACGTAAAGCTTGATATCTGCTCTGCTATGGGAGTAGCCCATATCTATGGATTATAAGATAATAGAAAATCATCTATTCTTGTATCAACGTGGTGGACGAAAACTATGGAGATGTCTACATTGAAGTCTATGGGTTTTTCCTCTGCTTCTACGTCATTTAGATACCTACACAGATGCGGAGGTATAACCAATGGACAGTACCTTAAGTTAAATGAAGACAAGGTAAATAGGATAAGGTCATCACGTTCTCCAGATATTCTTCTGTGCGATGTATATCTGGAGAACGTGGTGACCTTATCCTATTTACCTTGTCTTCATTTAACTTAAGGTACTGTCCATTGGTTATACCTCCGCATCTGTGTAGGTATCTAAATGACGTAGAAGCAGAGGAAAAACCCATAGACTTCTTTGACTACAAGGAATATTGGACCGCCATTCCTTTCCCTTTCCTCTTTGCGCCGTTATTTAGTAGGCAATTGTGTTGAATCCCTTTTCCAATTACTGTTAAGATGTCTACATTACCTATTGTCATATACACTCTTAGACCAGTTTAAGATTGGGAACCAACTTCAATCTGTCCCACAAGGCTCCTTGAGAACACTGTGGCCACCAAGTTTCTTATGTATATTAGTATCCTATGTTTCAAGATATTGCAGCTTCCCTTAACGAGACTTTTTACAATCATTGTATTTTATAAAATTAATGCTTTATCCCAATATATCTATCTATCTATCTATCTAATATCTATCTCATATCTATCTATCTAATATCTATCTCATATCTATCTATCTAAAAAATAGAAAAAAAGCAGCACTCCAAACGATAAGATCAGGAAAACGTTGTCTTTTTTTTCATGTGCAACAGCGACGTTTCGGCTCGCTTTGAGCCTTTCTCAAGGCGCTGCCCGGACTTTCCATATCTATCTATCTATCTATCTATCTATCTATCTATCTATCTATCTATCTATCTAGAAATGAAAAACGGCAGCACTCCATATAGTGAAAAATAAACGTGGTTTTTATTCCACCTCGTGCAACGTTTCGGCTGTATCCCAGCCTTTGTCAAGCCCAAAGGCTGGGATACAGCCGAAACGTCGCACGAGGTGGAATAAAAACCACGTTTATTTTTCACTATATGGAGTGCTGCCGTTTTTCATTTCTATATTTCATGGACTCTGCATGGTGAGAATGCAGGATAGCACCCATAGACCAATTTTTTCAAGAGACTGTGCTGGTATTTTTTCTGTCTGTCTGTCTGTCTGTCTGTCTGTCTGTCATCTCCTATCTATTTGTCCATTTTCTTCTCTATTATTTAGACCTCACTCATGTTCCTACAGATATTTCTTGGACAGTAAGGAGTTATGGAAGTGATTTGAGTATAAGCCTGTTATTCGATCCACATCCCAAACTGCGTATTAGAGGGATTAAAATGCATGGTGTGATATTAAATATCAATATGTAGCGCCTGATTCCATATGCAGAGGGAAGCTGAAGCCTGGATAATTCTGTAGGAGAAATCCCTGTGCTGTCAGATAACATTAGGAGATGAGGGCTTCCAGACTATAAGCAGGGACCATAGTATATACATAGTCTCTCAAGCTGTTGTATAACTACAACTCCTAGCATATTCTGTCAGCTATGGGATGTAGTCCTCTGCTGCAGACCCCTATATAGTAGTATATTGCATGTGCCTCACACTGAACTATCACAACCTATGCAATGCTGACTGTCATCAATCTGTGGTTTTTGGGCTATGGAGAAGCTACAGATGCTGGGAGTTGTACTCCTAATAAGTTGCAGACCTATAGTAGGATTTTCTCAGTAGCCATTTACACATTTATGCACAATTGGAAACATTCTGCTTCCCGTTATTTGATTCATTACTTTTCCTGTGGCGACGTCTAATGAAAAAAATGGTTCAATAAGTGAAATGATCCCACCTGTCTAATGCGCGGAATCCCCTAATCCCCTAATTACAGCCTCTGGTTCCTCAGGCTCCATTTCAAGGGTTTACACAATTAGTTGTATATAAGGGGGGATATGATTGCTTGGCCAAGACAACAACATTGATTGCCATGCGGTGCTAACTCCACTGATCTATTTGGTATGGGAAGATAAAGGGGGGGGGGGCAGAATAATTTATATTTGGTTTCATCATAATTTTTTTTATCTCGTAACAACTACCTCTTCATGTTATAAAAGAAGGTGTACCCTTGGAACTTTGGTTCTCCCCTGAAATATTCCTGTATGGAATCTCCATAATCTCCATAAAGGCAAAGTATTGGACAGATATCATCAAGAATATTTACATCCACTGTTTTCTAGCCAACCCTTGTTGGGCTCCAACCTATTATATACTATGTATAATACTGGTGTCAGATCCTTAATATGACTGCATCCACCACACTCCATTAGATATATTCTGCTAGTGATGATGACTGACATGTGGTTATATAGAATTACACTTAGTGGTTAGTTCATTATTTATGTATTCAATTATTTATTTCCTATGGCTTCTATAGTGCAGTCATGCAGACACAGGTTACATTCACATAAGTGACAAGTGACATGTCTTCTGCTTGGGTCCTGGTGGGAAGAGAAGTGGACATTGCCAGCAGATATTGAGTGAATGATATTACTAACGTAGTCTTTGGATTACATTACCTTAAAGGAAATCTACCATCAAAATCCATCATGATAAACCAGGGACACTTACCCATAGATCCAGGCACCGTTACTGTGGTGATCTTCTTATATTTGTTATCCATGGCCTCCTTCTAAAATTAAACTTTTAAAATGATGCTAATAAGCTTGAAGGATTACCCTAGCCCAGTGGTGGCAAACCTATGGCACGGGTGCCCGAGGTGGCACTCAGAGCCCTCTATATGGGCACCCTTGCCATCACCCCAGGGTAGAGTTTGCCAGACAGGACTCAAGGCCACTTGCAGTCCCAGGCAGCCCAGGACCCTGGACGGAAGCCACAATGATAATCCAAACTTCTTCTCCTTCTTTCTACTGTATTAGTGTTCTCAGGTGCCTATACAATTTATACCTGTGACAGAGCAGGGAGGAATAAGTTACTGCTTAAATTGTCGCATTGGCACTTTGCGAAAAATATGTGGGTTTTGGTTGTAGTTTGGGCACTCGGTGCCTAAAAGGTTTGCCATCACTGCCCTAGCCCATCTGTGATCTGGCTTTACAGGCGTTCACAATGTCTCACCCTTCCCCCCTGCTCCCTCAGCACTGAAGATGCAGTAGGCAGTGCTCACTCCACTGAGTGAGCAGGGGAAGGGTGCGATAGTGTACGAGCTGTAAAGCCATATCACAGAGGGGCTACGACACCCCTTCTGGGTCACTAGCATAATAATAGGGTAATTTTATTTATCTTTGTGATTGGTCTCCTTAATATTGGGAGTATTTTTGCCCAGTCCTAATGAGAGAAGTAGTCACCAAGTTGATTTGGAAACAGCGGTAAACTTTGTGATGGTTAATTTTTTTGGCTCTTATCTTCTCACTCTCCTTTTTCCTTCTAGTTCCCATCTACGTGCCATTCCTGATTGTCGGATCAGTATTTGTGGCGTTCATCATCTTGGGTTCTTTGGTTGCTATCTGTTGTTGTCGTTGTCTGAGGCCAAAACAGGAACCCCAGCAGAGCCGAGCTCCGGGAAGCAACCGCCTTATGGAAACTATCCCCATGATATCCAGCGCCAGCACCTCTCGTGGATCTTCTTCTCGGCAGTCCAGCACAGCCACCAGCTCCAGCTCAAGTGCCAACTCAGGAGCGAGGGCTCCTCCAACTAGATCCCAAACCAACTGCTGCCTGCCAGAAGGAGCCATGAATAACGTGTATGTGAACATGCCCACCAATTATTCAGTGTTAAACTGTCAACAAGCCACCCAGATGGTCCCGCACCAAGGACAATATCTCCACCCTCAGTTTGTGGGATACGCCGTACCTCATGACTCTGTCCCCATGACCCCAGTACCACCTTTTTTAGATGGACTCCAAGGTGGATACAGACAAATGCAATCCCCGTACCCTCACAGTAACCCTGAACAGATGATGTACCCAGCAGTGACTGTTTAAGAGGAGCCAAACATTGCCGAATCTTGGCGGTAATGGACTCTAGCGGACATATTGCATTTTACAGGGCTTACAGACTACTTAAAATGGAGGAGGGACATTGGATAACATTATTGTAAAATGCATGATGGTGGCAAAAGTTTTTTTTTTTTTTTTTTTAACAATTGTGCATATGCTTTTTATTTTATTATTTGAGGGGGAGGGGAAATGTATAACTTTCTATTTGCCTGAGCCAATAACCTGCTCTCTGCTGACTGTCGCTACGGTCATTCAGCAGAGAGCAGGTTTCTCGTATATTTTGGTATAACAGGTAGAGGGATAATTTGTTTTCTTCCTTTGAAGTGTATAAAATATGGTGAAAATAACATGTTTATATTTAATACAAAAAAAAAGACAATCATTCAGACAATCACACGTGAAGGCGGTGCAATGACCCCATGTCAGGCCTGAATAAAAGAAAGACAGAAATGCAATGATTCTTATTCTTAAGGGTTAAAATCGGAAGTTTTGACTTGACAATAATTATATATCTGATGTGTTGTTTTCCTCAAAGGGATTCTGTAACATTGGGAAACTTCCAAAGTTAAAAGTTATTGGGATGTGCATTCACATTTGGGTACGGTTACCATATAGGGAGGTGCAATCACACTCGGGTATGGTTACCGTATTGGGAGGTCCACTTAAATTCGGGTATGGTTACCATATAATAATAATTCCTTTATTTATATAGCGCCTACAGATTCCGCAGCGCTGCACAAAGCTTGCCAAATATAAGGGGGATTCACATTTTGGTATGGTTACCATATAGGGAGGTGCACTCACATTTGGGAATGGTTACCACATAGGGAGGTCCAACCAAATTCGGGTATGGTTACCATATAAGGAGGATTCACATTTGGGTACGGTTACCGTATAGGGAGATACATTCACATTCGGCTATGGTTACCATAAAGGGGAGGTGCATTTAAATTCGGTTATGGTTACTGTAAAGGGAGGTGCATTCACATTTGGGTGTGAATACCGTAAAGGGTGGTGGATTCACATTCGGGTATGAATACCTTATAGGGAGGTGCATTTACATTTGGTTATGGTTACTGTATAGGGAGGTGCATTTGCATTCGGTTATGGTTACTGTATAGGGAGGTGCATTTACATTTGGTTATGGTTACTGTATAGCGAGGTGCATTTGAATGGTGCATGTGCCATTAGATGTGGTAGGGCCCGGTTCCAAATTTAGCATTGGTCCCAAGAAGCTTTCATTTGAAAAGCATATATATTGTAGAATGGCCTGTACCAATTTTGTCCACTTCAAGTCTAGGCTTCCATGGTGCAACTGACCAAAATGACCAACCTTGCCTTTATCTAAATATGTCACCACTGGAGAACATACACAGCCGCCCCCCTCATCCTAATGTAGCCGCTGGGATTTCATCCATATAAGGAAGATGGTTCACGTTGTAGGTGACCCCATAGTCACATACTTTATTACCATAAAAATAGGCCCTACTGTGACAAATTCTCTTATGTACCAGGTATTACAGTGAATGCAGCTTACTAGGATAATGTTATTATTCCTGAGAATTTTACTTGCCAATAAGGAAATTAGCTCTAAGTTATCCAGAAGGTATTTTCCACCATATTGCTTTTTGATAATGATCACACAGATGGGCAGATGTCTTATCATGGGCATGTACTCATCCTCAGGTATTATATATGGTAAATGAAAGGGAATGGTGGGGTCTGTCCAATAGCGGATTATAATGTGGGTGGTTTGGATTGCATCCCGGGGGCATAGCCACCAACACCACCCAACAAGTTTGAGCAAACTAATTTGACCTGGATAAGAAAGTTTTTCTGTGGGTTGTGAATCACTGCAGACTTTCCAGTAGATATTATAAACAGGGTCCTCCAACCTGGATATCCTCATGCATGTGTGCCGGCTCTCCAGAAGCTTTCTAGGACCTTTGAATGTTCTCCAGTGGTCCTTAACTGGAGAAAAATAGGGAGGACCACCTCTCTTTCCCCAAGTAGCTTGGTTCAGGTACTGTACTCTAGTAAATGTAAAACCTTAAAATAAAATTGGCCTTGTTTTTATATAACCCATAGTAATTTTAATCATCCCCAAAGTTTACTACAGAGTTGAGTCTTTGAATCACTAAAAGGGCCCATTATTATCTACATCTCCCTGATATTGCCCAGACCAAGTGTAACCATCATACTGCACATGCCCACCTTATTAAATGGATAGGAGGCATCCTAATGTAAATGGTGCCCCCCCCCGCGGACATAGCACTCTTGTCAGAGTATGAATGTAATGTCCGGGTAGACATTATACTACAGTAGTTCAGTATTTGAAAGTTTCAACCAAAAAAAACACATATTTTAAATTTTATCTTAAAATCTCTAGATTTTTATAAGATTCTATATTGGCCGCAAAGATAATGATAACAATTTCAAATTACAAATTTTCTTGGACTTTCAACCAAGAATTTAAAACAATTCTACACATTGCATTCACCAAACCAAATGTTAACTAAACATTCAGGATTGGTACAGTCATAAATCAGGCGGTCCTATAGGACATAGATGTGGGAGGGTCATGTACTTAGTATCAAAGAATGGGATTGGATGAATACTTTCCTTGTTTAGGTCCTGTCCGGGGCCCAGAGCTGCTGGGGGCCCATATAAGGCTGTAGATAAGGAATCCATGGGGCTGAGGGGAACTGTATATAATAAATCCATAGGGGGTGAGGGGGGCTTTATATAAAATGTCCATGAATGGGCTGTTTGGGATGATAAACTAGGGAATATTTTTCGGAACAGGAGACTGTTTTAGCTTCTGAATTTGTAATGCTGCCGCGTGAGATTACTGTAAAGGGGCCCACTTAGGCTCAATCCCCCTGGGGCCTACCTAAACCTGGAGCCGATCCTGAGCTATTATAATGTCACCACGTGAGTCCTAAATCGGTTCTATAGCAAATCATCTTTAACATAGCAAATCCTTTATGATGTAAGTGTCGTGACTCCGCCTTCCATGATCCAGCCTGATTAGGACAAGTTTTGTTCTGAACATTGCCAATCCCGGATGATGGTTTCATACACCTTGTGCACATTATGGAACAATACATAGAGATGTCCATCGGTCTCTATTGGTGCATGTGTTGTCTAGTTGGTTGTTGACTTAATACCAAAAAGCAGCCCTTACCTTTGAGGCTTATCAACATTTACACATGGGGTCCTACATGTAATTCAGATATATAATATATATATATGAGTTATTTATAAATATGAGTATGGTTGGTCATACTTAGAACCACTATTGGATCACTTACTGTAGACCTTATGGAATCAATTGACCACTTATGAAGCAAATGTCATCTTTCTTGTAACCACCAATCTTCTTGACATCAATATAAAATCCAAAAGTTGTTTGACAGCAGAAAATTTCCAGGAATATTAATAGCTCTTGGGATTTTCCCCTTAGCTGTATAGTGAAGGGATCCTTTTAGGCTGATAAATGCTGGTCTGTGTCCACATACTGTAAGTGTATGTTGACATGACTTATGTTCCTCAATATTTGGGTGTGTATTTCTTCATGAAGTCCACTTCACATGACTCCAATGGGAAATATGCTTTGCCATTTATGTGGGGCAGATATGTCTACCATGAATTTGATAGCGAGGAAAGAAGGGGACAGATCCAGGTTCCGCACCTACATCTTATCCAAGGTACTATTGAGTGTTACACTGGTAAAATCTACACTGAGAAATCTACCCTATGAACATGTCCTAGCCAATAGTAGGGGTTACTTGTTTCATATCAATGGCGGAGATCTTAGTTGCACAACTTTTCGTGTGCAACCTAGTCCATCAGGACAGATTACCTTCAAGACAGATCTTCTGAGCCACCAGTGAAAAGGGTGGTCCCTAGTGCAAACAGGCCCCCTATAATGTAATCAATATAGTTAGTCCCTTTATGTGGAAAAGAGACATCTTATGGGCCCATTACCACTTGTCTGTACCTCCTACAATCGAGATATTAGATTCTTCTAATTTTGGCTATGCCCAAAGGCTCAAATAACTTACACAAGGGAACGGCATAAGGGATGGGATTTATGAGTATCCCCTGATTGACACATTTTCACATTCATTCAGTGGGAACACATATAAGTCATTATTCTAAGGGCATCTGTAAATTGGCAAGTTTTCTATCCTCTTGTTGCATTCCCTTTATACCTATACATACTATGGATTTTTTTGGTGTACAATATAACTGTGCCAAGTTGATAATAATACATTGTAACCATGCCAATGCATTACTTTAAAAAAAAAGGAAATTAGTTCCTTTTGAAAGTGAGCTAATTTGCATAGCCCCTCCCCCGAGGAGCAATCTATGACTTTAAAGACTCATTAAGATTTCATGGCGCTTTCCCTAACAGTAGCCATCCAGATCCCAGAAAATTTGAGTCAATGTAAGTAGAATGTTAACCAAAAATGTATCAAAATGTATATTTGTATAAGTGACAAGTTTTAATTGACTTGTAGGTCCTGGGTGTCTGTAAGTTTAGGCTGCCCATTTTATCTTCGTAAAACGTATCCATTGCACAAACCTGCTAGGGGTGAGCTTCTCTGATTCATCTCGGTCAGGGATCAATCCTTTGTATATTGTAGAATACAAAAAAGATCACTTAAATTTGTAAAACAAATGAACAAAATATTTTCCATTTATAGGGGTGATAAATGAATTGAAATACACAAACTACGATATGTGATGTTTTGCACAATTTCTATGTGTAATGTAAAAAAATTTTCATCTTTTTTTGAAAGAGCTCTAAACTTAAAGTGTTTCTTAAGGTGAAGTAAATTCTCAATTCTCAAATAAATGTTTTATGGTGTAATATGCATTCTGCAGATATTATTATTGGATTTACTTTATTTCCCGATCCAGCAGCATTATAGAGTGGTGAATCTGGGCATCAAGTGTTTAATTTCTCTGCAGCACCACCGCAGGCCAAATGAGGCATTACACATGAAAATCCATAGACAGCTGTGTAATTCACAAATGCATCCGGTCCTACGGAAGGAAACCCTTACACAATGGGGGTAATTTATCATTAGACCAGCTCCTTGTAACAGTGCTATGTCTATTTTCGGAGCTCTGCTACCCAAGATATTCATTAAAGTGGCTTTGGCCCTTTAATAAATATTTGTTTGCTGCAATTGCTGTGTGGGATTTTTTTTTTTTCAAAAAGTTCTTAAAAAAAGCCTTAAAATCCATAAAAAGTCCACGCACAGACGCTAGCAGGGGACTGGAGTAACTGTGAGACTTTTTACGGGACTTTTTGGAAAAGTCCCAAGTCTTGAATATGGCTTTGCACGCCGTTGCAGTAGTTCTATGTTTACACCAGATTAATGAAGAGGTGGAAATAGCCCTTTGAGACTTTTTAGCTGTGAAAATTCCCAAAAAAACTCCATGTGCCATTTTTGAGACTTTTTTTAAACCAAAAAAGCCCAGCAAACCCAATGATAAATAACGCCCAATGTGTAAATGTTGGAAGAAAGAGGTTTACCGGTACCTTTTTGTGTTTGTGAATGCCAAAACCATAGAGACTGTCACGTAAGATCTACTACTTTAGGCAGAGCTGGCAGGACGACTGTGATTCTAATAAGAGGCTTTTTGTGTGGCGTTGACGTGACTGAACAAATATCCTGATTATGGAAACATTTCCAACATCTTCCAAGATCATTTTCCCACCATGAAGAGACTTTTGTATGAGATATGGAAGTCAATTTGAGGTCAATTACCCTACATTGTTATATCCAATGGATCAGTTTCTTTTAAATGGATCATAAATTTTGGTTGCAAATGATCCTAATGTTAAAAGCATAACCCTGACTGGCCAGGAGTATAAGACAGCAACCTGAACCTCTGCAACAAACTTTCTGTTTTTACTCTTTATTTAAGGCAAACCAGCAATGCCATTTTTAGTTTGTGACAGGTCCCTATAGATTATGCTGATTTTAAATTTTACTTGACTCCCTGCCAGCAGCGTGTGGTGAGTCCCGGGGGAAGGGGGGACCTGCCGCAGCCTGTGTGTGCCTGTGTCTCAGTCTCCTCATGCATTCTTCCTCTCCTCCACAATCATCCAGCTCCCTCCCCACTTGAAGAGGCAGGGGAGGGAGGGGGGAAGGTCTACAGGAAAGGAAGAATGTATAAGGAGACACACACACAGGTTGCTCCCCGTCCCCCGGGACTCACCACACTCTGCTGGCAAAGAGAATGGAAACAACCTTTAACCCCTTAAGGACGCAGCCTGTTTGCAGGTTAAGGCTCGCAACTTTTTTTTGAAATTTGACCTGCGTCTCTTTATATGGTTATAACTTTTGAACACTGTTACTTATCAAAGCGATTCTGAGATTGTTTTTTCCCCACATGTTGTACTTCATTTTAGTGGTAAATTTTGGCTGATACGTTTTGCGTTTATTTACAAAAAAAAGAAAAAAATTATGAATTTTTAGAAAAATTTGCCATTTTCGAAATTCAAAATCACCGCGTTTTCAGGCAGATAAATTTACCACCTAAATAACTTGCAGAATAACATTTCCCATTTGTCTACTTTACATTTTCATAATTTTTGAAATGTTTGGATAATTTATTTTGACGTCACGCGGCCTACAAATCGAATAGCGATTTTCCGTATTTTCGGAATTGACTATTTTGGGGATAAATACTGTTTGAAATCAAATTTTACATATTTAGCAACAAAACCCACCATATAACCAACCCATTTTCAAATCTGCACCCCTCAAACTATCAGAAACAGCATTTACAAAGATTGTTAACCCCTTGAGATCTTCATAGTAATTGAATCAAAATGGCGGTGAAATTTAGAATGGTCAAATTTTGTTGGTTATACCCTCATCTAGCCCTAAAATTTACACATTTCCAAAAGATAAAAAGAGAAAACTCACCATATAATTTGTTCTACAATTTCTCCTGAGTGCAGAGACCCCCCACATGTGGACATTACTTGTGTTATGGGGGCACAGCAAGGCGCAGAAGGGAAGGAGCACCCTGCAGCTGCCAGGATTTTAGTTTTCTGGTTGCCCCGTTTTGAAGGCTATAACATTTTCGCTTTTCCGTTATTTGGGCCATGTGACGGCATTTTTTTTGTGGGACGAGATGCTTTTTCCAGTGTTACCATTTTGGTGTTGGTATCACCTATTGTTGAAAATTTTGGAACTTTTTTTGAGGTCATGAGTAGAAAAGCATCAATTCTGTACTGGATTTTTTACTTTTTTTTTTTTGTGTTCACCGTATAGCCTAATAATCCTGTTATCTTTATTCTATGGGTCGATACGATTACGGGGATACCAGACATGAATATTTTTTCTTATGTTTTACTAAATTTGCCAAATAAAACCCTAATGTGGGGAAAAATCTATCATTTTTGCATCGCCGTCTTCCAAGTGGCATAACATTGTTACGTTTTTGGCTACAGAGCTGGTTGATGGCTTGTTTTTTGCGGGACATGTTGTTCTTTGCAACAATATCATTCTGGAGTACATATGTTTTGTTGATCACTTTTTATTGCATTTTTAGTGGGATATAATAGGTAAAAATCATAATTTTTGGCGGGTTTTTAACGTTTTTTTTTACGGCGTTCATCATATGGGTTCAATAGTTATTTAGTTTTATTCTATGGATTGTTACAGACGCTGTGATACTATATATGTGGGGTTTGTGTTATGATTTAGACTTTTTTGAGTGTTATATGTCTCTTTATATGTTTTGGGGCTTATGGGCATTTTTAGTGATTTATAAAGTAATTTTTTATTGAAAAACATTTTTTTTACATTTTTTTACATGATCCACCATGGGATATGAACAAGCAATCATCTGATTGCTTGTTCTTGATAATACTCTGCAATACTAATGTATTGCAGGGTATTATCAGTGCCATATGCAAAAAACGAAAAAAGGGGGAGAATGCTTATGCTCACCCACTTGGATGCATGTGGAAGGTAGGTCCGTGCTGGATAGAAGATGGAATGCGCTTGGTCTAGGTCCAAGGTAAATAACAGGAAAATGCGAGGAAGAAAATCCACTTCATCCGCACCGGTGTGAGGTTAAAAAGTATTCACTTCAATTTATTCAAAACATCAAAAAAGTTAAAACCGTACAACAACACAAAAAAAAAAGCATGAGATGACGCGTTTCGGACAAAACACGGTATTAGTCCTTAATCATATCTAACAAAGCATGATCGTGAAGTTTTATTTAAGGAAAGAAAAGGGGAGGAAACCGGAAAAGAAACAATCCAAGTAAAAAGAAACAGCTGTGTGCTGGAGGAAGAGGAGGATCAGAGTGTCTGACGTAAGAAACCAGAAGTCATGTGATATGAAAGCACATGATACAACGAAAACGCCCTTTAAAGAGCATGTAGCATTGTGGTAGCCCGGCAACCACAGTAGCAATGTACGTCATGGAAGAAAAAACCATAAGGCATCAAGGTAGCCCGGCGATCATGGACTAAGCGTCCAATGCATGTGGTGTGGATGTAGTGAATGGAAAAAGTATGTAATAAAATATGATATAAAGGGCTGCAATGAATATGTGAACTGATTGACAATGCAAAGAGGGATACTGTAAATGAACAACTCAGTATATGTACATGAGATCATTTTTAAGGTTCATGCCCTTCGGGAATCTAGTGTCCAGGCGCATAATCCAATATGCCTCGCGTAAGTGCAAGCGTTTCTCACGATTACCACCTCTTTTGTTTTGAGAAATATGTTCAATGGCTGAGACACTCATATAGCGTACTGAACCGCTGTGTGTGTCCCGAAAATGTTGAGAAATGCCAGAGACGTTGCGTATACTGTTGATGTTGGTGTTGGCCCCACTAATATGTTCAGAAATACGAGTTTTTAATTTACGGGTGGTGCAACGAACATATTGTATATTGCACATTGTACAAGTGATGAGATAAATGACAAATGTAGATTCACAATTAAGGTAAGTGTGAATAGAAAAGGTAAGGTTATTGACACATGATGTGAAATTGGTGGTCTTGCACATGTGTTGACAGACATTACATCTGTTGCCCCCGCAGCAGACATTGCCTTTGTAGGAGAGCCAACTGGAATTAGTATTCATTCTATGAAAGAGATTGGGAGAGAGAATGCCACCCAAAGTAGGTGCCTTGGTGGATACACATTGTATGCCATTCTGTAGAATGGTAGCTAGTGTGGTGTCACGATTGAGAATAGGCAAATATTTTTTAATGATGTGAGAAATTTTCACAAAATCTGTACTGTATTGTGTAGTAAAAGTGAGCCTATTGTGATTGACTCTAGACTCTTTATGGCGTGTATGAGAAAGGTAGTGTGCTCTCTCTTGCGATTGAACTATATTGCAAGCTCTATAATCTCGTATTGTAACCTATTGTAACCTCTTTCACATCATGTGTCAATAACCTTACCTTTTCTATTCACACTTACCTTAATTGTGAATCTACATTTGTCATTTATCTCATCACTTGTACAATGTGCAATATACAATATGTTGGTTGCACCACCCGTAAATTAAAAACTCGTATTTCTGAACATATTAGTGGGGCCAACACCAACATCAACAGTATACGCAACGTCTCTGGCATTTCTCAACATTTTCGGGACACACACAGCGGTTCAGTACGCTATATGAGTGTCTCAGCCATTGAACATATTTCTCAAAACAAAAGAGGTGGTAATCGTGAGAAACGCTTGCACTTACGCGAGGCATATTGGATTATGCGCCTGGACACTAGATTCCCGAAGGGCATGAACCTTAAAGGGGTATTCCAGGAATCAGCATAATTCATATACAAGTGGGCACTCAAAATATAAGCTAATGTGTAATTAGTTGTTATTTAAAATTTTGCTCCCCTTAGCAGAAAATGCTGATGACATAGACTGTAATGAAGAATTAAAATGCTACTGGCCCTTTAATCAGTCCGTTAATTTCCTACGCGCGGTCCGTCGCAGAAAAGAAGATGGCCGCTGGTCACATGTCCACATCACATGTCCTGTACCTGCCTGGGCAGGTCATGTGATCACCACTACGTTTGGCTGTAGTCGGTTGGTTGCAGTGCATCCAGTATGGTCAGTGTTGTGGTGATGGCAGTTACACATCATTACTATGGTAACAGAGCAAGAAAACCTGTTACATCATCACTGTTAGCAGAGCATAAGTGGTAGGAGGAGTTACTGAGAACTAAAGGATCATGGAACTTGTAGTTTCCAGTGGCGGCCATCTTAGTGATAACTCCACCTACTTTAGAGAGGCCATACATTTTGTAAATCATAAAATCATATTATTTTAGCTCCGTTTTGTGACTAATGACATTGAGTATTGTTGTATTCATTTATTTATATCATCAAGGGTTTTTGTGTCAGACGTTCATATTCCCGGAATACCCCTTTAAAAATGATCTCATGTACATATACTGAGTTGTTCATTTACAGTATCCCTCTTTGCATTGTCAATCAGTTCACATATTCATTGCAGCCCTTTATATCATATTTTATTACATACTTTTTCCATTCACTACATCCACACCACATGCATTGGACGCTTAGTCCATGATCGCCGGGCTACCTTGATGCCTTATGGTTTTTTCTTCCATGACGTACATTGCTACTGTGGTTGCCGGGCTACCACAATGCTACATGCTCTTTAAAGGGCGTTTTCGTTGTATCATGTGCTTTCATATCACATGACTTCTGGTTTCTTACGTCAGACACTCTGATCCTCCTCTTCCTCCAGCACACAGCTGTTTCTTTTTACTTGGATTGTTTCTTTTCCGGTTTCCTACCCTTTTCTTTCCTTAAATACAACTTCACGATCATGCTTTGTTAGATATGATTAAGGACTAATACCGTGTTTTGTCCGAAACGCGTCATCTCATGCTTTTTTTTTGTGTTGTTGTACGGTTTTAACTTTTTTGATGTTTTGAATAAATTGAAGTGAATACTTTTTAACCTCACACCGGTGCGGATGAAGTGGATTTTCTTCCTCGCATTCTCCTATTATCAGTGCCAGCCTATGCAGATGCATAGGCTGACACTTTGCCTTTAAGATGACGTCACAGACACCATCTTAAAGGTAAACCCTCCAGGCTTCTCTGGGGTCCCGATCGGACCCCAGAGGTGCCAAAACAGCGATCGGCCCCCCCGAAAACGGTGCGGGGGGGCCGATCGTGGGGTAAAGACCCCCAGAAGGCATGTTAAATGCCACGGTCGCGTTGACCGCTGCATTTAACGGGTTAAACACCCGCGATCGGAGCCCAATCTGACCGCGGGTGTTAGCCGGGGATGTCAACGGTAAATTACCGTTGAAATCCCGCAGCTAACGATGCCGGTTCGGCTGCTATACAGCGCTGAACCGGCATCGTCTCTGCGCAGTAGCTGTACTGCGCTGAGCGCTATTCGCGGGACTCAGCGCAGTACAGCTACGGCGCAGAGCGCTAAAGGGTTAAATTGCTTCCATTCTATTTTTGATGCATTGAAGAAATTACCATATTTTCTGGACTATAAGACGCACTTTTAGCAAGAAATAAAAAGTGGTGAGTGTGTTCCTATTTCTGTTTGTGTGTGTATAGCTGATCTGTGTGTGTAAATGTATGGATGAAGCAGTGCTGTGTGTGTGTAAATATATGGATGAAGCAGAGCCGTGTGTGTAAATGTATGACTGTAGCAAAACTATGTGTGTGTAAATGTATGGATGTAGCCGAACTGTGTATTTAAAGGTATGGATGTAGCAGAGCTGTGTGTGTAACTGTATAGATGATGCAAAGCTGTGTGTGTAAATGTATGGATTCTATTTAAATAGAAAGTTAAGAGATCTCCCAATTTCTGGTCTGCTGAGCTGTCACATAATTCCATAATACATAATTGTACCATGTTCTAGCATTCGGACCTCGTTATCCAAACCGTTGCTGATCAGCCACGTTCTAGTATACATTTCCGTACGCTTTCCCTTCCTATAAGTTACACGGCGGGTGCTAACTGCCTCTCCTAAAATGTACAGGAAAATAATCCTCTTCATTGAACTGGCAGGGAATTTATTCTCAGCATGTAGCACTTCACTTGCAAGAAGTGAGCAAGGTTCAATCTGCCTGCCGAAAAATGAATGTTGACCAGTCTACCTTAAGGGTCATAAATCTCGGTGTCACGGAGTGAGAGCACATATTCAGTATAAAGTTATCCGTCCAAGTGAGCTCACTAGGAAGCTTGTTTATTCTGGCCGCTGAAAGACCAGACAGAAAAATTGGGCAAGTTCTCGAAACTGAACAGAATGTGTCTGTGTACGGAAGACACATCTATACTTAACTGTCCTTCCATATGTGTGAGCCGTATGAAGCAGCTCCCTGTTTGTTGCCACAACTCAACTTTATTGTTGGAGACAATTTTTCACGGAGTTCGGAATATTTTTCCATTTCGGATATATTAGAGCGGACAAACAGATGTATTTTCAGAGTTTATTCTGCAGAGCATTGGGTTGTAGTGTACTGTGTATCTCAGCTATACATTGCTACCTAGATAATTGCGTCACTATCTGAAAATAAGGCCTCATATGTAAGAGATGTATACAGAGTGTACTGCTATATGGGCATCTCAAATACAAATGGGTCACTTAATGGGGGAACAAGCTACCCCCTACATTACACTCAGTGGGGAGATTTATCATAAGTCTCTTAGAGCACAACTGTTCTAGTTGTCCATGGCAACCAATCATAGCTCAGCTTTCACTTTCCCACAGCTGTTTATAAAATTAAACCTGAGCTCTGATTGGTTTCCATGGGCAACTAGAACAGTTTTACCTTAGAAACTTGATGATAAATCTCCCCCAAGTCTTGATGCTTATAGGAAACTTTCATAAGAATTTTCTGGATCCTTGGCTTCTACCCATTATAGCAATGATGGTTCCTGAAATCTATCCAGCTAACAACAGAATTTATTCCAAAATGACAGATCATTCAGAAACAGGAACGTTATGTGTGTGGAGCCTATAAAGTGCCAGAAGTCTCTACTGTGTATACCCCATGGGTACAGAGAACCGCTGTATGTGCCAGGGGTATTACTGCACCAGAAGGCGCAGCCACACGGACACCAATGCATCATGTGGCTTGCGCTCAGACTGCTGAGAGGTGATGCAGGGAACCCTAGATTGATAAGTAAAAGGTTTTTTTTCTCATCCAGCCAAGAAGGGGGACGATAAAAGCTAAATTTATCATCACTTTTGGATGGTTCTGGTACTGTGTCTATGTAGTAATCTTGTTCTTGTAATGTATGTATACAGTAATCTTGGTGTTGGTAATACATCTATGAAGTATGCTTGATTCTGGTACTTTATCTATGTAATAAGCTTAGTTCTGTTACCATATCCATGTAGTAACTTGGGTTTTTGTACCATATCTTTATAGTAATCTTCGTTCTAATACTGCATCAATGGAATAAGCTGGATTATGGTATCGTATCTTTGTAGTACGTTTGGTTCTGGCATCACATCTATGTAGTAAGCTTGGTTCTGGTACTTTATCTATATAGTAATAATAGTCATGGCACGGTATCTATGTAATAAGTTTAGTTTGGTGTCATAGCTATGTAGTAAGCTTAGTTCTGGTACTGTAACTATGTGGTAATTTTGGTTCTAGTATCATATTTATACAGTAATCTTGTTTATGCTCCTGTATCTATGTACTAAGCTTCACAAAAAGGAGTGTATAGTGCAAAAGTATAGTGTAGTATTTTCCGCAGGAATTAAGCTTGATTCTTGTACTGTATTTATGTAGTATTCCTGGTTCTGGTATTGTATCACTGTAGTAAACCAGGTTCTGTTACAGTATGTGTATATCTATAGATTTAGACACACTGGTTATGAGCTCCATGATGCATCAATACTGAGACATTAGTGACACATTGACCCTGCTACACCCCTCCAAAAAAAAACTTGCATATTATCTTGTAAAACAAACACTGTCTTCAGGTGATATCAGTCATGCGGATTACATTGGAGCGGAGGTGAGGAGGTAGCCAGAGGATCCTGAAATGGAACACAAACAAGATATAGGATCAGACAGAAGATACCGGAGAAGGATGTGCAACAACTCTGCCAAAGGAGATAACATCTGCCCAGACATATTTACTGAGGTTCAGGATCAGGAAAAGACAGATTATAGGCATTATTAATGCGCCCAGGAGAGGAGAACATCCCCATGAAAGGGAATTACACCTCTATAGTGTCTGACAAATATAAGCATCAGAGAATCAAGAGGGAACATTGTAACCTCAATAACCAAGTACAATCCGAACGATCTCCATCATCCCTAACATCAAGATTTTATGGATGATTGTAACCAGGATGACGTGTCTGAAGCTGACCATAGACTTTAAGGGATCCCATACACATCAGATGAAGCGGACTGCCTGATGTGCGCAGGCCCTCCCCACTCTCCTCATATGGCAGATATTAGGGGAAATATGGGTCAGTAAGTTGGAATTCATCTGTACAATTCTTTTGTTCTCTGGACACAAAAGTCTTCTGTTTAAAAAGAGGGGATAAGTGGTGGCTAAGCAAATTTGATGCCGCTTGTCCTCATATAAACAAAGGATTTCACAAATTAAAATTCCAACCTTCTGGATCATTGATTTTCCTATAGGAATATAGGGAATTCAAAAGGAATATTGCTTAAACATTTTTCTATAAGCTAAATTAATCTTTTTAGCACGTTCTTCTCTTTCATACACTGCCTGCAAATAGGTACTGAGCTCCACCTGCTCTATAATATTCTGCCTGCAGATAGGGCAGTATGTACATTATGCTCAGCCCTTCCTGCTGTAAAACTTATCAAGTTTATCAACTTTATCAAGTGTCTGAAAGTCAGAATATTTCCAGTTGCCCCTGGCAACCAATCACAGCTTCCATTTAAAATATTCATGAGCACTGGTAAAATGAAAGCTGAGCTGTGATTGGTTGCCATGGGCAACTGGAAATATTCTGAGTTTCAGACACTTGATAAATCTGCCCCAATATGTACAATCTACTTAGCTCATCCTGCTGTATAACATGCTGCCTGCAGATAGGACACTACGTACAATCTGCTCAGGTCCTTCTGCTCTATAACATGCTGCCTGCAGATAGGACACTACGTACAATCTGCTCAGCTCCTTCTGCTCTATAACATGCTGCCTGCAGATAGGACACTTTACAATCTGCTCAGCACCTCCTACTCCATAACATGCTGCCTGCAGATAGGGCATTATATACAATCTGCTCAGCTCCTTCTGCTCTATAACATGCTGCCTGCAGATAGGGCACTATATACAATCTGCTCAGCTCCTTCTGCTCTATGACATGCTGCCTATGGATAGGAGACTTTGGGGCAGATTTACTTACCTGGCCACTGTTGTCCGATGATAATGCACTGTGCCGCGATTCACTAAGATCTTGTGCCCGATATCCTGCATGTGTCGCCTCCCCCCTCAGGTCTGACGAAGTTCACCATCTTTTTAGTGCTGCATGTAAGTGCTTGGGCTTGCGACACAATCTGAATGCTACATCCCGCGCTCAGTCCGAATCAGTCGGATCACCCGAAGGCCCGCCCCCGATTTCTGTCGCATGAAAGCCAAAATCCGATCACGTGCAACACAATCCCAGCGCAGACACCCAGTCCGACGAAAGTGAGTAGCGCAACCCTTAGTAAATGAGCCCCTGTGGATTGAGCTCTGTTCTGTTCCTTTTGACATCAATGTGAACCACAGTTTTGTATGGAAAAAGATTCAGGATTCAGAAATGTACTCACAGTATGGAGATAATGGCACTGATGGCTTTCTGTCCTCTGACAAACACTCAGTCCAGACATGGAGGTCACATGGCGGACAGTTACCTGATATCACATTGTGTGCCTTGGGGATCTCAGGAGACAGCATGGAGTCATACAATGTCTGTTTGTTACTGATCAAGGGATTTTAGTGTGACATTAGGTAGCACAGTCCTTATCATTAGGCGCTGAATGTAAGAGTCAATAATTAGCCGGTATGAAGACATATCCCTAATCCTAATACAGGGGAACAAGGGCTGAACGCTCAAATCTTACACACCCCAGTAGCCTCCTTTCTCCTTCTACCATTTCATCTTCGGCGTACAGCTCCTCATAGCTGCGTGCACTCGTCCGAGTACCCGGCCTGCGGCTGTGCGGCCAAAGCTTCAAGACCTGAGCTACTGCGCATGCGCAGAACGCCGCAGTTGCCGGGTACTCGGACGAGGGCGTGCAGCTACGAAGAGCGCCAAAGATGAAATGGTAGGAGAAGAAAAGAGGCTACTGGGACGTGTAGTAGCTGCGACGTGTAGCCTCATGTCCGGCTACTCCATGCCCCAGTAGCTGCTTAAAAAATTTACATATCAGCGGATTAAAGTTTTCTAAAAGATAACCGGGACGTGAGGATTAGCCCAAAAAAAGGGCTCCTCACGTCCCATTCATCCACCTACCACCCGATCTACCTTTATAGGTAGAATCGTGGTGGTAGGTTCCCTTTAAAGGTATTGTAAACCTCAATGATTGACTAAAATGTATTCCTTTTGAATTCCCTATACACATGCACACTGGGCATGACTGAGCTTGCATGTGTTTCTAGGAGGCAGAGGTTGGTTTATTCCTTGTCCTTGTGTTGTACATGTTTTCCACTGTCATCTGATGGTTGACCAGTTCCTACAAATCAAAGGGTCCATGTTATGTGAATGGCCACCCTATAGTATGACACAGCAGGTAGTGGTGTCACAATGGTGGTAACATATGATGTGGTATATATGATGTACCATGAGACATTATAGCTGCACTGTCATCATCTTCATCCAGGGAGACCTATAAGAACATGAGTAATGAACACTTATAGTTTCAGCGGTCGTGTAATTCCTAATGGATACTCCAAACTCAACAAAGTTTGTAATGAACTGGCACGAAATTCCAATTATTTTATAACTCCGTCACTTATTTCCCCGTCTGTTATGTAAATGTTGCCAGGAGCGCAGATTCATTGCCATTGTAAATCTGGTTTGGCCCAAGTTAATGTTGTTGTACAATAGTATTGAATTCACCACTAATTTCCCATTTCCTTATACCTTGGCATCTTACAGCCAACCACTAAGGAAAGGAGCAGCGCTCAGTTATTTCCGCTCGTGTAGAAGGTGACTTGGCTTTCTCGATGATCACAGGTTGGTGGTTTCAGCGGAGACTCTATGGAGGAACATTATATAACTTATCTGTCTGCTTTGGTAATAGGTGGTTGGGCCTTGATGTGAATGGCATTGCCTTTATTAATATGGTAATTGTGCTTCTCATTTCATCTTTAAGGCTCTTAAGAATAACATATGCACATTGTCAGACTGATAGAAAAAGCAGGTGGAACCAGCACTTGTTGAAGATAAGTTAAAAATCCATATTCTTTATTTTGATCCAATAAGTGTCGGACTGGCCCACCAGAGCATCAGAGAATCCTCTGGTGGGCCCCAAGTTCCTACACTTTATAATGTGCCCCAAAGATCTTCATTTGGAAGTAAATGGAGTAATCACTGGATATTATGATCTATTTCATATAAATTGATTCCACTATTATAGATTATTACATCTTGTTGATGATACATTGTACATGATATGATTTTTTAATTGTATTTTATGATTGAAGGGAGGGCCCTTAAGATCATCTACTCTGATAATCCCAATATATGCCAGTCTGACACTGCATATGCACGTTACTCCTGGTGTAGGCTCTGGGTCCTCCTGGATCATAGAAAGAAGAAAAACACGGCACTTATAGAGTGAGTTGGTTGGGCAGTGCAATGTACAGTTCAGCAATGTGATATTTCTGTCCTTTAATAGGACCTTTTTCAGACATTCCTTACTTTAGTGGCAACCATCACTGCTAGATAGATAGATGATAGATAGATACCTCTAGATACATAGATATATAGATAGATAGATGGATAGATAGATGGATAGATAGATATGAGATAGATAGATAGATAGATAGATAGATAGATATGAGATAGATAGATAGATATGAGATAGATATCTAAACAACACAATTTCATGGCTACACATAATCACGTTTGTTGTAAATATATGAACTTAGATGAGTTATTGTTATCACTATCATGTATGTATAATGCAAGGTGAATGATAGAGTATTAATTCACTTGTATCCACTACAACATATGTAACTTTGATGTATATTTATATATAATTGATTCATTGGCTTCACCAAGGACACTTCCTATATATACTGGGATGTAACACTTTGTAAATGCTTGACAAAGGCTTCAGTAGAGGCTGAAATGGTGTGGTGTGGTATAAATATATCCAATTGATTTTTCACTTTAAGCTGTGGAGTGCTGCCTGTTTTTTGGATGGATAGATATATAGAAAATGGATAAGTGACTGTCTATCACTTTGAGTCAGCGAGGATGTTAATCCTGTGCTAAATTTATCTGTGTCTGAAGGAGCTCCAATTAAAGGGAACCTGTCACCTGGGACTTCATTTTCACTAAAGACAGGTTACAGAAGCCCATTACACCTGCAGTGCAAATAAGCCTTTCTGCTTTCTCTCAGCATTTGCATTATCTTATAATTGTTGTGTTATAACTTACCTTGCACCTTGACAGAATCCTCTGTGTAGTCACAGGGGTTGGGCTTTGGTTTGGATGCATTTTAAAAAACAACATGTGACTAGTCTATGCTGCAGGCTCTTCAGATCTCAGTCCCCCCCCCCCCCAAAAAAAAAAGTTGGTCCCAAATGAATGTGTGAAACCCCCTGCACTGCATCATGTGACCATTTCAATAAACTCCCCACTGAAACTTTTTAGCTCTTTGCCACCTCAATATTTTTGCTGCTGTCTAGCAATAAATATTAAATATTTCCACACATTTTCTGCTGCTGTAAGAAGATTTCCACACATATCACGGGATTTCAGTGAATAAAACTCTTCCTTTCTCAACCCTTTCCAAATTCTCCATCAATTCTCAATTCTCCCAACACCTTTATGTGTCGAGTTCTCCAACATCTGCCCCTCACCCGGCGTCGTGTTTATCTCCGTGCTCCAAAATCGTTCACAAAATGAACTAAAATGTCTCTTAAAAAACCCCAGTAAAGCAGCTTTTGGTTTTGCACTCGAGGCTCTCTACGAAATAATCAATTTTAACAAAAATAGGACAATACGACCTTCTCTGGTAATTACTCGGGGAAAGAGGAAAAAAATGTCCAATGTTCTTCTGTATTTAAACTACCAGAGGGCATTAATAGGATGTGAAAATGGCAGCGATTTGAGAGGGAAAGAAACAAGCAATTGAAGCAGCCGGCGCTCTGCTGGGAGCCAATTAAACATCTCCCCACAGCGAGTCTTGTTCTGCATATCCAGATTAAAACTTCCATGTCTAAGACAATATTTAGGCAGCGGGAACAAGGCAGGGGAGCACATGACTCCGCTTGCTGATGAGATGGTCCCTAAGAGCGTCCTGTCACTCATGCAGCTAAGTATGTGACCCCCTACACAATGAGCCGCTCCATGCTGTCAGCTTCACACTGTTCACCCGAAATTACCCGCATCAGGACTCAGCCTCCTGCCAGGCTCTCAGTTTAGTGCAGTCTTGCTTTTTCGTCATATTATTCGTGTGTGTAATGCTATGGCGATTGATTATAAAAAGGAAAATCGGGAGCAATTTTGAGGAGGTGAAGGAGAAACATGGCTGTAGAGATGTTGGAGATTATGGAGCAAATTTACTAAGAGTCCACGGACCGCGATTCCGTTGGGTTTTCCCGCATATTTCCGTTTTGCACCGAATTGCCCCAGGTTTTTGGTGCATGCGATCGGATTGTAGCGCATCGACGCTGGCTTACACGTGACAATCCAACGGATTCTGAAAAAACACAGAATTTAAAGAACTAAATGTGTCGCAAGATCACGCAGTCACATGCACCAGGAAGAAGAAGGTGAACTCTGGCGGACCTTGGACCGGAAGCGACAAGTGCAGGAAATTGGACGCACGGACCTTAGTGAATCGTGCCGAACCCGAATCCTCGTCGGACAACGCACCGTGGGATCGCGACAGGACCGGGTGAGTAAATATGCCCCCATGTCTGTATTGTGAGGGTATTGGCATATAGTGACTTAAAGGGGCTCTATAGGATTTATTTAGTGCCTCTTATCAATATTAGATATATTGGTATCTGGCAACAGGCGATCAGCAGTTTGGTGCAGAGGTCATGGAGTATTGACAAGGGTTTTGCTATATTTACTGCTCACTAACCACATTTTTGTACATTGTATAGTGGTCGGGCTTGGTACTGCAGCAAGTGGTGCAGCAAGTGGTGCTCACTGTGAGCCTTTCATACACCGCGGGTGTGGTAATAACTAGAAATAACTAGAAATAGACTAAGGCTACATTTACACCTTGTTTTCTTCATACACTCAGCGTATACTCCAGGAAAACTCCCGCTGTGTATGCTGAGTAGCTTTATACTGGTCAGACAGAGGCATCCTTTTTGCCTCTGTCTGCACTATATACCTCTTGAGCTATGTCCTTCTATCCTGCTGAGCAACATAAGCTCATTGGAGGCCATTGGAGGCAATGGGGGACGGATGCAAAGTACTGCATCCCTCCTCGGCCTCTGCTGAGCTTATATGTCACTTGGCAGGTGGGAGGTTCTCAGTGATATCAAGTTAAGTTGGTGGGGAAACACCCTGAACATCTGCAGCTGCGACCAGTGTTCTCGCTGATCCCAATGGCTAGAAGACAGGCACCAGGCCTATTGTAATGAAGCACAAGCCATCTTAGTGGGTGGATAATGATTTTATAGGGTCTTTCTAGGTCTTTTTATGGGGTATTTGCTGTATTGCACAATTGTCCCGGTCATGTACAATGACATGGTTGTCTGTGCATCTTCTGTCTGTGCAAAAAAATCCTGGCGCCCAACCAGTAATTTCTCACCATGGAGAACATATTGTTACATCTCTCATTTCAGTTTGAGATAAAGATTTCGTTGCCCTCTCGCTGCGCTGTATGTCAGTAGATTACATTACTCCTCACAGAGCGACTATTTAGGATTCAGACAAAGATCTTTTATTACTTAAATCATCTGCATGGCTAAGTATTGTCAACATATATGATTTTAAGTCACGGCTGAAACCGGGCCAAGTCTGTATGAAATCGCAGAGAGGAAGCAGAGCAGGAGGAATTAGATTTAACAAAAGCTGAAATTGGACATTCATTCCGTTTTTTTTTTACCATAATATAAGGGGACAATATGATGACCCTTTGGCTGCCGATGAAACAAGTAACGTTTTGTTGAGCAAAAATGTCTTTCCTCGAGTTGAGGGTCATGGGTTGGCATGGTGGTTACTCGGGCCAAGTCAAGGTTTGCACAGACATGTCAATGGCCTCAGGCCAAGTAGACTTGGGGGCGCTACATCAGTAATGAATACAATTTACTATTATACTTGGTTGAGAACTGTTGTCTATTGACCATCATCCTACATGAAGACAGTCTAAGGAGGACCAAGTTGGTCAAAAATGAAGATTTCAGTGGAGAATAGTTAAGGAACTGGTTGTAGCAAAATTTCCAGCCAAGACGGATCTCTCTTAACCATATACTGTAATCCATAATCTGTATATATGCATCTTTTGGGAGTGGTGCAAGGTGTTGGAGTAAGATGTGGATGCTGGAGCTATCTCAGACCATGTCTCAGGTATCTGAGATGATACATAAAAAAGGAGAAGGAATTCTCAATCCCTGGGATCAGCTCGGAGAGAATGATCAAACCACAACTATCTTCCAAAATAAACTGCCCTGTAATAACTCTGAATGTGAGGTTATTGACCCTATTGCTTTGTAGTTGTGTAAGGTGTTGGATGTGACCGCGTGAACTATCTCAGGCCATGTCTCAGGGGAAGGGACAGCTGAGATGATACATACAATAAGTCTCAGGGGAGTAATGTGGGCCAGATACTGTTACAGTCATAGGTTATATGGTATGTTTCTATAGGAGGCAATGAGGGGGGGGGGGGTCCATCAAATGTATGTTGCATATTGAGCTTGTGCCATAACAACACATTTATTAACACTTTAAGGATGTTGTTTTAGATTGGGGGGTCATAAGTTTGAAGAAATGATTGGACCGTAGACAATAAAAGAACATAGTTGTGCTGTGCAATTGGCTATGGCAGATATTAACATGCCCAATTCTTTGTTCCCGCTGTTAGTAGATGGTATGGCTGTAGATGATTCATCTCTCCCCATTAAAATGAAAAAAAATAAACTTGCATTCTGTGCCAGCCATAGGATGTATGTTTATAGTACCAACTGAGCATATGGCCATAGCATGATTGGTCATAATCGGGTCACCAGAATTGGATCCCCATAGTTTTTACTGGTATGACATAACCTGTAGTCACGTAGGTTTAGGACGGCACAATCATGCTGGATATTCCTGTATCCTAACGCCCTATGATATGCTGCACTTCTCTGAGATGACCCTACTATCACGCCAAGCAGTAAGGGCAACATGTGACATCATAGAAGTCAAGACACTTTGTCCCACATGAGGGACAACCTTTAACTTAATACCTCCTGAGAGCACTTTGAAGATATTCGTACTATATTTCCATGGGTTTCCTGTCAGCTGCTTGGTTCAACACGTCCAAGACATTGTGGCTTCAGACTAGATACCCTTGGCTTGTGATCAGTGGATATTAATATCAGGCTGCATGCAAGACCTGAGGAGAAATAGTCATTTCAGTAATGGAGTAATGATTACAAATCTATAGACAGTTCATATATACTGTAGATTATTCCTATATATCGTCTACCTATTCAATACAACCACTTGTAAAAGGGATATTGGACCAAAGAAATGTCATGTTATAACACAGAAAAGTTCCTTAAGGGTCTAATAGATAAAGGAGTCCTCAGTTGTTGATACTTTTTATCAGATGCTGTCTTCTACCATGCCTGATGCAGTCTCTGGAGCTTGCAATTGTCCTCATCCTGTATAGTTAGCCAATAAAAGGTATCACCAACTGAGGACTCTCAACTTTCATCTACTTAACCACTGGCTAAGACGGTACAAAGATTATTTTAGTTTTTAAGGGTCTATACATTTTCGAAGAAGCTTGATCCTTGTTATTTATTCATAATACCGTATATACACGAGTATAAGACAAGTTTTTTTAAACAATTCTTGTGCTGAAACAGCCGCACTCGGCTTATACTCGGGTGTATAAAAAAATAAACGTAACACTCACCCTCCGGCACTGACCCCGGCATCCTCATCTCCCCCCAGAACGACTTTGGGTTAACGTCTGGGCCCGCAGATACACGTCTGTGCGATCTGTCAGCACACAAACTATGACGCGGCAGTATTGTCACCTGCTGACGTCATAGTTTCTGTGCCAGTAGATCACACAGACGTGTATCTACCGGCCCGGCCGAGAACCCGAAGAGGTGCTGCAGGGAGAAGAGGACGCCAGGGGTCAGTGCCGGAGGGTGAGTAATAAGTTTATTTTTTTAACCGAGCACTCTGTTCTGGACATTTTATTAATGGGTGCTGTGCTCTGGGCATTCTGGTAATAGGGGCTCTGCTCTGGGCATATTATTATATGATGGTGGGCTCTTTGCTGGATATTTTATTAATGGGGATCTCTGCTCTGGACATTTTATTAATGGGGGGCCTGCTCTGGACATTTTATTAATGGGGGGCCTGCTCTGGACATTTTATTAATGGGGGGCCTGCTCTGGACATTTTATTAATGGGGGGCCTGCTCTGGACATTTTATTGATGGGGGGCTCTGCTCTGGGCATATTATTATATGATGGTGGGCTCTCTGCTGGATATTTTATTAATGGGGATCTCTGCTCTGGACATTTTATAAATGGGGGTCTCTTCTGGACATTTGATTAAATGGAAGGGCTGCCATGCAAATTTAATTAATGAGGGGAGACTACATGGCATTTTATTAGAGAGTAACGGCTGCGTTTCCCACCCTCGGCTTATAATTGAGTCAATACATTTTCCCAGTTTTTTATGGTAAAATTAGGTATCTCAGCTTATACTCGGGTCAGCTTATACTCAAAAGTATACGGTATATAACCTATGTTACCCAATAGTATTATTAGTGTTTTGGTTTGGAATCAAATTCTCAATCTGTAGTTAAAGGGGTTTTCCAATTTATGACACTTATCTTGAGCAATCACAATAATGGTGGTCTCTGTGTACCCCATGTGAATAAAGAGGTGGTAAATATGCCCAGATATGAGAGTCGCGGGTCTCAGTGGTTGGAACCTCAATAATTCTAGGAGTCCAGTCAGCAGGGGTACTGGCTGTCAGTATGACTGAGAAGCACTGCTCACCGGACTGCGAAACCCAAAATGTGCAGAAGTTTAGTGTAGATTTATTGCAACTTTTTTTTATCAAGAAGATCAATCTCAGCTCCTTCCACTAGTGTATGCATTACCTAGACGGCCCACTGATGCTTTATTATATGGATTTTACTATAAGAGAAGATTTGTCACTTTATGCAACAAGAAAGTTTTGTCAGGTCAACTTTAATAAGTGAGCGCCCATGAAATGTCAGCTGAGAAACGCCACCGCACCACCGAGCTGAAAGACAGCTCCAGCTGACACAATACATTCCAGTAATGGCTGCCGTTATACTATACATCATTGCTTTGTCTTCTACCCAGCATAAACTTGTCACATAAGTCACATTACTGGACGACAACTCAGAAATAGGATTTCAAAAGAAAACAAAGATGAATTACAGCTCCGTTCCCCTCCCCGAAATAGAGGTGGATGCAGGACATCACTGTCCACGCTGTGACATTCACTAATTCTACTGGTAAAGGACATACTCAGCACAAAGGTCTCCATCAAAGGTTTCCATGATATATCATACACAGCTTCTACCTTACATTATATTAAGGACGGTCAAATACCATATTAGTTTACAAGATCAACAGGGACCAAGGTAGACCAATGGACTTGGCGCCATAGTTCACGGTAAAGTGCATTGTCCTCGGGTCACATTTCTGACAGCCCATAAAACAGATGGTTACATCTATCTACTAGATGCAGTTCTCCTATAGGGAAACAGGACTATGGTGGTGGGTAGGGGGAGGTTGACCCTAGCCTACTGCAATTCTAGCAGGATGACCACATCATAGTTCCAAATATACAGACCCCTCCACATCATAGTTCCAAATATACAGACCCCACCACATCATAGTTCCAAATATACAGACCCCCACCACATCATAGTTCCAAATATACAGACCCCACCACATCATAGTTCCAAATATACAGACCCCACCACATGATAGTTCCAAATATACAAACCCCACCACATGATAGTTCCAAATATACAGACCACTCCACATCATAGTTCCAAATATACAGACCCCACCACATCATTGTTCCAAATATACAGACCCCACCACATCATAGTTCCAAATATACAGACCCCACCACATCATAGTTCCAAATATACAGACCCCACCACATCATAGTTCCAAATATACAGACCCCACCACATCATGGTTCCAAATATACAGACCCCACCACATCATGGTTCCAAATATACAGACCCCACCACATCATGGTTCCAAATATACAGACCCCACCACATCATAGTTCCAAATATACAGACCCCACCACATCATAGTTCCAGATATACAGACCCCCACCACATCATAGTTCCAAATATACAGACCCCACCACATCATAGTTCCAAATATACAGACCCCTCCACATCATAGTTCCAAATATACAGACCCCACCACATCATAGTTCCAAATATACAGACCCCACCACATCATAGTTCCAAATATACAGACCCCCACCACATCATGGTTCCAAATATACAGACCCCACCACATGATAGTTCCAAATATACAGACCCCACCACATCATAGTTCCAAATATACAGACCCCACCACATGATAGTTCCAAATATACAGACCCCACCACATCATAGTTCCAAATATACAGACCCCACCACATCATAGTTCCAAATATACAGACCCCACCACATGATAGTTCCAAATATACAGACCCCACCACATCATAGTTCCAAATATACAGACCCCACCACATCATAGTTCCAAATATACAGACCCCACCACATGATAGTTCCAAATATACAAACCCCACCACATGATAGTTCCAAATATACAGACCCCTCCACATCATAGTTCCAAATATACAGACCCCACCACATCATTGTTCCAAATATACAGACCCCACCACATCATAGTTCCAAATATACAGACCCCACCACATCATAGTTCCAAATATACAGACCCCACCACATGATAGTTCCAAATATACAAACCCCACCACATGATAGTTCCAAATATACAGACCCCTCCACATCATAGTTCCAAATATACAGACCCCACCACATCATTGTTCCAAATATACAGACCCCACCACATCATAGTTCCAAATATACAGACCCCACCACATCATAGTTCCAAATATACAGACCCCACCACATCATAGTTCCAAATATACAGACCCCACCACATCATGGTTCCAAATATACAGACCCCACCACATCATGGTTCCAAATATACAGACCCCACCACATCATGGTTCCAAATATACAGACCCCACCACATCATAGTTCCAAATATACAGACCCCACCACATCATAGTTCCAGATATACAGACCCCCACCACATCATAGTTCCAAATATACAGACCCCACCACATCATAGTTCCAAATATACAGACCCCTCCACATCATAGTTCCAAATATACAGACCCCACCACATCATAGTTCCAAATATACAGACCCCACCACATCATAGTTCCAAATATACAGACCCCCACCACATCATGGTTCCAAATATACAGACCCCACCACATGATAGTTCCAAATATACAGACCCCACCACATCATAGTTCCAAATATACAGACCCCACCACATGATAGTTCCAAATATACAGACCCCACCACATCATAGTTCCAAATATACAGACCCCACCACATCATAGTTCCAAATATACAGACCCCACCACATGATAGTTCCAAATATACAGACCCCACCACATCATAGTTCCAAATATACAGACCCCACCACATCATGGTTCCAAATATACAGACCCCACCACATCATGGTTCCAAATATACAGACCCCACCACATCATGGTTCCAAATATACAGACCCCACCACATCATAGTTCCAAATATACAGACCCCACCACATCATAGTTCCAGATATACAGACCCCCACCACATCATAGTTCCAAATATACAGACCCCACCACATCATAGTTCCAAATATACAGACCCCTCCACATCATAGTTCCAAATATACAGACCCCACCACATCATAGTTCCAAATATACAGACCCCACCACATCATAGTTCCAAATATACAGACCCCCACCACATCATGGTTCCAAATATACAGACCCCACCACATGATAGTTCCAAATATACAGACCCCACCACATCATAGTTCCAAATATACAGACCCCACCACATGATAGTTCCAAATATACAGACCCCACCACATCATAGTTCCAAATATACAGACCCCACCACATCATAGTTCCAAATATACAGACCCCACCACATGATAGTTCCAAATATACAGACCCCACCACATCATAGTTCCAAATATACACACCCTTGGAAGACATTGGAGCACATTTACTAAGGGTCCGCAGGGCGCATTTTCACCGGCTTTCCCAACTACTTCCGATTTGGGCCGCCTTTAAGTGGGGTAATCAGCGCACGCGATCGTATTTTGTAGCAATCGCGCCAACTTGCATGCGACACAAATCGGGGGCGTGGTCGACGGACAACCCGACTGATTCTGACTGAGCGCGGGATTTACAATTCAAATTGTGTTGCAAGACAATGCACTCACATGCACCGGGAAGAAGAAGGTGAACTGTGGTGGACCTCAGCGGGGAAGCGACACATGCAGTAAAATGGACGCATGATCTTGAAGAATCGCGCCGGACTTCATCCTCGTCGGAGAACGCACCTGGGGGAATGGGTATTTTATAGGAAAACCTCTAAACAAGGACAAGGATCTCTCTGTATTGTGAAGAAAGCAGTGGCCATACCCTTCCTCAACGTTTCTTGAAATGTTAAAGGACATCTACCACCAGGATGGAGGATTGTAAAGCACATATCCAAACTGACATACTGCTGTGTGCCCCCTCTGGCAGGATCTGTTTTTTTAACTTCTAATGTCCTGGTTTTTAAGTAAAAAATGCTTTTAAAATTATGCAAATTAACCCGAGGGGCTCCAGGCTCCATAGGTGTTAAAGGAACCCCTCAGGCTCATTTACATAATTATTAAAACCTTTTTTTTTTCTTAAAAACCAGGTCATAAGAAGCTAAAAGAAAACAGATCCTGCCAGAGGGGGGCACACACCAGTATGTAAGTGTGCCTGGTTTACAATCCTCCATCCTGGTGGTAGATTTGATTTTATTTGGTTTGTAAATTTGCTGCTATTAGCAAATACTCACAAACTGCAATTTATTCTAGAAGTCCCGGCAGTCTTTTATGGTCTTTCACGGCACTCTAGGTTCATGGAGAGAGTTTGCCGGATAAATATGCAGTGTAGTATGTCCATTTAGACATCTCTACTTTAATTTCATCAGAAGATAATCTTTTCATCCCTAGCCAACAAATCAGTGAACTGTAAATGCACCTTATATATCCCTTACATCTCAATTATCTCAGAATGATCCAGGAAAAGCGTAGCATTTTATTATAAGAATGTGCAATAGGAGACATGGGAGCTTCTAACCCTGAATAGGATGGCAGAAGCGGGAAATAACCGAAAAGTAATGTTTGAAAAGCTGTAAATGATGCACATAGCAGAGCCTGGAATATGGGGGCTGTACACACGTGGAGTTTCTATGGAGTGGTTAAATGTCTGATGCTTGATGATAAATCTTGCCAAGAGTAGGATAGGAACGGATCCCGGATGTAGCACACGGCCGGTGGAGAAGGGAGGGGGAGTGAGCGCTCCTCACCCCTTCCCTCTTCATTAAAAGCTGAGTGGCCGCACCACAATGCGGAAACATATAGGACATGTCGGCTCAATCCAGGTGCCATAGATCTCTATGGGCGCCGTGATCTGGCAGCCGTGTTGGTTGTGTGACTGGAGCTTTAGAATTCATAGTCTCATTTTGCACCTACCATTTAGCAGAAGTCAAAGACACTGGGCAGAGGAACAGTGACAAGGACGAGAGTCCAAGCATCATATTGATACATATTATACAAGGAGTCCCTACTTCTCCCTCCATATTTTATATGCAGTCCATGCTTGGTCCATGAAATCTGTCCAGGACAGTCACAGTTTTTCACAGACTGAACAAGGGTTCGTCGTGTAAGCCCCTTAGTTGACTAAATTGATGCCATAAAAATAAGCCCAAATTTTGGTGCATAACTAAGCCGAAGCCCAAGCCCAAGTTTTCCAAGACCTAAACTTGCCTAAATTTCCTAGTAAATGTGGTACCAGGCCTTTTCTGCATTTATTTTGTGTAAATTACTTCAGCTAATCAACTAATATGTGTCCCAATCTGCCTCTTATACCACTGCCCGTGTATGAACCCATAGAGCAGAAATATCAGCTCATTTATTACAAAACCCAATCACAACAAAGCTTTCATTTTTCCAGTGCAGTTTTCGAACAGAGAGCTGTACTGTGATTGGTTGCGATGGAAACAAGTCAAGATTTCCTGTTGTTGTTTGGATAATGGAGGCCCAATACTTCAAAGCGAAAGGGGGATAATGAAACTGATTTTGTTGCCCATAGCAACTTATCACAACATAGCTTTCATTTTTAGGTCCTGAAAAATGAAAGTGGTACTGTGATTGGCTGTTGTGGGCAACAATTAAAAAGGTTAATTTTATAAATCTGTCTCTGCATGGTATCGCTCTGGGTCGCAGGCATCCATAATATCACATCCATTTAAATACAAAAATAATGAAATTTGCTTGATCTTAAAGGACACCTACCACCAGGATGAAGGATTGTAAACCAAGCACACTGACATACTGGTGGGGGCCCCCTCTGGCAGAACCTGCTCTTCTTCTAGCTTCTTATGTCCGTTTTTTTACAAAAAAAAGTTTTCCAAAATTATGCAAATGAGCCCCTCAGGCTAGCCAACCTTGGGGAACAGCTACTCCATGTGACCTTTTCAAATATATAAAAACACCCATCACTTGGCTTAGCGACGCCCCCTGCTCCTCTACAGCCAATCCCGAGTGTGGGGAGTTATTTATATATTTGAAAAGGTCACATGTTTCCCAAGGGTGGGGGGAACTGCTCCTTTCCAGCCCCTCCCAATTGGCAACTGCCTAGTCACACAGCAGATGATAATGAAAGGTACAATATAACATATCTTTTTTTTCTGTAAAACCAATTTTTTATACAAAAACACTTTGGCAGTGTATGTACTATGCTCTGTGGGGACTGGGGGAGTGCTAAAAATGGGTCTCCTGGTGACAGGTTCCCTTTAAGGAGCCATTGTCTCCCTTGCACTTTGTTGTCTTATTCCTTGGATGGGTGTAAATACTGCACCTCTGAGCCTCTAAAAAGACACAATTGGAAGTATAAAGAACTCTAATAATTGAAAATAAAAAATTCTAAATAAACGCATTTACCTGATGCTATATATTTTTATTATTTACAACAAAACCCCCAATTTTTTTTAGATTTTCAATTATCAAGAAAAATCTGGTGCTTTTGTATTCAGTAAATGATCCCAGTGGAAACATCAACTTCATCTCATTCCACTTAGAATGTACAAGTTTGTGTAGGAAAACAAAAGGAAAAAAATAACAGATTGGGGTCAGTGAATGCGTCCACCTAGATACATGGAGGTAAGAAGAATGCCGGGTCCTGACCTGGGAGGATCTCCAGGCTTAGCACAGGTTTACTTAACTGTCCTAAAATGCTGATAAAGAGCGACCCTGTGTCACATTGTCAGGGACCAAGTGATAGGAGACATGTGCACTTCTCATTGACCTCCCCCTATAACGTATGCAGAATAGCTTAGTCCTGCGGAAGGGACATTACTACCAGTGACCTCAATTAAAACTGAATGAAGCTGCTCCAATAAATTATGTAGAAGGGGCAGCTGAGCCATTCAAGAAAAGATATCATTTTAAGGAAAAATAATGAAAGATGCACTTAACAAATTTAACTTTAACCCCTAACGGTGTCTGCACATGTTACGTATTATAAGCAGATTTGCTGCATGCCATAATACAGTGGAATTATACTGTATACTTATAAAGTGTCTGTACCTGTTTTGTGTCGCGGCTGCTCTGTGTCCAAAAAGACAGAAAAATGAGAAAAAAAAGTGAACCCGACCCTGAAGGGGTCCAATCATCACTATTCAAATAGATGGGATTAGAGTATTTTTCCCATTCTAATAGCAAAATGAGAGGCCGAAGAAATTTATTACCCACTGTAGCAATAACATGTTCATGTCAATCTGTGGAATAGCCTGCCTCAGGCGCTGGTCACAGCAGGGACAGCAGAGAGCTTCAAGAAGGGTCTAGATGCCTTTTTACACCTAAATAACATTGATGGTTATGTTATATAGAACTGTTTCCGATAAATCCCTTCCTTATCCAATCCCTTCCCTTCCTTGGTTGAACTTGATGGACATGTGTCTTTTTTCAACCGTATAAACTATGATACTATGATACCTATTGCCAGTAATGCCTCTATATGGTCAATGGCAACGCATCATAAATATATACCTGGTATTTTCCTCTTATTTCTTTACCCAGAGGTAATTTACCCATTGGGTCCCAGGGGATACAGCAGACATTGTTGTACAACTGATCCCACCGTTTCCATATTGTCTTTTGTTACCTCATAGCAGGAACTTTATTCTTCATGATGTCCATATTTCCTATGTTGTTAGAAAAGGTGATAGAATTAGGTCATCACAAACTTCTCCTGGACGCTTATATTACAGGCTGCCACCTAGCACCCTAGCATTGCCTCCATACCAAAAAGCAGAAAGATAACATAGTCTAATGATTTGGCTGGGAATGGTTAACTAATATATGGAATTGGAGCTTCCTCACTGCCCAACAGATACAACTCTATCACACTAAGGACCCCCATACTGCAAAATACTTATAAATAATAGTCATTTTCTGTAAAGAAAAGTTATTATTTTTGTCACGGATTTGTGTCCATGTTCTGGCTACCCACTACAAACATCATCCAACGCAATGAAAATTTCCTTTTTTTTTTGGTTTTTATTTTTGGAACGCTAAGTACATTTTTGCAAAACCAGTGTAAACCAAAAAAAGAGTCAATAAATTAATAAAACAACACATGTCATAAAGAAAGCGGAAAGGTCCCACTTTGTATTAAGACTGCAGGTAACACAATATGATAGGTCCAAGAAGCCAAGTCAGATGTGGAGACTGATAAGCATGTGTGGCCGCTGTGTTCTCTGCTTCTCCATTCTTCTTGTGTGATATGATCCAGTAAAACGTATCTTATATTTACTAAGAGGTGTGAGGCGTAGGTGTACCTGGCTGGCTGCCAGGCTTCCACTGAATAGCTCCCAGGTTACATATGATAATTGCAAGCTTTGTCGTCAAGCAACTTGCCAAAAACTGGCAGATAAGTATCATATAGCACCAATACATACACATAGCCAACAACAGAAGAATTTCTTTTTTTTTGCTGTACACAAGTTCCATAAACATTTCAATTATTGCAAAAAGGTCACAAGCCTTAAAATGCATTAATACTAATGCTGTAATTATAACTTTTTTATACATAAAATGTCAAAATTCAATCTCCAAGACATTTCGGGTACATGTTAAACGGAGGGAGAGGAAGGAACATTCAGTATCGGTGAAGTATGTAGATTGAAGCCCATGAATGTACCCGGCATCCAGTCCACCCCGACCACTATAAGAAACTGGTGGTCTGTGGAGAACAGAACTCTAATGATATACAGTATTCATGGCTTACAAAAACATCTGTCAAAGGGATTTTCCAAGAATCCTAGTGCAGGCGTGACAAAAGCAAAGTGTACGTAACCTGCTCCAGATTTCAGTATTGTGGAGGACTTTGGTATCTCTGACACAACCAGAACTTCTGGGGGTTATGGGACTCGCTTTACTCATTCAACAGTGCATCGGTAACATCTCAAGTGTCCCTGGACCCCTACACTTAGGGTTGGTCTGGAGGTGTTGAGGACCCAGAATTAGCAAAGCTAGAACTAGGAGCTGGAGTAAGTAAACCGTTTTTATTGGCCAAACAATGTTTTTTCCAGATTTAGGTTTCATATATCTTCGGTGGAACTTGAGATTTGTGACATTTATTGTGTATTTAACCAAACATTTTACCTATTACAAACTGATATCATTAATCTAAGATGGTGAGCGCCACCTCACATCTGTTAAAGGAAAGAACACTAAGACAGGATTCAATTCTGAGGTAAGGTTATGGAATCCATGTGGCCTAGCTGGTAGAGACAGAAGGATTGGGCAGGTTGTAATTCAACTGTCCTTTCTTATAGTCTTCCAGAGATAGCTGCTGTCTGAAGATTATTCAAGCAGCCTTCTATATTTATAACACATTCACTTTTGGCATGTGTAAGAGGGAGTCAATCCTAGGTCAACCGATTGTGGTGGGACTGGCCAACCATGTGATGGTTATGAGGTAGCTGGCCATAAGTAAGGAGGATCAGACAAGTAGCTTTTCGACTGCAAGATCAAAAGATTGGACACATCCAACATGCTTGATCCTTCTTTCCCTTAAAGGGAACCTACTCCACACCACAAATAGCTCATCCTGCTCGATCTTGAATTAAAAAACTCCTCCCTCCTCAACACCACTCCTTTCATCCACCTCCCTGCAACCTCTCATGGACCAATCAAGCGATTCTCATGTGTGCACGGTCAGCATCTGACCACCGGTGCTTCTCCACTTCAATCGGCACAGGGTTGATAGACAGGGTTGGCCTCACTGTGTAGTAACCCTGCGCTCTATGTGATACATGAACAGGTCTGTGAGAGGATGCAGGAAGGAGGAGGACAGGATCGATGTAGAGGAAGGATTTTTTAAATTCAGAATCGAAGAGGATGAGATGTTTGTGGAGGAGGCGTACTTGCTTTGAGCTAGGATGCCCATGCCCCAGGGAAATGGGACACAAGCAGGCAGGGAGCCAGGTTTGAAAGATATGCTTTAAGATATGCTTGGTATTGACTGTCTGGGCATGGGAAAGCCTAAAAACGCTTTCCCTTTAACATCTGCCACAGGAAACCAATACAGTTGCCCTGATGGAAAGACCTTTGCCTATTCTTCTTCCTACCTCAATTTAGTGATCTTAGAATTGGTGGCCATGTGTCCCAGTGTAGAACCAAAAATCCAACTTAACAAATAAAATGACTGTTATGGTAAAAACGTAACTAAGGAGCTGATTACTATTCCAGTATTTCTCTCTCCGCAGTATTCCCTCGTCCAGAGGGCTGACCTCGGCTGCAGGACATCAATACGGTAACTATGGAACACGTGGTATGGAATTGTGGTAAAAAACAAAAACATGTCGGGGTAGGACACAGCAAATGAATGACATTCTACCAAGCTGCGCCCTAGCGAAAAGTACACATATTAACCTCTTAGCTCCCAGACAGACCTGCAATGCATAGTTTAATTGAAATCTCATGCAGGGCCTGCTGGTGGAAAATAAAAAATAAAAGTTAAGAAATTTATTGGCAAAGGCCACAGAAATGGATTTCCCAGTTTTTGGCTGCTGCGGCCAAACTTATTGAAATATTTGTTAACAGTAGAAGTATTGTCCACAGCTCATTATTTCTGCCACCAGTCACTGAGGTCTTTTGTTATTCTATCCCGCTTCTCTGTTTTGTTGTGTCATAGGATCGGACAACTTGAGACTGGGAAACAACGCCGTGTTCTTCTTGAGAAAATGCAAAGCCATCTGAAAAGAATAAACGAAGAAGTGAGAAAGGATGGAAGACGACTTTAAGAACGGCACATTGTAAGAAAAGGGTTCAGCATATTATAGGACCTAGGAGGAAGAAGACAGAGAGTGGCTTTTCCAAGCACTAACATACTATATATGTACTCTACAGGTAACACAACGGGCCAACATCTCACGCCATAACCCTAAAGATGTGTGTGACATATGGGAGAAATCTACTGTGTATGGATCCAGCAGATCCTAGGCTGAGGTCAGCTGTTATGGGTATGAAAAAGACAAGTGTCTTCATGGAGCATATCATCTCTCCAGCACTGATATAATGGTCATCCCAAAACTGAGTGGTTTTGCTCAAAAAACAACACATTAAACAACACATACACAGGAGCTGCCTGAACTATCCAGATAGAACTAATCAACCTGAGCTGGATGACTCATACACAGCAGCTGGGGGATGGTGCAGCTATTGATTACTTCTGCCTGTCAGGGACAACACAGTGATGATATATTCTCGGCTTATCCTGGGCAGGACAAGGCTGGGGCAGTGCATAATTAGGGTAAGAGGAAATTGCACGGGCAGTTACAGGAGTGATAGAGCCTCATTATCATAACTTTATAATAGTTTTTTCAGCAAAACACCTCAGTTCAGGTATTAAAAAACATACATTTCTGCATCATTGTAACTACAGTATTTTCAAGGTATGTTTGGTTCATAATGCATAAAAACAAATGGTAGATTTCCTTTAAGACATATTTTACTCTTATTGTTTATTAAGATTATTAAATTGCACAGTTCACAATATTTATTGGAAGGTCCACCAAGGACCTCATGTATGGGGGCAACACTAACTAATTAAGGAAACAAGGGTCACACCAGTTGGATTTCAGAATTTTTTTTTTTATAAGAGACAGATATTTATCTACTTATTTGCCTACTTATCTTCTACCACTAATAAGAAATGGCGGGAGGTCAGAGACGATAACACTGGGCAGCTATCTTATGTATGTGGTAAGTGTATGCCAAGTTGATATTTTTGACATCCTGCTCAACGTGCAACCTACTCTCTATTTTGGAATCCTATGCCTCCCCTATTCCCACCTTAGTCATGCATCAAAAGTCCTGTAAGAAAAACACACATCCTTCAGCTGTTAGTGACTGTCAGACAAGACATGTCCAAGAGTCCTCTTCAGAAACTCTTGAAGTGATCTAAAGAAACCTAAAGATACCACCAACATTTGCCCAGATTCAGCTCAGAATTTAGGGCATGTCACTTCAGACGATGGTGCTGGTTGGTAAAGAGTCTCGGCATCCTCATGGGAATTTGATTGTGCCACAAACTGTATAGATCGAAACACTGCAACAGTGTGAACAGTGTCTTTTATAACTTCTCTGGTTAAGTGGTTGTCTTTGCCAGTGCAGTATGGTAAGTGGATGTCAATCCGTCGACAAGATCCATCGTCAGTCTAATGTGCTTGGAGGTGTCCTAACAGTGCTCCATGATGGATATCTGAGAAACCCTTTGGGCATATGTTTTCCCATGAAATAAAAATTCTAGTGCTGTTCCTCCTTTATTCTTCCTTGAAATGTATGACTGAAGTAACAACTAGGTGTTAGCACTACCTTGCACTGGGACACGTCCTTATAAACTCAGTTGTTGTAGAATGTGCAAGATCCGGACATGTTCTACAGATATGAGTGATGGTCCCCTCCATTGTCAATATATACATATATGTCCAGAAGGAATAACAGAGGAAAGACAAAATGCAGAGCTCCTAGAAATATATATTATTATTATTTCATGGGGATTATTAGCATTTACAAACACAGACATGTCAGAAGAGCGAGCTTAATGTATAGTAATGTCCCATGGCTCTATATTCCCAGGTAATTTGTGTTTCTTTAAGGCTAAATGCTCATTGATTCGTCTTTATCTAGTATTACCTTTGCAAAATAGGAAGCAGAATGCATTAATTCACTATCGAGCACAAGAAAACAGGCATTGCCTTGCTAACAAAGCTTACCTTTAGCCCGGGGTCAGATAGAGATCGCAATGCAAATTCAAGTCTCCGAGCTAAAAGCTTCCTCTCATATCGTCTCCACCTGATGCGCACTTTAATTAAAACCCAATCCCCACCTGCCTACAGGAAGCAGCCGGCCGTATTATTTATGCTCACATACTTACATGATACACCTTGCTGGACGGAATTAGCACGAAACAAGCTCGGAGGGGTTTTTCTGCCAAGTCTCTTCAACAAGTGGTCACGTTCGTTCAAGCTGCAATGAGATCAAATAAACATTACTTTCAATGCATGTAAACCCCAGCCGGAAACAGCTGCTGCTTCACGTCTGCTGTGGTCTCTTCTTACCAGACGACAAGCTTTTTGGCAAACAAGAAGGGGCACTTTTCTTACCACTGATGTAGAAAGTTAATACTACAACTAAGGGGGAACCTTCTGCATCAGTGTCTCCTGTGAAACTGAGTTGTATTTATTAAGTTGTCCAAAAAGTTATACAACAAAATACACAAACACATCACATAACAAGTATATAGTCAGGGGCCTTAGGGTACGTGGTTGGGTATGTCTGTTAAAGGGGTCGACACAGAAAACATGACAGTAGATCATAAAGGGAAAGTTGAGAGTGGGAGTCTGACCAATGGGACCCTCAAATATCATGGGAACAGGGGTCCTGTTCCCACTTATTGATAGAGAGGTTGAAATATCCCCTGCCACTCCATGCTATGTCCATGGGAATGCTGGAAATGGCCAAACAACTATTAGCTATCTCCATCAGTTCATCATCCTCAATTCATCCCATTGATATTGAAGTGAGCATCAGGTGGCATACTTAACCTGCTACTTAATCAATTATGGAAATCAGGGTTCCCAAAATGTCAGACCCACTATTCTTCTTTATCCTGTAGGTAGAGGATAGTTAATCTTGGGACTACCCCTTTAATAAAAAAAAGGGATAAATACAGGACTAGTACAGATGAAGCAGTACAACTGGATCCCACCCTGCTCCGTTGGCTCTGCTCTGGTCCTCTATGGTTTACCAGGCTGGATTGATGGTGTAACATTCAAAAAACAACAATCTGTAACTACTGGAAACAGAATTTAGATATCTTGGGCACTGTCGTAGAGAATAAATGAAGTGGTAGAAGAGGGGCTCAACCTGAAGCTTTATTTACTAGGTGAAATAGTTTTCCCATTTTCTTGATCAGAATGTAAATGGGGGATAACAATTAAACATAGTAGAAACCCTAAGTGCTGACCCTAATCCTGACTATAATGGACGACTTGGCCGAAAAATCCTTCCACTATTGGAAAATTAAATGTTTTAGAACATTAAGATCCGGCATGTTGGAAACTTTTCCTTCAATATCCGTCATCACTAGAGTCATAAGGTCCCCCTACACATTAGATTGTCTCCGAGTCCTGAAGAAGTCTGTAGTTTCAGTCATCATTCATATACTTTTCATTTACACTAGTGTTTATTTTCACCTTTTATGATTTTATATCAAATTTTGTTACTCCACAGAGATTTTTATTGAATCAGCTAAATAAATGAAGCTGCCTTGTTATCTAGTTACGAGAAGGATTCTTATCTAGAGGTAATAACGGAGTAATGTATCATCCAAGGCGCCAGGTAGAGCTTTGATGTATAACTGATACTGATACATAGAGAAACTGTCCACTTTGTATGTTTTACATGCTCCAGGCTGTAAATCGGCAGATATCAGATTCTACATAGGAATAATACTCCTCTATATATTCACGAGCTATAGATGACAATCAGCAGACCCTAGGCCGTAGTGACATGTAATGTGTTTCATTTCCTGCTCTTCCTTTGTCTTGAAGACGGCGAGGAGAGATGATCAGGACTCAACGGATTTGCTCAGCATTGGGATATATATTGAAGATAATTATTGTTACATACTGCGGAATTCTCCAAAAGTCCTGCACTTCATGTGATTTTTCGATCATCTATGTAACATTGCACTTTTTGCTAATGAGGGCCGATCTCTCTTATACCCCTGATAACACCAAGTATAACTCCAGTAATAATGTAACGGGTCATCTGCCATCATTGATCTAAATCATAGCCAGGGGCAATTTCTTCAAGGAGACCATTAAAGCAAAGGTCACCTCTGCCCACCTTTATAAATTCTACTTCCCCACCCTTACTATAGCAACTGATTGTAGGTTTTTTGGGATACACACATACATTTAAAAATACAATTTAGCTATGAATTACAATTATGGGGCACCTTATACTTATAACTTTATATTGTGCCCTTCCTCCATCATTCTATGTACTGATAAATAATTTGACCACTAGATATATCCAATACATACTCTTCCTACCTTAAAGGAAACCTACCACTTGAAGTGGCAGGTATAAGATGGAAATACCGAGCACCAGCTGAGGGTGAGCTGGTGCCGGAGCTTATTTTTGTTAGTGTTTTAAACCGCGGTATCGCGGTTTAAAACACTTTTCAAACTGTATAGCCGGCGCAGGGAGGTACGCGCTCGGCGCTTACCATGCGCGTGGCTCTCCTTCACTTCCTATGTAGCCGCGCGCTCGGTCGCGTGCATGGTAAGCGCCGAGCGTGTTTAAAACACTAACAAAAATAAGCTCCGGCACCAGCTCACCCTGAGCTGGTGCTCGGTGTTTTCTTCTGAAACCTGCCACTTCAAGTGGTTGGTTTCCTTTAAGGGCTGTCAAATATCTGCAGGACACAGGACGTCACAGGAAGTCCTGAGTCCTGCTAGTGTTGGGTCACGTGAGGGAACAGAGGGGAAAGAAAGTTTACTGGAGTAGTTACACATTTGGTGACTCTACTTAGGGTATTGTACTTACCCCTGTAAACTTTATTAGTAGTGGCTAACAAAACGGGTCTTGCTGAGATGTGATAGTCAGTACAAAAAATAAGAAATAAAAGCATCGACAGGCACGGCCAGCCTCTCCCCAAGTGCAATGGAAATTTAATCTGCATACATTTAAAAAATGGATTGTGCACTAAAATGACAAAGTGCTTAAAAAAAGAGAACAAAAAAGGAAATTCCTATGAGTAAATAACATCTTGAATTACAAATGTATTTCTTTTCTTCATTTTATATAATTTTCTACGTCTGTCTAATAATGTAGAACATATAATTTGAATATATATATATATATATACACACACACACACACATATATATATATATATATATATATATTCCATAATGCATTTAGTCAGATTTAGTAAAATTGCTAGGGAAGTTTATGACAATAAATCTTGTATGAGCCCTTTCTAGAAACAGTTACTGTCTGATCTCCTGATGGACGCTGGTGATTGGAATTTCAGAGGATGGATGAAAGGCATCATCTACATTGACGGCTGCATAGAAGCAACTGGCAAATACGGGAGAAACGGGATGCAATCAATGATCCCTCTAGTCCCTGCTGAATGGCTGACAGGACTCGCATAGTGGAAGGGCATATGCTACAAGCTATTTACAGGCTAGGTCGGTGTGTTGGGAGGCCATGTAATTGGCCCTCAATGTCAAGCTGATCAATGCTGGTCGAACATCTGTTCATAATAAGATTCCTTCCTGATCATGGTCCCATTTAAAGGTGTGATCAGACAAGAGAACACTCATTAGTCATTGATCACATCGAAATGTAGACAGAAAGATGAGCTTTGTTCCCAGGGGATGGGCTGCCAACAAACAATACAAAGTGAAAGTGAGGATGAACTATCAGGGAATCAATGTCCTATATCACTGATGGGAAAATAATCCCCCCTGTAAAGCCCTTACTCAATATTGATTTATGACAAAGTGTGCCATTGGTGGCTCATGATATCACAAGGGAGAGTCAACGGTGCACAAAAGCTTTATGTCCCATACACATGTGCCTCATACATACGCTCAGTGGCGTAATTACCATATGGGGCCTGTGAAGGATCAGGCCGAATCATAATTTATTAATACCTGGCACCTCCCTCTGTGTCCCTACTGTGGTCCCAGGCATGGCCTGCCCACCTCTGTGTCTGCCCAGGTCCCACCCACACTTCTTTTCTTTTGAGGCTGTGTGTGTATATGCTGTATGATGTCTATATACTGTATAATGTATGTGTGTATATTGTGAATATATACTGTGTTGGAGATTTATTGGTACTGTCTGAGAACAGAATTGTACTAGTTAATCATGGCAACCAATCAGAGCTCGGCTTTATCGGCTTTTTCCAAAAGCAGGTTATAAAGCATTCATCATACACATGAGATGGCTGGCAGCTTCCACCAAAACTAGGACTCTGTGCCAATCCAAACCAGGCTCTAGCTAAGGCTCTTGGGCTGATGGGTGGGAATCCTTTTACTCTTTTCCAGTTGTAAGGATAAGATCAGAAAAGTCAAAAAAGTCAAGGTAAAAAATCTTACATTTTCTAATAGAGAATGGGAAGGGTCAGCCCTCTATTATACGGAGATCACTAGGGGTGATCTTGAGAACTGGAAAACGTCTTGTAATTGTCAATGAGATATCTAGAGTTGTTCAGCTCTAATAATTAGTAGATCTTTTTTTTTTGAAGAAAACCAGATCATGGAAAAAGAAGATAGATAATGGGGGATGGATTGAACAGACTCGGATCAAGGCCCCTGGCTGAGAGTATCTTGGCTTCCTTTATATTCTTCAGTACAACACATATAGTGACAGGAGAAACCTGAGGGCCCCGTTCTTCTATTAGAAGACCTGTTTTCTCTTATGTCAGGTGTCATTCTCAATTTTGGTGGATGATCTGAGGTTTTGTCTTCTGTGGTCTCCCGGGGGCCATGCAACACAGAGCGCTGAAGCTTCCTGCTTGATGTTAAGGGAGTTTGCCCTGTGGCTCTCGTATCCAAAGTCACCTCCACTCCAATTACCCAACAAAAAAGACTAATTAGCACTAATAATATAATTATACAGAACAATTATTACATCGGTTTTGTTGAGTAAGTGTTTAAGTAGACTAAGCTCCTCTAATCTGCTCTGATATTTATTTCTAGAAATTCAGGCCTGGTTGGATGCGTCTCACCAGATGTATATATAAACTTGCACTGTATAGTCATTACTTTAGTCACATGGACCAAGTAGCTTATCATATTTGGACACTACTTGTCATCTTTCTATCTTGTCAATTTCTCCATTGCCAAACTTTGGAAGTGCCTACATTTCTAAGTTTTGGTTAAAGGGAACCTGTCACCAGGAGACCCATTTTTAGTACTCTCCAAGTCCCCACAGAGCATAGTACATACACTGCCACATAGTTTTTGTATAAAAAGAAAAGATATGTTATATAGTACCTTTCAATGCCATGTGTTCTGTGCCTAGGCACTTGTCCCCTGGGAGTGGCAATGGAGGAGCAGCCCCCACCCCCACCCTTGGGAAACAGCTCCTCCATGTGTCCTTTTCAAATTTATGAATAACCTAGCAGGGAGAATCACTAAGCTAAGTGATGTACGTTTTCATATATTTCAAAAGGACACATGGAGGAGTGGTTTCCCAAGGTCGGGGGAAACTGCTCCTCTATAGCCCCTTCCAGGGGACAAGTGCATAGTCACAGAGCACATGGCATTGAAAGGTTCTATATAACGTATATTTTTTTGCTATAAAACCTATTTTTTATACAAAAAAATAGGTTTTACACTATGTGGCAGTGTACTATGCTCAGTGGAGTCTGGGGGATTGCTAAAAGTGGGTCTTCTGGTGACAGGTTCCCTTTAAGCATTTTATTTCTATTTGATAGTCCATAATTATTAGTATTTGGCAAATCTGTTGATTGAATATCTGGTGAAGCTACTAGGCTTGGAGGACCTGACTGGTGATCCAATGTCTATAGGGGTGTGCTGACTCAAACATCTGAAACAAAGGATTGAAGGTGCTAGATTTCAAGACTCTACATTGGTGAGTCAAGATGAATAGATATTGGCCAAACACAGTAACTACACATCATTAATGAAAGTAGTTTGATAAGGAAAGTAGACATCAATGAGTCTTAATGGCTCCAAAAATCAACATGACCTAAGTCCATTAATTAGTTTAGAAAAACGATTTGTGTCGACCAGGTTGGTCTTAGATCTGACAAAGCTGAGGCCTCATGCACACAGAAATGTCATAATCATCAATGCTGATTCAGTAGGAGAACATTAATGTGTACAAGTTGGCCAATGCTATATTTCCATAAACATGCATAAAGACAATTTTAGGTAAAGCGTGGTCCACAGATGCATTGAGATATATAGAATACAATCCTGGACATGTCTGTGCTAACTGAATGACAACTATAAGAATGACGCACAATGTTTTACATTATTCTTTGTTGTTAGCCCCTATGACACACACATAAACAGTAGATACATAAGCCGCATGCACGTGTCCTACTGAACCATTGTCAGAACCAGTGTGGGCACCGAGGCGGCTTTTAGCTGTCTGGAGAAAACAAGACATATTGATTGATGTGTAACATTACAGTCTTATCTAAACACAGATAATCCGGAGCACTTGTTTATATCTCCTAGTAATGAGGGAGCGGCCATTACCAGAGTATAACCACCGGAGAGTTATATAGGGAGCCAAATGTGATGTAAATAACTGCGGGGATCACAGTACATTCACACACATCATCGTCCATAGCTAGAGGGGAACAACTGTCTATAATATTGACTGCCGCCTGCCGCTTGTGTACACTGCCCATCGCTTATTAGGCACTGAGGATGAGCAGTCAATACATACAAGTCTCAATGTCTCTTATGTAGACAAGTCTTTACAGTATGTGTGACACATTATCCTATTATTCTTGTTTTTTAATGATAAGGCATAGGAAAATATACTATGTATTTTTCTTTAGAAAAGTCACTATATTTTCCCAAAATTAAACAATTTTATTACTGTTGGGGAATATGTGCATCATTGTCGGGTTCTTCAGCGAATGTACCCCTCTATTATACAGTGCAGACAGCTGCTAAAAAGAACAAATCCCAAAAGTTTGCCACATATACTCGAGTATAAGATGAGTTTTTCAGCACAAAAAATCCATTTGGCTTATACTCGGATATATAGAAAAAAAAATAAACGTAGCACTCACCCTTCGGCGCAGTACCTCGGCATCCTCTTCTCCCTGCAGCACCTCTTCGGGTTCCCGGCCAGGCTGGACATTATATCAATTTGGGTACTCTGCTGGATATTTTATTAATTGGAGGGTCAGCTGAGGAGTAGTGGCTGCATCTCCCACCCTAGGCTTATACTCAAGTCAATACTTTTCCCAGTTTTTTTTAGGTAAAATTAGGTATCTCAACTTATACTCGGGTTGGCTAATAATCGAGTACATACGGTATATATTATACATACCGCCCAACCTCTGGATTGAAGAAAGAGGGACAAAAAGAGTGGCCTGTGTAGCGCGCTACAATTTATTTTGCAAAATAAACCACGCCCATTGCCCAGCAGTCTATCCCTCCCCCCAGTATATCCACACTATAAAACCTAGAATAATGGCTTTTACACAGTATATTCTCACCCTGTACAATTGTCCCAATCCCCCTCCCCTCCAGTCCCTTTCTCTGCTCCACATCTTATTATGAACCAGTCTCTGCTCCCTCTCCCCTTTTATCTGCTCCACTTCCTTATTATGCCCCCCCCCCCCCCGCTCTCCTTTCTTATTCTGCCACTTATCTGCTGCTATTCTTATTGTGCCCCCCTCTGCTACTCTTCCTTATTGTTTACCCCTCTCTGATAACCTTCCTTATTATGCCCCTTATCTGCTCCCCCTCTTATTATGCCCCTTATCTGCTCCCCTTCTTATTGTGCCCATCCTTTGCTCCCCTTTTTATTGTGCCCCCTCTCTGCTCCCCCTCTTATTATGTCCCTTATCTGCTCCTCTTATTATTATTCGATCCTTTAAATATTGTGGCCCTTGTCTTCTATGCTTACTTATGTTGTGGCCTTTTTTCCCTCTGGGTTATTAAACAAAAAAAAAACTTTACTCACCTTTCTATCATTCCCCCGGAGTCCTGTTTCCTTCTGTTCCCAAGGCTACAAAGTTGACAAGACGGAGGGGGCAGGGCCAGTCAATGGCAGTTCCTCCCCTTGGTTGCCCCTCCTCCTTGTCATCTTGGAGCTCCAGGGAGAGCAGGAGGAAGGTCTGCGGGGGAACGATTGGAAGTTGAGTTTTTTTTTTAAACAGAGAGGAGGCTGCAGATGCTGGTCCTGCCTCCTGGCACACAAAAACAGGACTGTCCTCCCTAATTCGGGATTGTTGGGAGCTATGATTATATGAATAAGTGGCTCTTGTAGTTAACTTTAACATTGTAATACTGAGAAGACGAAGGTAAAAGTAGTAAAGGATTTACACAGACTCTACAACATGAAAGCAATGATAGCAGTGTGTTGTGTAATCATGTCAGAAGCAGCAGGACAGTCAGCTAGTAAAGGATTTACAAGGGCTTTGCAACAGAAAAGCAGTTAGAGCAGTCAGTCTGCAGTAAGTGGGGGTCATTTACTAAGGGCCCGATTCGCGTTTTTCGACGTGTTACCCGAATATTTCCGATTTGCGCCGATTTCCCCTGAATTGCCCCAGGATTTTGGCGCACGCAATCGGATTGTGGCGCTTCAGCGCTGGCATGCACGCGACGGAAATTGGGGGGTGTGGCCGAACGAAAACCCAACGGATTCGGAAAAACCGCCGCATTTTTTAAAAAAAAAGTTTCGCGGAGCTTGCACTTCACTTCACTCAGCCCGGCGTATACCAGTGCGTTCCGGGGAACTTCACCTGGTAGAGGAACTGCCTTAATAAATCCCGTCCGGACCTGAATCCAGCGCAGAGAACGCGCCGCTGGATCGCGAATGGACCGGGTAAGTAAATCTGCCCCAGTGTGTTGTATAAGCAGCAGGACATCCAGAGAGGATTTACACAGGCGCTACAAAATGATAGCAGTGAGAGAAGTGTGTTGTATAGTCATGTCAGCAGCAGCAGGACAGTGAGCTAAGTAGAGGATTTATACAGACTCTGCAACGGGAAAGGATTGTGAGAAGTGTGTGTAGTGAGTAAGTGTAGTATAATCCTGTCAGTTGCAGAAGGACAGCCAGTGAGGTAGAGGATTTACACAGGCTGTACAACAGGATAGGGTAGGTAATTCTTTTTTTCAATAAAGCCCATTTAGGATGTTTTAATGCATTTAATGAACGATGACATAAACTTAGTACAATACTGTATAGTTCAAAGTCGGAGAACCAGCAATGCAATGTAACGAGGGACAAAAAGGTCAAAATTGGAAGTACCAGAGACTAGAAGTGACTAGTTATACCCCTGTGTATTATAAATGTGTAGCATTATTTCTCTCTGGTACATTAGCCACATACTAGTCTCACATATAATACCGCCACTCAACTGCTGACACATGTACATCCTGTATGTGTATACAAACAAAACAGGCAAAGTGATTGGCTCCATTCACCTAGTTGGCGGCACATAGTAGCTGCTCCTCAGGTATGCCGGGCAGCGTCCTCACACAATACTCTCACAGCCCCGGGAGAGGGAGGCCCCGGTCATTAGATTTCCTGCTTTCTGTTTGGAACAAGTTCTCCATTACTTTTCTCTCTCTATGGATTCAAGAGGCCCATTGAGTAATTGGGCCAATAATACGAGCTGGCTGGTCAATGCTGGGGTCATGGCTATTGAAATGACTAGATATGCATCTGTATTCATTGGAGGAGCAGAAAGGAAGAGGAGATAAGTAACATACCTCAGTACAAGGGTGAAACTAGCCATGCAGTCCCTCTTAATCAGCCGTGCCCAGGCTTTAAAGTTCAGCTGAAAACCACTTAAGTGAAAGGGAATCTCACAAGTAATTGTGTCCCTTGTTAAAAGGGACAAGAAGAGAGAACAGAAGGAGTGGTCCTAGCTCTTTAATCCAGGCCTCACATGAGCCGCCCATCAAAGCTACAGAAAGGAACAAACGGCCATCTTTTCTATAACGCAAAGACACATTAACATACTTTCCTGTTTGTAGTTCTGCCCTGGAGCTAATTTAATTGCATGGGACACCGAGGCGGCTTTGAGTTGCTTGATCAACAACATTTAGGAGATTTTTCTACAAAAATGACAATTTTTTTAAAACTTTTTTACTACCAATATACTTCCTGAAATGTATCCCCATTTTCATTCTTTTATTATTTCTATTGAAAAAAATCTTAACTCCAAGTTACTCTTTTAAAACCATTATCAATGGGAACCTATACATTTATTATATACTTAGTGATACACATGACATGAAAGTGATGATTATTTGGGAATTCGATACTTGGGCTGCTAAATGAGTTAGAGCCCCACCGAAGAGAACATAAAGCAGCACTTCTCCTGTGAGCAATGCTGAGCAGATTATACATAGGGGCACATTTACTTACCCGTCGCGTTGCGTGTGCCGATCTGGAATGTCCGATGAGGATTCGGAGCTGCCGCGATTCACTTACAGCGTGCGCCTGATCTCTTGAATGTGTCGCTTCCCCGCTCAGGTCCGCCGGAGTTCACCATCTTCTTCCCGATGTATGTGAGTGCTAATCTTGCGACACAATTTGAATTGTAAGTTCCGCGGTTTGTCCGAATCAGTCGGGTTGTCCGACATCCACGCCCCCCGATTTGTGTTGCATGCAAGCCGATGCGCCACAATCCGTTCGCGTGCGACAAAATCCCCTGTGCAATTCAGGGCAAATTCAAAATATTCAGGAAACCCGTATGAAATGCGTCCGATGGACCCTTCGTAAATGTGCCCCATGGTGTCTGTTTTGTAGGCAGCATGTTACAGAGCAGGAGAAGCTGAGGATATTGTACATAGTGTCCTATCTGTAGACAGCTTGTTATATAGCAAAAGAAGCTGAGCAGATTGTACATAGTGTCCTATCTGTAGACACCATGTTGTAGAGCAGGAGAATCTAAGGAAACTGTACATAGCGTCCTACCTGCAGGCAACATGTTATAGAGTAGGAGGAGCTGAGCAGATTATACTTAGTTTCCTATATGCAGGCAGCATGTTATAGAGCAGGAGGAGCTGAGCAGATTGTACATAGTGTCCTATCTGTAGCCAGCATCTTATAGAGCAGGAGAAGCTGAGGAGATTGTAGACAGTGTCCTATCTGCATGAAACATGTTATAGATCAGGAGGAGCTGAGCAGATTGTACATAGCGTCCTATCTGTATACAGCATCTTATAGAGCAGGAGGAGCTGAGTAGATTGTACATAGTGTCCTATCTGTAGACAGCATCTTATAGAGCAGGAGGAGCTTAGCAGATTGTACATAGTGTCCTATCTGTAGGCAGCATCTTATAGAGCAAGAGGAGCTGAGCAGAGAAAAAACAACATTATACACAGTGGGGTGTCAAATGAAGGGGGCGTTATACTATGTGTGGGCCATTAAGGGGATAGGAAGGGAGGATAGTATACTTTGTGGGCACAGAAGGGAAGGTGTAAGGGTGCGGCTCACAACCTGAAAATTGTAGGGCACCTAAAAATAAAATCTGATTGAGGACCAGTGACTTATTAACAAACCAAACAATAAGAAGGGTGTAATACTTAATTTTCTCCAAGGAGGCATCGCAGAGATATTGATCCACACAGATTTCAGATAAAAACTGGTGGTTATGTAACTTTTGTATATTTGATGACTATTGTGGCTGTGTACTGGGCTGATCTATAGATATGAGGCCACTAATTCTCACATATCTATTATTACAACACACTTTATTCTCTAGGTACAATGTGCTTAGATTTACCCCATGTAAATGGCTGCAATCAATCACCAGGTTTCAGCCAATTATATATAAGTGTAAATACACACATCTGTCACAAGATCAATTTACTCAGACCCCGAGCAGAACATTTAAGAGCTACAATTAAGTGTAACTAGCAGGAAACAAATGGATGAAGTGTGTGCGAGTGCTGGTATTATTCCAGGCACAGACCTAATGAGCTGACACCTCCAGCATCTCAGCTTCTTCTCATCCACAAAGATATAGGAGCAGTGGATGGAGACTTACAATCCTGATGGTGAGGTCTTCTTTTATGACATGACAAAAGCATACTCTGCAATCACTACAATGATTTGGTCAAGAAGATGAAGGACCATAGGACCATGAGTAACTGATCACCTGGAGGTACATCTCGTAGGACCACCTCTAATCAAGAGAATAAAAGTCCACCATGTGAATAGAGTAGTGATACCCAAACATCTACGTGATGTCCACGGAAGCCCATTTTTTCCATGGAGGACCCTTGTTCTTCTAACTAGTGGTGGTCCTGGCTATTGGACCCCCCATATCTCAGATACTTCTCTCAATATCAAAGTTTTATTCCACAAGGAACATCCAACTATGGGGATCAGACGTGTTGACTTTCAACATTCTTAAGTAGAAATGAGTGGACCCGATGGTAGGGTTCATTGTTCGAGTTCGACCGCCTGACCCAGACATATTGGCAAATTGAGGCCCCTAGCAATTAGCCATGGCAATGAATATCCAGGGGGCAATCTGGCAATATGTCTAGGTCAAGTATCCGAACCTGAACCAGACCATCGGGTCCTCTTATTTCTATGCTTAAATATTTGTCCCCATAACAAAGCCGTCATTGAAAAATTCTATGTCAATTGTGTGTATTTGTGGACAAGTTAGGAAGACCAGCTGTTGGCCAAATTAAAGAGGTTCTCCAGAGGTTCAAAAACATTTCTCTTTTCTTACCTAAAACAGTTCCTCTCCGGACCTTGTGGATTGTGTAGTATTACATCTATTACAATACAGCTGAGGTGCAATACTGGAACAAGTATTGGTCTTCTGTGATGGTGTTTATGGAAGAAACCAGTTATATTTTTCAACCTACAGACAACCCCATTAAAGGGAAGATGTCATGGCAATTTGGGGCACTAAACCACCCACAGGTCTTTATGGACTGGTGGGTTAGTATCCCAAATCACCATGTAGTATTTTTAAGCTATCATATTACAGAAAATTCATACTCACCTTGTCCTGTGCTCCATTCGGCAGCTTCGCTATGCAGCTAGTGAAGCCGGCGTAGTACACCGAAGCTTCACTGCGCAAGCACTGGAGGTACAGGACATGCGCATTGGAAGCTGGGCAATTAACTTGTCGCATCGCGAGAGGAGCCGCGGGCAATGGATCTTCTGATGTGTGCCCATTAGACTTACTCCAAGGGGAGTATAATTTCTATTATCTTATTTTTTGGCATGTAAAGACTTCAAAAAGGTCGATTTGGGACCCAAATTGACCTGACAACTCCTCTTTCTGCTCTTTAAGCTAGTGAGCAACCTAGAAGTAAGAGGAGAGACCAAGATACGTTCAGTGCAAATGGTTCAGGGTACAGCACATGGAGGGGCCGCCTCCTGGGCACTTGATATTTGTACATCTTACATGAAAGTCACCCCATTTAAAGACTCCCTTTAAAGTATCTGAAAGTTTAAGGTTCCCTTAAAGTCCTGCATAGCTCATACACTAAAATACACTCATATACTAAAATTTCACCACTTTTTCTCTGTTTTCTACTAATCTGTTTTCTCCCTGGAGAGATTTTAATATAAAGCATGTGCCTAATTCTGCACACATAAAGCAATGCATTAAAACCAGCGAGTATGACACATGAGGAAAGACAGTCCCCGTACTTTCCCAGGTTATTTAATAGCTAAATGAGAGTAGAACAAGTAGGACTTTGTGCGGGAGCAATGGTGAAATGAATGAGGGGTGAGAGGTGTAAATGTGATAATATACAGCGCTTACAACAGAATTTTTTTTCACTTTTGTACTCCATGCATATTCCAGTCACTAAAATAAAAAGCTGGTCCTAATGTGATATCCGCACATCTGGAGCACCGCACCGGGGGATGGGGGAAATGAATTCATAGCGAAGAAAATGTAGGTCTAATTGTAAAATAAAAGTGCCACATAGCATTACCAACCCGAAACAAGCCTTAACCACTAGATGTACATGTTGTATGTTACATTTACTATATGTCATCACACATGTTACGTTTTACACACACTGTTATAGATTACTCTTACTATATGTACCATTCCATTGATCTTACACTAATTAAGTTTTATATGATGTGTATTACATTTTACTAGTAGTACCTGCTGTATGCTAAATATAATATGTGTTATACTGTATATGTTACCTGCTACAATTACTATATGTTACAATATATTGTACATTACACTTACTAGTAGTACATGCTGTATGCTAAATATAATATGTGTTATACTGTATATGTTACCTGCTACACTTACTATATGTTACAATATATTGTACATTACACTTACTAGTAGTACATGCTGTATGCTACATATAATATGTGTTATACTGTATACCTTACCTGCAACACTTACTATATGTTACAATATATTGTACATTACACTTACTAGTATTACCTGCTGTATGCTACATATAATATGTGTTATATTGTATACCTTACCTGCTACACTTACTATATGTTACAATATATTGTACATTACACTTACTAGTAGTACCTGCTGTATGCTACATATAATATGTGTTATAATGTATTATACATCCTACACCTACTATATGTTACAATATATTGTACATTACACTTACTAGTAGTACATGCTGTATGTTACATATAATATGTGTTATACTGTATATCTTACCTGCTACACTTACTATATGTTACAATATGTTGTACATTACACTTACTAGTAGTACATGCTGTATGCTAAATATAATATGTGTTATACTGTATATCTTACCTGATACACTTACTATATGTTACAATGTATTGTACATTACACTTACTAGTTGTACATGTTGAACGCTACATTTACTATGAGTTATGTATATTATCTGCTTCACTTACTATGTTACTCTATGTTTTATATTTTGTGTTACACTTACATGTTGTGCATGTCATATGCTACATTTACAAAGTGTTAGAAATGTTATCTCCTACACTTACTATATGTTATATGTTACAATTACTATATGTCCTATGTTATATTGTGTTACACCGTATATATGTTATCTGTTACACTTACTATGTTACACTTATTATATGTTTAATATGTAGTACAGCACACTTACTAGTTATACATGTTGTATGCAGCATTTACTAGAAGTTATATATGTCGTCTGCTACATGTACTATATGTTACTTGTCACTCTCACTATAAGTTGTGTTTTACACTCATGGGCACATTTACTTACCTGTCCGGAGGAGTTGAAAGTGCATTGTCTGACCAACATGCACTGCGATTCACTATGATCGTGCACCCAATATCCTGCATGTGTCGCTTCCCCGCTCAGGTCCGACGGAGTTCACCATTTTCTTCCTGGTGCATGTAAGTTCTTGGTCTTGCAACACAATTTGAAAGCTAAATCCTGCGCTCAGTACGAATTAGTCGAATCCTCCGACGGCCCGCCCCTCGATTTCTGTTGCATGAAAGCCGGCACCGCTGCGTCACAATCCGATCACGTGCGACACAATCCACTGTTAAATACTTGTCACAATGTGCAATCCCTGAAAACATCGGGAGGTCCCACGAAAGTGCTTCTGCGGAGATTTAGTAAATAAGCCCCTATATTTTGAAATCCCAAATAAACTGTTATATAAGGATTCGGTCGGTAGCATCATATGGTGTAGCAAGTGCTGCTGTAAGTTTAATTGTCCTGCTTCATTATAGCAAGTAAGCAATGGATTTTATCATAGTCTAACACTAAATTTATGTTATATAGAGTATGTGGCTACACTAACATAGTTATACATGTTGTATAGTATAATTACTAGATCTCATATATGCTGTATGCTATACTTACTATATTCTGTTTGGAAAACCTTTATGCTCTGTTATATTTACTACACATTATACATACAATTACGATACTAAAGTATTATATACCAGTTTTCTGACATCTTTGCACGTTCTTTTTAGTGCAAACTGCTTGCACAAGTATTTTAGTAGTGTCTTGCAAGCCCGGAGGCGTATAGCCGTTGGGCTAATGACTGCACAAAGGGGTCTTAGTTAGCGGGGTTCTATGTACAGGAATAGGCCCTCTTTGACTGAGGTGGTTTTTCCTTTCCTTTCTGTCTCCCTGCGTATCCCAGGGAGGTGGGGGCTACGTGACTAGGGGCGGGGCTTGTGTTGTGGGTGGTACAGGAAGTGAGCATAGCTTAAATAGGAGCTGCAGACGTCACTCACCCTCTTTCTGGATCGCGTTTCCCACCTGCCCTCCCTTTGTTTAAGGTATTTTCGGCGTTGCTCTTGTCACAGCTGGCGGTTAGTTGGGTTATTTGGCCTACATGCCCATTGGCTGGCAGGCATACAGGTGGGAGGGGTTTTGTTGCACTTTGTTGTTATTTAAATTTGTTTACCTGTTCAAATTATGTTTTAAATAATACAAAAAAATAATATAAAAAATAACAAATGTTTATTACAATAATATATAAAGCTGTGGCTGACCCTTACGTCAACCCACATATGTTCAACTTTAATACAAGTCTCCGTGTGTTTTTTATCGGCGAATATTGGTTTAGGGTTAAAGGGGCCTGTGCTCCCGGTGGTTTATGGTTTAACTTTATTTGGACAGTCTGCACCACATATGTGTTGCACGTGACCCTTTTGTGGCGCGGCTGCACTAGTCTTCATGTGACACAAATTAGGGGGTGCTCTGGAGCTCAGTTGGACCGTGCGCTAGATTTATCATGTGTCACACACCCCATGTTAAAGGTGCACCAAAAAAAGTGGTGCACAATGTCGGGGCAGTGCAGGGGGCACCAGATTCATGAAGAACATGCTCCAGAAATAAGGAATCTGGCAAACTGCACTGCTCTTAGTAAATGTGTCCCTATATGTTGTAACATATACTTAATGATTTTTAAGTTGCATACTTAGTATATTTCTATGGCAGATCCTACTTGGTGTAGAATTCCCTAACCGTACAGCTTGAATAGTTGCTAGTTGTAATGAGTGCTCAGATGTGCCTGCCCACTCGGCCATTGTCCATGCCCCGTCTATGCCCCCCTTGGTGTGGTAATGGTGTGAAGGGGAAATAATTGCAACTGCTGGTGGTTTGCTAGCAACAACGGTTATTTCAGGTTTTCTGGGCCAGTTTTCTGCCATAAAGTTTAAATGATAAAATTCTGGTTGCTTTTAACCACCAACAGGTCAAGTTGAGAAGCGCATTGTATATACAGGTTATTCTTAGAATCTGATAGTATGCATTAAATGCCTTAGCTCCCCCTAGTGGTGGTATCAGGTAATAAAGGTTTTATTATTTACCTCTATACTCATGTAGGATGTAGAGGTAGACCTTTGGACAATATAATAGTTTACTAATTGCACTTTATGTTATAATATATACTTTGTGACTTCTCATATCATCTGCTATGAAGTCACATCATCATGTTAGTTTCTTTCTGTTCATTGTCTCTAAAAATTCTCATTAAATATGATGTTCCCTAGATGGAAACAAAAATTATTATCGAAACTAGTGTGGATAAGGAGTGGAGAAATATAGACTATGGTATGAGAAGATGAGATCACACATACAGGATTTGGAGGAATTTCTTACAAATTATAATTGGAAAGCTTATCTGGGAAAGGATGTTTTTAGAAAGTACACAGAGGTTCTTGACGAATACTAAGGACTGAGAGATAAGACGCGGCCTGGGAAAAAAGGTTGTAGACATGATGGACCACTGGTGACACAGTGTCTAGAGAGTGGCTGGTATCGTATGAGAACAAGCAAGGGTGGGACTGAGATTACGCCTGACATAGGGTAATGGGAGAGGTCAATACACCCTATTTAGAGCTTTGTCCATGAAATTTTTTTAAAATTTCAATCCCCAGTGATCTTTACACAATAAAGATTTTTTTTTTAACCCCTTACTTTTCAATTTTACTCAGTTTTATTGTCTTCATGGGAATACCCATCTAAGGCTCTTTAAAAGGACCAATTAGTAGGTCAACAAAATGACCATTCTTAGTATGGGTAGTTGCTGATAATCGGCAAAACCATCCATGAACAGGGATTTTACATGCCTAGAGTACTGCTGATCTATACTTAGGATAGGTCCCCAATATCAGTATGCATTCAGTGGATATTTGTTGATGGGCTTTCATTGAGCTCTTACAACAATGGCAGTATTTGTTCTCATAACCACAGTAGTTTTAGATATTTTTGGTGTTCCCATTGACTTGAATGAGTGCATGGTCATGTCAACCATAACTAACTTCAAGTAACTAAGAAGATACAGATCAATATAGAAAAGCTGAGAGTCCTGATTGTGTGCGGGTGGGTAAATCAGGACTCCCATAGTCACTGTATGTGTGGGGTAATCAGGACTCCCCTAGTCAATAACTGTGTGTGCTGGTGGGGCAATCAGGACTCCCCCAGTCACTGTGTGGGTGGGGCAATCATGACTCCCCCAGTCACTGTGTGGGTGGGATAATCATGACTCCCCTAGTCACTGTGTGGGTGGGGTAATCAGGACTCCCCCAGTCACTGTGTGGGTGGGGTAATGGGACTCCCCTAGTCACTGTGTGGGCGGGGTAATCAGAACTCCCCCAGTCACTGTGTGGGTGGGATAATCAGGACTCCCCCAGTCACTTTGTGTGTGTGGGGCAATCAGGACTTCCCCAGTCACTGTATGTGTGTGGGGTAATTAGGACTCTCTCAGTCACTGTGTGTGTGGGTGTGTGTGTGTGTGGGGAGGGGGGTAATCAGGACTCCCTAGTCAATAATTGTGTGTATGGGTGGGGCAATCAGGACTCCCCCAGTCACTGTATTTGTGTGGGGTAATCAGGACTCCCTTAGTCACTGTGTGTGTGTGTGTGTGTGGGGTGGGGGTGGTAATCAGGACTCCCTAGTCAATAATTGTGTGTATGGGTTGGGCAATCAGGACTCCCCCAGTCACTGTATGTTTGTGGGGTAATCAGGACTCCCTTAGTCACTGTTTGTGTGTGGGGTAATCAGGACTCCCCCAGTCACTGTGTGTGTGTGTGTGTGGTGGTGGTGGTGGGTCATCAAGACACTGTGTGTGTGTGGGGGGGTAATCAGGACTCCCCCAAGCACTGTGTGTGTGTCGGGGGGGAGTGGGGGGGGTAATAAGGACACCCCTAGTCAGTAATTGTGTGTGTGGGAGGGACAATTAGGACTCCCCCAGTCACTGTGTGGGTGGGGTAATCAGGACATCATTATTTATTCTGCTTTTTCCTACAAAATGCTGCATAGAATTCTATAAAACTATATATTGCAAGTCCTTCTCTTCTATCACATCTCCTTTTAAGATATAAGACCATGAAATGAAACAGCAATCCATACTCAAGGTCACTAACTCACTAACTGGAGGTATTTGATTTCCCCTTGTACTAAGAAGAGTCTACAAGATATAAAGGGTGTGATCCTGACACGAATAACCCATAACCATTTATTGTCTCTGTAAGAACTGTATTAAAGAATTGACTGGACTGGGCCGGTATCCATGGAGGAGCGGCATACTCTTCAACCGTCCGGGTACAAACAGAGACACATCTTAACAAACAATCCGGTACAAGCCAAGCCTGTTAAGAAGAAAATCCAATGAACAAACACTCGAGACGTCTTACTGGAGGATCCGGAGCTCTGATGGAATGTTTCCTGATAATACGGCTTAAACGTTGTCCTCTTCTATGGGCCAGGTGTGGCTTTTTTATGTATGTATTTGCTTCTATCATTTTTCGTGCACTTTGTTGGGTTATTTTCAGCCTCAGCATGACAAAGAAGCTATTCCTTGCTGGATGTGCTATTATCTAGGGTACAGAGCCGGCTCTTTCATCTCCGGTAGCACACCTCCACTTGTGATCTGATGGCAGCCCACTGAGGACAGGCAACATCAAACAGCAGCTTTCAATGAGGCAGGTAATCTGCGGACCCAGGCCAGGACTTGTGATCACAAGATGACTTCCCAGTGTTTGCTCACCTTTGTGTAATGTGGTTCCCATAAGTGTTCTTCACAAATTATCAAGATGGGAGATGTTTTCATAACTAATAAAGCAATGGTGATTGTCCCGGCACAGAGAGGACTCTTACAGGTCTTGAGTATTGTATGTATGGCACTTTGTATTATTATGCTGTCTCATTCCCATCCTGTCTCCGTGCCTCAGGGACAAGTGTCATTGTATATGTATGCTATAGATTTTATTATACTGTTACATTACAAAAATACTGATGCAGATCACTTACATGGCAGAGTAAGACCGTCAGGCGCAGTTAGGCTGCATTCACACATAGCATGTAAATTGTGTTTGGAAACGCAATTAAAAGGCTGCATGGGGAGGAGATTGGCCGGACTGCACTGTGTTAACATCAGGTTTACATTGTGTTTACTTTGTGCCTGTGTAAGTGCAAAAAACGCATGCGTTTTTTAACGGACTGCTCAAAAACGTCCTAAAAACAGGTTCAAATCGCCACCATACAACCGCTGAGGAGAGGAGTTTTGCCTAATTACATTGCTGTTAAAATTAGCATTTCCAAAACACATTGGGGCACATTTACTAAGGGTCCACAGCCGCGAATCCGTCGGGTTTTTCCGAATATTTCCGCTTTGCACTGTATTTCACAGGATTGTGGCGCACACGATCGATTTTTGCCGCAATCGTGCCGACTTTCACACGACAGAAATCGGGGGGCGTGGCCACCGGACAACCCGAAGGATTCGGAAAAACCACAGAATTTAAAAAGCCATTTGTGTCGCAAGATCAAGCACTCACATACACCAGAAAAAAGCAGGTGAACTCCGGCGGACCTCGGCGCAGCAGCGACACCTGGTGAATATCGGCGCACGGACCTTAGTGAATCCCGGCAGAACCCGAATCAGCGTCAGAGAACCCGCCGCTAGATCGCGACTGGACCGGGTAATTAAATGTGCCCCGTTGATTACAAAATGTTGATGTATGTTAACACTGTGTTAAAATATGTTTTCACGTCGCTTTTTGTAAAAGCAAATGTTAACAGCAGTGTAATTAGGCAAATCACTTCTCCTTGGCTGTTGTGATGTGTTAAAAACGCAATGTAAATGCAACGTGTGAACGAAGCCTTATTTCCAAGGTCACGCCACCTATTGTTGGACTGGTCAGAAAAGTGTTTACAAGGTGTCTATACTGTGCCACTTTTTTGTTTTTCGCTCAAATTGCAACTAAATTCTGTCGAAAACTGATATTTCTCTGTACAGGAGCCGCTACGATCACATCCGGGGTATGAATTCTGTTTGTCTGTTCACCATAAGAGCATAAAAACAGAATTGAAACTGAATTGAATGAACGAGTTCATCCGATCCTGGAGAAAAATAATCTTGCGTAAATTGCTACTTTTTTCTGACAATCCATGTCGGACATAAAGGACATGAGCGCTGTGTGATATATATATAAAAAAAATTATAAAATCTTGGTCATGTATTATGGAATATTATGGAATATTACGTGTACTTGGCACATGTTTAGCGTGGAGATTAGACCGGCACACATGGCACACAGGGAATGGAGTTACAACCTGTTGTTTTCCAGCCACATGTGATAAAACGCTAACACTTAGCGAGCAGCTGAGATGGAAATAAGTGTCTCTGCAGGGAAGGATCTAATAAAACTGCAACAAGGTTATTGGAAACAAGAAGATTCTGGTTACTGGTTTCTAAGCTAAGAAAACTATCAGAGTGACTGGCAGGAGGTGCCCAGCAGGAGCGGGCAGCAGGGCGGTTATTACACAGATAAACACACTCCATGAGAACAGTGGGGGGGTGCAGATCTGAAAGACAAACAAAATCCCACTCCACTCCTCGTCTACTGGAGACCCTCCCCGGAGACGTGCACAATTGAAGCAGGTGTGAAAGGTCCAAGATGCAAACAGAAACAGATGAAAGAGAGAGCACTCCAGAGGCCACACCATGGCACACACTGCACTCCGCCATTATCTACATCAGAGTGGGACCACCCAGAGGATCTGGCAGTAATTAGGAAAGGGGTGGGGGGTGCTTACATCATATCTATGCATGCCTGGTGAATGCAATCTGCATGAGGGAACACAAATGAAAGTCTGCGTTGAGAAAACAAATTATAATAAAAAGAAATTAACATAAAAACACATTATTGGTACTGGGGGCCCGGCACTGCGCCGGCCCTATGGAACATGATACACAATCGCAGAGGTTCATATCATCAGTGCAGGGGTAGGATGGCAGGCAAGTCATCAGCTCCTGGACTCATGGAAGTGTGGATGAAAACATTACATGGAATCACAACCTTTCCAGTTTTTGGATTAACTTAGTAGTTAATTGTATCTCGGGTCCATAGAAAACCAAAGTTTAGAGACTGCCTTGATTATATTGACTTAAAGGATAAGTCACATTAGGACAACCCCTTTGTATAGTGAAGTTGACCCAATGGACCTGACACTAGGCATTGTTGACTATTAAAGGAAGCTCCAGCTGGTCACACATACATTATTGCATAAATGGAACCAAATCAATGGCCGTTCATGTAATAGGTTAATGGGCTGGGTGTATAATACCAAAGGGTTTTCCAAGACTTACAAAAAATGTATAATATCTATAAAATAGGTCTTCAAAATCACATTGGTTGGATCCCAGCACCCCCACATATGAGGTGTTCTCAGCAGCTGATACATAGAGGATGGGACAGGAAGCAGACAACGCCGTCCTCAGCATAGTGGTCAGACCAGGTACTGCAGCTCAGCACAGCTGTTTATATCCAACACTGGAGAACATAGACACCACTTTACCTTTTTCCATTGGAATCACGAAGCGCAGCTTTGCTCATCTCCCTGGACCTGGTCTCTATCTCCTGGACTTGTTCTAGCAGGGTTTTATTACATGTGTGCTTGGCTCTGAAAGTATGAAACAAAAACAACAATTCAGACATAATCTTTCAAAGGTTTTTATCGTAATTTAATCTTTTTATATTCATTACTGTGAAACTCTTTAAAAAGCATCCGTCCACTTGTCTAATAAGAAAAAATCTACCCTCTAAACCCCTCTAATTTTGATCCATTAGGACAAATAGAAGCATAACCCAATACAATATATGCAACGTGGCCTCCTATCTACCAGTGTGATCCATTGTTTCTAGCAGACATGCACACTTGAGCATTAGAAATCAAAACATCTTGTATGACATCACATGAGCAGGGATATAACTAGCTGTGCACCTGTGTGACATCACATGACAAGGGATATAACGAGCAGTGCACCTGTGTGACATCACATGAGCAGGGATATAACTAGCTGTGCACCTGTGTGACATCACATGACAAGGGATATAACGAGCAGTGCACCTGTGTGACATCACATGAGCAGGGATATAAGTAGCTGTGCACCTGTGTGACATCATATGAGCAGGGATATAACGAGCTGTGCACCTGTGTGACATCACATGAGCAGGGATATAATGAGCCTTGCAACTGTGTGACATCACATGACCAGGGATATAACGAGCCGTGCACCTGTGTGACATCACATGAGCAAGGAATATAACAAGCTGTGTACCTGTGTGATATCACATGAGCAGGGATACAACAAGGTGTGCACCTGTGAGACATCACATGAGCAGGGATATATAGCGAGCCGTGCACCTATGTGACATCACATGACCAGGGATATAACGAGCAGTGCACGTGTGTGACATCACAAGAGCAGGGATCTAACAAGCTGTGAACCTTTGTGACATCACATAAGTAGGGATATAACTAGCTGGGCACCTGTGTGATAGCACATGACCAGGGATATATAACGAGCAGTGCACCTGTGTGACATCACATGACCAGGGAATATATAACGAGCCGTGCACCTGTGTGACATCACATGACCAGGGATATATAACGAGCAGTGCACCTGTGTGACATCACATGACCAGGGATATAACGAGACGAACACCTGTGTGACATCACATGACCAGGGATATATAACGAGCAGTGCACCTGTGTGTCATCACATGACCAGGGATAAAACAGGTTTTGCACAATTAAACATGGGACATTCCCTTTAGGGTGAGGTTTTTTTTAAAAATTTTATACCCCATAGAAGTGACAAACCTCAACCATGTAATAATACTTGTACACGTTGGGTTAAAATATCACAAAAAAATTCTGCAACCAAAAAACCATTCTGAATTGAAAAGTCAAGACAAGACGGGGGGGGGGGGGGAGACAGAAATAAAATAATTGAGACTCTGAGCACTGAGACATACAAAAAGCATAACTTCACAAACAAGACTCCCATCTTCAGGGAATGACATTCTCTTCAATTATTGACAGTGAGAAATTCTAGCGGAGTGCTGCCAGAAGCAGGAGGTGTAATTGTGCCTTGGAACCGCTCTCCATAATGTCATAACATGAGAATTGAAGCGGAGCATGGCCCCAGATTTGTTTATTCAGACAGGCACCAGGGATGTCAAATAACAAAAAGAGGAGCTAATCAGATAATAGAACAATCATCTTCCACCAGGGTGTCCCGAAATAAGCTCAGCAGGACACACAGCAGATAGTTATGGAGCAGCACAAATGAGTGAGGAGCCACAATGTATCGGTGCGCTGCCGGGATACAATACAAGTATAAAGAAGACATAACTATAATATGACAGAAGCCAGAGCCTAACCGGGAGAATAGGACCATGTTTAACCCTTGTCACTTATTCAGATGCAGACGTAAAAGATGATTAAGAGGAAAATAACGGATAAATGTGGAAAAAGATGAGGATGAAAGCTGTGAGACATCTGCTCATCCATTATCACTGCTGTGTGTTAGCGCTTGGGTTTCCCTATGTACTATATACAGAAAGGACTCCGCTAATATATAACTGTGTATAGATATATAACAGTGTAAACATAAATCGCTAAACAAATTTTGGGGGCCTTTAACAACTCCGGTGACCTTTGACCCTGTAGAAGTGTTAAAATAATTCATAAGAATAAGTGGAAGTGATGATATGGCCTAATCTCTGGGATTATACGTAGAGACATCCATAGAAGATGTTTGGAACAACCCCCCAGCAGAGTTCCCTCAAGTATGCCTCCCACATCCTCCCTGTCTTGACCCACCCTCTAATGATGTTGCCTCGCTGCACAAGGAAACTTTGCGCATGCACGGTGAGTCTTATTACCGACATGGGTAGTGAGTAGTATACCTCCAGCGGCTCACTGTCTAGCTACCATGGGCAGGAGAACGAAGCATGCGCAGTGAGGGGCGGTCGGCAATACAACATCAAGCGCAAAGTTTCCTTGTGTGGTGAGCTGACATCATTACAGGATGGGTCAAGACAGGAAGGATGTGGGAGTGGGTTTGGGTGCTTAATGATGACCGGGGCACCGAGTGACTGTATTATGCAAATGAGCAGCAGGACGTTAGAATTTGAAATGCGCACCCCCCTCCCTCCTCCCCGGACTTCACTTCGGGTGGTGGCAGGGAGCCAGGTTAAGTTTGATATTGCATATTTCACAAAGTAAGCCACACATATGATAAAAACATCATTGCTATCTACTATATAGTGTCTATAGGAACCTATAGAGTGAAAATTCTATGTATTAAAATTCTATGAGTGAAAAGTGAAAAATACTCCTCTGGTGACAGGTTCCCTTTAAGTTTATTATGCCCTTGTTTTTAAGAATTAAATGCTTTATGCAAAACATATGCAAATGAGCCTGGGGAGCTCCAGGTTCCATTTAAGCCTATGGAGACAAGAGCCCCTCATACTCAGAAGGGGCCACACACCAGTATGTCAGTGTGCTTGGTTTACAATACTTCATCCTGGTGGTAGATGTCCACTTTTGTTCCACTTTTATCAATTAGCAGAAAAAATACTGAAATATTAATTAGGCTCTCTACTGTCAGATGTGTGTGGTTCTGGGTTGTAGTAGGACACTTGGCTCCACCCATATGAGACCTAAAAATATTCACAGGAATGGTAAGAACTGTATCAAATATTCCCATAGCAACAGAACCTGTGGAACTATGCTGATAAAAAGATGCAATTTAGGTGTAAGGACTTCTCTAAAGGGGTATCTGGGACATGTCTAGAATAAGGGTCGCCCACTCTATCTTATGTCAATCTATTATCTTGTATGGGGAGGTTATGAAAATGTCTAAGAAAAGAGAAAGTTGTTTTTTTTTTAAATTTAAAGAATGTTAAGCTTTATTAACCTAAAAGTAACCTCCCCCTTAATATAGTAGTAAAACTGCATTCCAAAAATTGAGATCATTAAAACATCAGCACAATCTAAGTAAGAGATGGAAATCTAGTTGCACATGCCTAAGCTGCAAATATCCTATTCACCCCGGCCACATCCATAAATTAAGAAAAAGAACAAAGCTTCCTTCTTCTCCATAGACATAAAATCCCAGGTTCTACCCTCCCGGATACTTTATAAATCTTCCTGCTAGGCTAATGTAGTATGTAGATAAGGGGCAGACTACCCCCCACTATGCTGGATGTTTACCCTCCCCTGGATTTAGGGATGCACAGCCGCTAGCTCTCCGGCACTGGTAGCAGAAGTGTTTGGGGTCACCCGGGCTGAGTTATGTTATTCTTCTCCTGACAACCTTCTAATCCTGCTGTGTGCAACTGGTGATTTGTGGAGATCTTCCTAGCCAAGCGCCTGAGAAGATACTGAGCATATCCATCACAATGGGCTGCGTTGGCTAATGGCTTGTTCCATCAATTAGTTGGGAAGTGTTATGGAATTTCTAGACTAAGCTATGACAAGTCCCAGTTACACGCCTCAGCTGTACGGCCCCATTGGTTTCTGGGGTTTATGCTCCACATCCTATGATATTGTTTCTCCCCCGGAATATTTATTGCAGATGTATAAATATTTAATGTTTTGCACATGGAAAATGTTTTCTCTGGGAATGGGGCAAATATACAGTTTATTGCGAAGTGTTTATTTGCGGTTAATATATGAATGCATTTTGTGCTGGGGGTTTGAGGAGGGGCGCCGGGTTTTGTATTAGAGGGACTCCAGCTGTTTTTTATAGGTCATGCAATATCATAGGAATAATGAAACGAGACACATGTTTGGGAATGTATCATCACAGGGTGAACGCTGCTACCACCCAATGAACACATAACTTAGGGGTGAGTATGTGATGGTTCACACCTCAGACAGCTCCTCCTTGGTCCCCCGGCTCTGTACACACGCACCCTTGTCTTCAACGTGTTCTGAACTGGGTCATACACTTTAATCTTGCCTTAACCCTCCCAAACTGGATGAGGCCACCCTACTATGCGATGGTGCCTTTTGGCTTTAAGGAGATGGCAATTGTCTGGACTAAAAGTTGGATTTTATGTTTCATGTTTGGTCTGTTCAAAGAGTAATGGGTTAATCCACTCCCTTAGTGACACATGTACACTCAGCCAGGGAATGGTGAAGATCAGGAGGAACAGCTGTTGTCTGAATTAGCACTTGGTCAAGAGCTGCTGCCCTACACATCTGATAGAGGCTTATTTCTGCTGAAACAAAAGGATCACGCATGTTAAAATTGAGTCATATGCAGGACTCAGTCCCGTGACATTAGCAGTTGGGAGAAAGATAGGACACCCACTGAGATGGTTAATGCAGGTGTGGCTAAAATTAAAGGGGTTTTCCATTAAAACTGAGTCTAGTTACAGTAATAGGTGTTGCAGTTCGGCTGGCAGACAGGGACCCCATGCATTAACTTTCTGTATGATGCAAGGACTCCCGTCTGATCCAATTTGTTCATTCTGTGGGACCAGACAATCACACAGGTTCCATTTCCATGGGTTGAACACATTCCTATGCAGTCAGCCTAATTCTGATGTTATGAGTTTTAGCTGTAATGTAAATCCTATAGAGCTTTATGGTTATAGAACTAGGGCAACATAGGGGAAAGTGTTAAAATCATGTTGCTCCTGGGTGCCCCATCTTCGGTGGCTTCCTAGAGTATTCAGACTTTGGGTAATAGCACATTATGTCATGCCCCATAACAAGCCGCACACTTATGCCATATGTGATGCTTGTTGAACCAGTCAGCACCGTGAACGCACGGACACAGCCTTCTAGTGGGGACATGATGAGTGATAACACTGTTATGCCTGGGTACAAAGTGTTTTCTGTTGTGTAACTACAAGGAGCGGAGAGATTGCCGTCCAGGGATCAGTCAGACTGTAGAGTAGGCAAATATTTGTTAGAACACATGTGCCCTCCACCTCTCCTCCTGCATCTGCACAGTATAACGGGATGACGCTACTGCTGACTTCTTACCCGAGCCTGGCAGCAATCTGCTTGTAGGATCAGTCACGTGGTGAATTGGGTTCAGATAAATGAACAAGTGTTTAGAACATGGGATCAGCAGGTTCCATAACGTAGAACAGAACGCAATATGTACTTTTCATTAAAAGGTTCCACAACGTGTAAAGTGACATGTTCAGGAACACTACGCTTAGGAACTGGACTACTCATGGGAGCTCTAATGTTGGTGTAAGTATCTGATGAGCCAATATGAGTGGTCTAGATAGATTAAAATAAACCTATAGTGCTTTACTTTGGCTCCCCGTTGTAGCAATACCTGGCAGAGGGGATGTACAGGGTGCCACAGGATCACTGCAGAATATCTATGCCCTTTGGGGTGGTCACAGGAGCAGGTAGAACCTCGGTGTAGCCAAGTCTGCATGTGTACTGAATATGAGAGGGTAGTAATAAGCTGCTGCCAAATTCTTCTGGTTGTATCCCTTAAAACCAAAGGATCGGGTATGTTGAAATCCACTTGCCTATGCTTTATTTTACCCTCTACATCTGCCGTAGACAATAGATGGTCAGCCAGTCCTGTAGAAACTGGGAAATTTGTCAAATGAATGGTCATCATACGTTTTACGGTAAGAAATATATTGTGACTTACGCTCTCCACACCACGTCTCGTAAGAGGCAGGTAGCCGGGACCAGCAGTAATCCAAGCCAGAAGTATCCACACCTCAGGACCATCCCAGCCTGGAATAAAGGGAGAGAGAACATCAAAGATCCACATGGAATGTATACTACAGGCGGTCCCCTACTTAAGAACACTCGACTTACATACGACCCCTAGTTACAAACGGACCCCTGATTATTGGTAATTTATTGTACTTTAGTCCTAGGCTACAATAAACAGCTGTAACAGTTATCACAGGTGTCTGTAATGAAGCTTTAGTGTTAATCCTGAGTCTTATGACAACCCAACATTTTTAAAATCCAATTGTCGCAGAGACCAAAAAAGTTCTTGTTGGGATTACAATGATAAAATATACAGTTCCGACTTACATACAAATTCAACTTAAGAACAAACCTACAGACCCTATCTTGTATGGTACCCGGGGACTGCCTGTATTATCAAATATCAAGAAACATCTACAGATACAATTACTAGGACACAATACCATTAGCTCTGCCCCTCCAAATTGAGTGCATCCGCATAGCCCCAAAATGTCTGACCTTGAGCTACTTATGTACTAAGTTTCTATGGGCTCACATGCTTAATGTGGGTCTATAAGGGTCGGGCATGGTTTGGAATAATAATTTGTTCCATAAGTAGGTGTAAAATTTAGGTTTCATTCCCTAGATGCTAATGAATAGAGCATATGATAATAGTAAACTTTGTAACATACTCCCTTAGTATTCTCTTTAGTCTTTTTCTGCTGTTTCTCCTCCAGTGAGCAATGTATCTAAAAGCCCTTCCCATTCAGACAGACAGGATGCTAATGAATAACTCTTTCCATATTCCCTTGACTATTCATCTTTCTGAGGAGATAAGACTATCCAGCGACTGCCTGTAAAGAGTCAAGTCATTAGATGCTTTATCAGGCTCCTTTATCTCTCAGCTGTCAGTGGATACAGAACAGAAAGCTGCTGCACACAAACTGCTTAAATAAGAAATTTCCCTGATGGTTGACTACTTTTCACTTCTTTTGTTTGTGGAACTCTTATATCCTGGAATGTTCTGTATTTGCCAAAAATAACTTTAGCCTGAGAGGCTCCTGGTTATGTCCTCGGAACCCCTCTGGGCAAATGAAAATCTGTGGTGCAACACAGTAGAAGTGTAATCTTTAGTATTTATCTAAATCCCATACACACACTGCGGAAATGATCTGAAGCAGAAACGGTTTTCATCTGTGGATTTATGATCTGCGACATATCATGTATCTTCTGCGGATCCTGGTGTGGAAGGACACTTTGAAAAACACAAAGAAACCAACTGTTTTAGGAAGTTTTTTGATCCCTGGGGAATGGTCACGGTTTTATTACTTGGGTAAATTCTACCGCTATTCTGCTACGTCTATGGATGGCCGAAAGATTCTTGTTACCTGAGGGTCCAATTACTGATTTTACACAGGGACTGAGAATGCCAATATCCACTTCTGATGCTAAGTGTCTGCCTTGTACCATGCAGAGGGTAATGAGATGGAAAAGTTCTGTGCACATATTATGTGTTTTTCATGGAGAACCTTCTGGAACACTCAATGTTTTTGCTTCATAGCTCGAGATGTCCTCTCCAGCTCGGAAGGTGTTTGTAAACTCCATTAGTGATGCAGCAGTCGGGAGGTCTGTAGCCACAACACAGGGCAGGTTTATTTATGGGCAGCAGTGCGGTAATTGACTGGCACTTAGCAGCTCTGGGATGACAAAGGGCAGGTGGTCACACACTCATTTATCAGTTGTTAGGTGCTAAATCCTTTGGCTGATGTCAACGTGACAGGAGGGTTGTAAAAAAACTTTTTGCTGCTCTGTCAGCTGAAATCTCAGAGCCGGCTGATTTAACTCCCCTACATCCAGAAAATAAACAGGCCGCTCCTGGGTTGACTTTGGATTGTCCCGTTTCCTAGTTGTGGAATTAGGAAGACTTCCAGAGATTGGGAGAGATCTAATTTACCTCAGGCTAGAATGGAAATAGCTCAGTTATTTAAGAATTTTCTTTAAATATAATCCATTTTTTTGGGTTTAATACCTACTGATTTGAGCTAAAATAAAATCTACCATCAAAATCCATCATGATTAAGCAGGGACATTTACTCATAGAAACGGACTTCATGGGGCAGATTTTTTTTTTTCTTGTGTTTTTGTGACTTTTTTTTTGTCTCATATATGTGTTTGTGCCATATTTACGACTTTTTAAAGAAATTTTCGAGACTTTTTGAATGTAATTTTAGCCATGTACGCCTTAGGAATCCAGATGTTTTGCCTAATTTATTTTATGTGACCTTATTTTAAAAAAAATGTTTTAAAATTACTCTTCTACAGAGGAGACCTAGATAACCAAAAAAAAAAAAAAATAAGTAGACACGTGATAAAAAAATTTTTTATATGGTTTTAAAATATAGGTAACAAAGGGGCACATTTACTTACCCAGTCCGAGGAGTTCACAGAAGTTTCGACGACAATGCACTGTGCCGCGATTGACTAAGATCGTGCGCACGATATCCTGCATGTGTCGCTTCCCCGCTCAGGTCTGACAGAGTTCACCTTCTTCTTCCTGGTGTATGTAAGTGCTTGGTCTTGTGACACAAATTGAAACTAAAATCCCGCGCTCAGTCCGAATCAGTCGGATCGTCTGACAACCCGCCACCCGATTTCTGTCGCATGCAAGCCGGCACCGCTGCGTCACAATCCGATCTTGTGCGACACAATCTCATTGCATCCCCCTGTCAAAGCTGTGCAAATCCCAAAAACAGCAAACAAACTGTTGAAAGCGATCAGCCCTTTAAGAGGCCACTAAGTGGAGGCCATTTTGAAATGACACGACGTGTCATCTTGTCTATGTCGCCCGGCAGCCAATTTAATGATGAACACGAATGCACTGAGGCCTTTTTTTTATAAATTCAGACCACCAACTCATTTGACAAGTGTCGTCAGAGATGTGTCAGACGGAGGTGACGTTCATCTGCCGCTATAACCTGGGCCTCTCCAAGGTGTAAGGCTTTCTGGTCCTGTGCAGAGGCGCTGAGCCATGCCGTGTTGTAGGAATTCCTGTCTCTTCTGATGGTTGACTGCCTCTATAACACGGTGGTATTGGAAAACAGTTCTCCGACCCCAACACACAAGAATATCCACTGTTAAACTGCTTAACTGTGTATTGATGGCTTTATGTTACTGGAAGGGAAATCTGCTTTAAATATTAAGTTGTGCAGCGTCTGGCTTTTATCCTCTTTGGGTCCTATCAAACTCAGGCACAAAAGGAGCAGAGGATCTCCGGGGAATACTGAGCAGAGGTTTTGGCACACACAGAAAGAGTTTATTTGTGTAACTTTTTTTTGACGTCCTTCAAAGGGTCTATTATACTTTTAATAGCCTTATACACCTGCGAGTCAGCGGATATGTTGAACTCCTTGCAATAACAGTTAATGGGATCCTATCCTAAAGATACTCAGGGGGGAATCGGTGAAAAATGACATTCATAAAACAGAACATGTCTAACATGTCGCTGGCTGCGGTACAGGCAATGTGGGCCGATTATGTGTGAGCCGCTTGTTAATCATTGGACATAAATGCCACCTTTTACAGTACAGGACTAGGGATTTTTTTTCATGAAATACTTTACAATTTTTCTTGTAGATATTTTATCTTGACCTGTTTGTCTGTGTGTGTGTTTACATATGAAATCTGTTATTTGAACCAAAAACTATCATCTAAAATAATTCCTTTATTTATAGTGCACACAGATCACGCAGCGCTGCTCAGAGCTTCCCAAATCAGTCCCTGTCCCCAATGGGGTTCACAATCTAATCAACCTACCAGTATGTTTTGGAGGGTGTGGCGTACCCGGAGGAAACCCGCGCAAACACGGAGAGAACATACAAACTCTTTGCAGATGTTGACCCTGGGACATATACAGGAAAGATGTTGACCTAGCGCTGCAAAGCTGTAGTGCTAACCACGAAGCCGCCGTGCTGCCTCACTAAGCTCAAAAGGCTTGAGACAGGGGTGTAGGTTCACCTTCCAGCAGGACAATGACCCTAAACATACAGCTAAAGCTACAATGGAAGGATTTAAATAAAAGGAAAATCATGTAATAAAATGGCCCAGTCACAGTCCAGACCTTAACCCCATTGAGAATCTGTGACTTCACTGGAGAATTGCTGTTCCCAAACAGTTTCCAACTAATATGACTGCGCTAGAGCTATGCTGCAAAGAGTGGGAGAACATTCCAGCTGTTCCTTCTGGAATAGATATACTGGTTATAATCCCACATCATGTCATTAGGCTTCTTGTAGGTCATGCTTGATGACAAGGGAGCTGCCATACAAGGTAGCTAAAAGAGGCGTGGTTTTCCTTACCCCATTCTGGAAAACTTTGCATATTTTCCCAGAATCCCCCTAGTGGAGCATCCATAGCTATAAGACTCTGCACGCCTACATGGTGGCCTTAATTGGCAGTCTCTGTAAGGAGAACTCTTACTTCCCGAGCCTCAAGATGTGCAAAGCTGGTGGAGACATCCCCCAACAGGCCTGTCAAAGTATAAAAGCTAAAGGTGGTCCTACAAAGTATTGGGACTGAATACACATACACACCGCAGTTTTAAATTTTTCAATTTGGAAAGATTAGCAAAAGCACGTACCATTTTCGTTACACTTCACAAAAATACGTGATACTTTGTGTTGCCCGAGCACATAAAATATCAATAAATACATTTCAGGCCGTAGCTGTAACATCCAAAAATAACCTAAGGTTCAAGGGGTATGAATACTTTTACAACCCACTCTAGGTGTCAGTCAGTTTTTCCATGGCACTGATGTAAATACACCTACACTACTTGTCCGCTATGTAGGACACGCTATACTGCTATGTTTGGATAGGATGTGGTATCACGCTGGTAACTTTATGAAGTTTTCCCTCGGCAGCAGTTTTAGTGTCAGATCTGAGGAAACAAGCACTTTACAACCACTACATTTATAAAACTTTACTTTCCTGAAACTTTTTTTGCCTAAAGGTGTTATAAGTCAAGTTCTTGCAACTAATGTACATGTCTTGTTCTCATTCTCTTATGTTGCGGTACAACACAGTTTTGGTGCTGGGAAGCAGAAACATGAAGCCCCCTATGGAAAATCTATCATAGCCCCTAAATATAACCATACATAATAAAATACATACTAAGGTGTTGGGGTTAAGGATATAATGAGTCCCCCTGTAAGTAGTGCTTCGAGGCCAAAATTCAGTTATAGGCCCAGTACACTAATTGTATAATTCACATCAATCTATGGTAACTGGAACTATGATAGATCTAGGTCTATGCCACTATTCATAGGGACAGGAATGAATGGAGCAGCGCGGACATTTCCGGCCGCCTGCTCCATTCATCTCAGGGATCGTCGAGGGGTCCGAAAGAAGGTTTCGTGATCTGTAGGGCTCTCATCACCAACCCCCACCGATCAGCAAGTTAGGCCCTATCCTGTGGACAGGGCATAACTTGATTGGTAGGAAAACCCCTTTAAGTAATTTATTTATTGCCAGTCAGAGAAGTCTTCTCCAAGCACTGTGATGGTCCAGGTGCCAGTATCTTGGGAATGTAGGGACTGGTTTAGAGAATCTTAAGATTGTTTTCAAGTAGATGTCTTATGGAGTTGTCTGTAATCTCCATCGGTGGTGAGGAGATCTACTAGCCATGGCATGTGTGTCAGGGACCATCCCCCAGCACATAGACCCCAACTAATGTCTGAATTACATGTCTACACTTTATATTGACAACCACTCCAGCAACAGGACACGTTCAGTACCAGCCGAGCGCCGAGAGTCATGGTGGGGTCTTATTTTAGGACACTTTGATTTACAATGGCTATGTGACATTGACATATGACATTCCTGGCATTACCCATTCTTTACTACCAGCTGCTTATTTTGTCCTGTAGAGACAGTATATTCAGACCCCACCATGTTATACGCCCCCTCCTTGGGAGGAGACAACACATTTTTGGGAATATGGCACATTGTTTGTTTAGAAAAACACCATAAATCCTTGCCACACAATTATCTGGTCCTGCACTTGAGCAAAAGGTAGCCCCCTGTATATCCCAAATGTCAGAGAGATACGTCTGTCCAGCTGACATCTGTTCCTGCATAAACCAACTGTTGTCTGTGCGGGCACAGATGAGTAAACACGCCAAGGTGCCTGACAGACCCCATGTCATGTCAGCTGAGATCTTGGGGCAGAACGTTGAGATTCCAAAACTTTACAAATCAGGCACCTGTTCTGCAACTAAAAAATGATTGACAGCTGCATAGACAGAGGTACCGGTACAATGCCATGCTCTTGTCTAATAATCCCTGGGGCAGATGCATTGTATTTAAAGGGGATGTCTAATAAAGATCTCACAGAGCCCCCTCCTTATGACCCTTTAACAAGCAGCAACTCAAGTTGAAAAATACCTATATATATATATATAATGGAAATATGGTTTAGCCAGTCGTCATACTTAGATCAAATAATGGTAATCACATATCGCTCATTGTTGATGAGTCAATACATGAGAACCACCCCCTGTTTAAGAATTTTTAGAAATCATAAACACATAGCCCAACAGATTCAATTAAAAATACATTTTTTTAATTTAAATGGGAAATGTGTAGTACCAACTTTCACCTATGGAGGCACTGCAGGGAGATCAAACTACTTTATTCCCCCATGGTCAAAACTGATCATTCTATATTACATTATATTATATTACATTATATTTTCAATATATATTATTACTATATACTGCAAACTGTGATATTAATTAAAGAATAATAACATTTAAATTCTAATAATAAATTATTATATAATAATAAAAAGAATATTTCAATATATATTCATACACGCGGTCCCCTACTTAAGAACACCCGACTTACAGACAACCCCTAGTTACAAATGGACCTCTGGTAAATGGTCATTTATCGTATATACTTGTGTATAAGCACATAAAATGTGCTGAAAATCCTCAACTCAGCTTATACATGAGTCAATACAGCCAGCCCAGCACTTAAAAAAAACCAAAAAACTTATATACTCACCCTCCCGCAGCCCCGATGCGCAGCGCTGCTCCCCCGATGTCATCGCGGCTCCCCTTCTGGCTTCCGCGACTGTCTTCTTTCTTTGGTAACAACCTGCAGGGTGCGGCCGTGTTTCTTCACGGCCGGTACATAGTATGACGTCAGCAGCGGGCGCATCATAGTATGCGCCTGCCGGCTGGGAAGGGCTTGGCCGCGCCCCGCAGGATGTTACAGAAGAAAGAAGACAGGCGCGAAAGCCAGAAGAGGAGCCGTGCTGACATTGTGGGAGCAGCGCTACGCATCGGGGCCACCTGAGGCTGAGTATACAAATTTTTTTTTTTAGTGCTGGGCTGGCTGTATACTACTGGGGGCAGGCTGTATACTACTGGGGGCAGGCTGTGCTGTATACTACTGGGGGCAGGCTGTATACTACTGGGGGCAGGCTGGGCTGGCTGTATACTACTGGGGGCAGGCTGGGCAGTGCTGTATACTACTGGGGGCAGGCTGGGCTGGCTGTATACTACTGGGGGCAGGCTGGGCTGGCTGTATACTACTGGGGGCAGGCTGGGCTGGCTGTATACTACTGGGGGCAGGCTGAGCTGGCTGTATACTACACGGGGCAGGCTGGGCTGGCTGTATACTACACGGGGCAGGCTGGGCTGGCTGTATACTACACGGGGCAGGCTGGGCTGGCTGTATACTACACGGGGCAGGCTGGGCTGGCTGTATACTACTGGGGGCAGGCTGAGCTGGCTGTATACTACACGGGGCAGGCTGGGCTGGCTGTATACTACACGGGGCAGGCTGGTCTGACTGTATACTACCGGGGGCAGGCTAGGCTGGCTGTATACTACCGGGGGAAGGCTGGGCTGGCTGTATACTACAGGGGGCAGGCTGGGTTGGCTGTATACTACAGGGGGCAGGCTGGGCTGGATGTATACTACAGGGGGCAGGCTGGGCTGGCTATATACTACAGGGGGCAGGCTGGGCTGGATGTATACTACAGGGGGTAGGCTGGACTGGCTGTATACTACTGGGGGTTTGCTGGCTATATACTGGGGGGGTCTGTGATCAATGCATTTCCCACCCTCGGCTTATACTCGAGTCAATAGTTTTTACTAGTTTTTGGCGGTAAAATTAAGGGTTTTGGCTTATACTCGGGTCGGCATATTCTCGAGTATATACGGTACCTTACTTTAGCCTTAGGCTACAATGATCAGCCGTAATACTTATAAATGTCTCTGTAATGAAGCTTTATTGTTAATCCTGGTTCTTATGAGAATCCAACATTTTTAAAATCCAATTGTCAAAGAGACCAAAAAAATTCTGGCTGGAGTTACAATTATAAAATATACAGTTTATACCCGCACACAAATTCAACCTAAGAACAAACCTACAGAACCTATCTTGTATATAAACTGGGGACTGTGTGTATATACAATTACAATTATAGAATTGTGTAATGTTATGTTGCAATTTGTTGCTAAATTTTTATGTAATATGTAATATCTCCAATGTTTTTTTGTTTTTTTGCATGAATAATGTAATATTAGTCTACATACCCAGGGATTGGGGAAACTAGACCCTGCAGTCTTTGCCAGTAACACTCCACTGAGTTGAATAACACATGTTAGGCGCACAGAACAGCTGCAGCGCTGCCCTCCTAGTCTTGGCTGATAACAGGTGTTGGCTGCTTATGTCTTAAACCCCTTGTATAATGTATCAGCCGAGACAGGACTACAATCCGCAGGGTTGACCTTAGCTTTTGCCTTGTGCGGAGACCGAATATGGTATTTGAGCAAGATCATTGCTGGGTCTGAGCAAATGGCACAGCGCCCCGGTGGTAATTTCCAGGGAGGAGTAACTGGAGTGTACTGGACCACTACACTTCTTCTAGTATTTCATGCTCTATAGGTTGTATTCATTGTTACACAGTAGGTGCTCCTGGGATTGGATTCTCTACGTCTCTGGCAGCGCTAGGGAAAGTTATTGATTATCTGTGGCAATGAGGAAGGGCAGATGTGCTAGCGGCAGGGGGTTTGTCCAGCTAGGGATAGAGGTATGATTTCATAGAGGAATGTATAGTGAAATATTACGGAATATGTGGATCCCACATGATGAGGAGAGGATTGTAAAATCCGAAAGACTAGAAAGTCTCACAAATAAATGGATTTTGAAGAAGAACACATGGCATAGAAAAATGTAGAATGTTTATGACTGTAAATTATTAAATTACCATAATTTAAAGGAAATTTGCCATCATGTGATCTACCAATCCATCATGATGAACCAGGGACACTTACTCATAGATCCAGGCTATGTGAGTGTGGTAATCTACTTAAATATGTGATCTCAGACCTTCTTCCTTCTAAAATCAACTTGAATTATGCTAATGAGTCAGAAGGGCTCTGGAGGACATTACCAGAGCTGTAACTTCACAGGCTGTTACACTGTGCAGTAGCATGTCTCCACCTCCCCTCAGCTCCCTTGGCACTCCCCCCTCCCTGTATAATCTCACACAGTGGGAGAAGGAAGTGCCCCTGCACAGTGTAGCAGCCTGCAAAGCTACAGCACGGATGGGTTCTGTTAACGCCACCAACCCATAATAATACAACAGTGCCAGGGTGTATAGGTAAGTGCCCCTGGTTTATCATGATGGATTTTGATGGTAGATTTCCTTTAAAAAAATTGGAGCCTCTTACTTATACATTCCTGGAGGGCAAAATGTTCGAAGAAAAGATGTTCCAAAATTTATAAAAAAGTGATGAGAGTGAGACACAGATACTATAACTGGTCACCAGATATAAGTGGTGTTCCCCAGGGTTCTGTGCTTGGCCCACTACTATTTAATATATTTATTAATTATATAGAGGTAGGAATTACTAGTACTGTGTCTATTTTTGAAGATAACACCAAGCTGTGTAGGATGGGAGTAGTACAAGCTTTGTAGTGTAATACAGTCTATGCAGGATGATGGGAGTAGTACAAGCTGTGTAGTGTAATACAGTCTATGGAGGATGGGAGTAGTACAAGCTGTGTAGTGTAATACAGTCTATGGAGGATGATGGGAGTAGTACAAGCTGTGTAGTGTATTACAGTCTATGGAGGATGATGGGAGTAGTACAAGCTGTGTAGTGTAATACAGTCTATGGAGGATGATGGGAGTAGTACAAGCTGTGTAGTGTAATACAGTCTATGCAGGATGATGGGAGTAGTACAAGCTGTGTAGTGTAATACAGTCTATGGAGGATGGGAGTAGTACAAGCTGTGCAGTGTAATACAGTCTATGGAGGATGATGGGAGTAGTACAAGCTGTGCAGTGTAATACAGTCTATGGAGGTGGGAGTAGTACAAGCTGTGTAGTGTAATACAGTCTATGGAGGATGATGGGAGTAGGACAAGCTGTGTAGTGTAATACAGTCTATGGAGGATGATGGGAGTAGTACAAGCTGTGCAGTGTAATACAGTCTATAGAGGTGGGAGTAGTACAAGCTGTGTAGTGTAATACGGTCTATGGAGGATGGGAGTAGTACAAGCTGTGTAGTGTAATACAGTCTATGGAAGATGGGAGTAGTACAAGCTGTGTAGTGTAATACAGTCTATGGAGGATGATGGGAGTAGTACAAGCTGTGTAGTGTAATACAGTCTATGGAGGATGGGAGTAGTACAAGCTGTGTAGTGTAATACAGTCTATGGAGGATGATGGGAGTAGTACAAGCTGTGTAGTGCAATACAGTCTATGGAGGATGGGAGTAGTACAAGCTGTGTAGTGTAATACAGTCTATGGAGGATGATGGGAGTAGTACAAGCTTTGCAGTGTAATACAGTCTATGGAGGTGGGAGTAGTACAAGCTGTGTAGTGTAATACAGTCTATGGAGGATGGGAGTAGAACAAGCTGTGTAGTGTAATACAGTCTATGGAGGATGGGAGTAGTACAAGCTGTGTAGTGTAATACAGTCTATGGAGGATGATGGGAGTAGTACAAGCTGTGTAGTGTAATATAGTCTATGGAGGATGGGAGTAGTACAAGCTGTGTAATGTAATACAGTCTATGGAGGATGATGGGAGTAGTACAAGCTTTGCAGTGTAATACAGTCTATGGAGGTGGGAGTAGTACAAGCTGTGTAGTGTAATACAGTCTATGGAGGATGGGAGTAGAACAAGCTGTGTAGTGTAATACAGTCTATGGAGGATGGGAGTAGTACAAGCTGTGTAGTGTAATACAGTCTATGGAGGATGATGGGAGTAGTACAAGCTGTGTAGTGTAATATAGTCTATGGAGGATGAGAGTAGTACAAGCTGTGTAGTGTAATACAGTCTATGGAGGATGGGAGTAGCACAAGCTGTGTAGTGTATTACAGTCTATGGAGGATGGGAGTAGTACAAGCTGTGTAGTGTAATACAGTCTATGGGGGTTGATGGGAGTAGTACAAGCTGTGTAGTGTATTACAGTCTATGGAGGATGGGAGTAGTACAAGCTGTGCAGTGTAATACAGTCTATGGGGGATGATGGGAGTAGTACAAGCTGTGTAGTGTAATACAGTCTATGGGGGATGATGGGAGTAGTACAAGCTGTGTAGTGTAATACAGTCTATGGAGGATGGGAGTAGTACAAGCTGTGTAGTGTAATACAGTCTATGGAGGATGGGAGTAGTACAAGCTGTGTAGTGTAATACAGTCTATGGAGGATGGGAGTAGTACAAGCTGTGTAGTGTAATACAGTCTATGGAGGATGATGGGAGTAGAACAAGCTGTGTAGTGTAATACAGTCTATGGAGGATGATGGGAATAGTACAAGCTGTGTAGTGTGATACAGTCTAGGGAGGATTGGAGTATTGGAAAGTCAATCTGTGGAATAGCCTGCCTCAGGCGCTGGTCACAGCAGGAACAGCAGAGAGCTTCAAGAAGGGTCTAGATGACTTTTTACATCTAAATAATCTAAAAAATGATGGTTATGTTACATAGAATTGTTTCCCATAAATCTCTTCCTCATCCCTTCCCTTCCTTGGTTGAACTTGATGGACATGTGTCTTTTTCCATTCGTATAAAGTATGTAACTATGTGTTTGCCAACTCACTCAATCCCTGAGACGAACATTTAAGGCCTGGTGAATAGAACTAGCAACTGGTGCAAGAATATGTAGGAAGCCGTTTTTTTTTATTAAATAGGAGCAAATATGCTACCTTCATTCATTGTATTTGGGTATATGGTCCCAGGGTGTCAACTTAGAACCACTCACCTGAAACTAGATAGTAGTGTTGAGTGGCACCAAACCACAAAGTACAGGTCAGTATCGAACGTTGTGGATTCGGGTCCCCTGGACCTGACCCTGCACTTTGTTAGAACTTGGCCCTGCAGTTATAGCGCTAATTCTTTAATTTGCTGCTGGTGACTTTGTCTGTGGCATTTATATGGTTAACAGCCAAAAGCTAATTTAAAGGGTCCACTAATCACTAATAGAGAACATTAAGGCCTACAGAAAAAAATACAATTGCACAGGAAACAATGGACCAACATGTCAGTGGAGCATTCAAACTGCCATGGACCTGGTATGAAAATTGTGGCCTCCAAAAGTCTAATAGTTTTTAAAGGTTTGATATTTACTGCCTATATATGGTACCAGAACCAAGCTTCTTGGGGAAAGAGGGCTTTCAGTTCTGCAGTTTATGGACCTTTGGAGCACCTTCAAAACTCCTCGAAGGTTTCTTGTCTCCTCAAGTCTAATACCAGAGCGAGGAATCTTGGGAAAGGAGGTTGTTCACTTCTTTTGGCTTTCGGTTTTCTAGTTTAAGGACATTTGTAGAACATTTAAAGGCTCTGGAAGGGTTACTTCGAGAGCCAAGACTCATGTATAATGATTTCAGGACTCACAATAATTATCTCTCTAGAACAATATCAAACTTGGTGGGTGGTTTGGATGCCGATGTTCCTCCTATAAGCCCTGGGCTAACGCCCAAACCACCTGTTATATCATCTGCTATCAGGTGTTGAATGGTCCATTGTTGCTTCCAGTGCCAGTCCTGAGAGTCATCCTCCCACTGATCTGATAATGATGACCAGGGTTGGACATTACCTTTAAATAAATGCTTTGGCTACTCTTGACATTGCCTGGTTCCAGGTTCCTACCTAGGAGAGCATCCAATATACACAATCCGTGAATTTTCTGGTACTTAGTTCAGCTTCCATTAGTATAATCCGCAGGAATGCAGATGTCAAGATTTCAATCTCGTATTCAGGAGGTGAAGGAGTAAGCCTCGTACTTAACAACCTCGCGCATATTCCTCATACATGGCAGGGAGATGGATCGGAGAGAGGAGAACAAGCAATTATTACAAGCAGCCAATACAAATCACTTTCATGGATTTCAAAGAAAAACATAAAAATATTTCTCACGTGTAGGACAAGATTTCTCCGGCTTGATATGACAGCTGGCGCTGGGTCTATTATTTTCTGTATGGTGTCGGTGTAGAGGATAGGAATCCATGGAAGCGGCTCTCTTATTAGAAGCCTACAAGTCTCTGACATATCTCTGGGATGGCTTATTGCATGTGAATAGAGACTTTGATTGGGCACTTTCAACACATCTTTCAACAGTGCGAGACAGCTGCCTGTCTCATTAGACTCCCGCCAACACCAAGAATTCCTTTCACGCCAGAATGTATATAATCGCACTAAAATAAATGCACATGCCAGGCAATTTTGTCTCGTACGCTAATAAAAAAAAAAATCTAGTGTTTTAAGGTCTTTCACTGACTTTTTGAAGCCATTTCCTTTCTTCTCCCCTTTTCTATAGTGCGACTGAGTTTGTCATTCAGCACAATTTGATAGAACTATGTGATTTATGTAGTTTTACCCTGAGTGTACGGAACCTTCTCAATTATTCTAAAGCAGAATATGTGGCCCGATGTAAGGAGACTTCATTAAAAGGGCTTTCGGGTTTTAGATGCTACCCATCTATTAAGGGTAAGAGGTCTCAGGTGTTTGAAGAGGCGGCAGAATTTGGGCTCAGAAGTGTGTCCCACTTCATGTCCTAGTGTTATTGCTGACCAATGACAGCGCTGTACATTGTACAATGGCTACTCTTGGTACTGCAGCTTAGCCCCTTTTACTTGAGTGACAGAAGAAGTCTATAGGAATATGAAAAATACGGACCACACGTGGATGACATCTGTGTGTCGTCCGTATTTGCTATGTGAATACCTCTGCGAGGTAAAACAATCATGTGGCCCTTCGAGAGGTTTGAACAAGCTAGTGATATCTCTTGTCAGCCTTCCATTTTCTTTTTGAGTATCCGCAAAATCAGATAACACATGAACTATTTCTGCAGACATACTGCTCTGCAACCGATTACCCACTGATAACTACGCAAAATACGGACCAAGGATCTGTTCATCTGCAGTAGATTGTTCCGCAGAATCTATTCCTCCAGACCTCCTTAGAAACCTGGGACCGTTGACTAGGTTAATTCTAAAATTCCCAATTATTTAAGGGAAATTCGACATCAAATCAAGGATGATAAACCAGGAACACTTACCCATAGATCCAGGAGTCCTGACTGTGGTAATCTTATACTTGTTATCCATGGCCTCCTTCCTTCCAAAATCAACTTTTAAAAATATGTTAATGAGCCAGAAGGGCTCCTGAGGGGAGGGGGTAATTCTGAGGCCTTTAGTGTTGGAAGCAACACCAGATTCTGGTGGAGGATTCTGAACAGCTCCATTCTTTGTGTAGTGGCCAGACTTGGTAACCTCAGCTCTCATTCAATCGAATAGTGTAGGATACCTCTTCGACATGAGTTTAGTCCAGGACATGAGCATGCTTAAAGGAAATCTACCATAAGAATCAATGATGGTGATTCTGATGGTTTTGTTATTTATTTACTCCTCAAATCCTCGTGGCTCAGAGCCGGTGACATCACTCTCTGCGGTAATATTTTTAGTGCACAGCCGGCTGCACAAGGAAGATATTATCGCGATGCATGGGATTTGCAGAGACATCCGGCAGGGTGAGGCAGTCAGACGAGGACAAGAGGAGTGAATAAAGTAAAAGATGTGGGAGAGTGCGGAGGGGCTCCGTTGATGCCTCCAGAGAACCTCAGAAAATTTACATATTTTCTAAAACTCTTTTTTTTTACAATTTGCAGGCTTTTCTGGATATAATGAACACAGCATATGACTCGACTTCATAGGACGAACATCTAAGTGTTAGGGGTCTACCATCAGTGACTCTGATTTCCTTTAAATCTCATGAGGTTGGACTTGCACTGGTAATTGGAGTAGATGTGGACATGTGAACTTTGTCACAGATTGTACATGAATTTTACCCTATGAATTGTATAGTATGGTGAGACATGAGGTTTTATATATCATAAAGCACATGGATTCACATTTATGGTTTATGGCCCAAACTGGGAATGTTATAAATGATCTCCTGCCTTGGTCAACAAAAAGTGTTCCAGGGATTAGAACATATTTATGAATTGAATCCTAGATATCGGACAGTCTAACATCCGCCACACCTAAACAGTGGGAGTAGTAAGAATGCCTAATTATCTGCACATTGCATCTTCACTATTTCCCACCAAAATCAACCTCTAGAGCTGGAACAATATCAAGAACATAAGTTAAAAAAATCTACAAAACGCCTTGTACTGCTGCAATAGCCATCAGGAAATAGTATCATGTACTCCAATAAATAATGAAACTTGAAACTCGCACAATTTGTACTAATAGTTAAATTGTCTCTCAAAAAGCCTCAGCAGATGGATCTATCAGTAAAAAAGAGTGAAGGACTAGGACTGAGGTAACAGAGCAAGCGGTGTACTAGCCAATAAACCCCAGGGTGAAGGATGTTTTAGATATATCTAGCGTCTTTAGAGACTTGTGTGGAAAGTTTTTGTCTACAAAGGAAAGCTTTTTATAATAGTCATGTGGGCCATGGTTAAAGCCAAATGAGCAAGGCCTTGTAAAAGTTTAACCTAAAAAAAAATATTGTCTTCTTCCGGACTGGGCTTCTTCTTTATTCAAGTGACAATTAACTATGTAGTACTGGTGGTCTACCAGTGATACTGAACCATGTAGCACTGGTGGTCTACCCGTGAGACTGAGCCATGTAGCAATGGTGGTCTACCAGTGAGACTAATCCATATAGTACTGGTGTTCTACCAGTAAGACTGAGCCGTCCAGTACTGCTGGTTTACCAGTAAGACTGATCCATATAGTACTGGTGGTCTACAGTAAGAACGAGCCATGTATTACCGGTGGTCTACTGCTAAGACTAAACCTTGTAGTACTAGTGGTCTATCACTGAGATTGATCCATGTAGTACTGGTGGTCTACCAGTGAGACTGAACCATGTAGTATTGGTGGTCTACAAGTGAGACTGAGACATGTAGTACAAGTGGTCTATCAATGAGCCTAGTTGTACTGGCGGCCTATCTGTAAGGAGTTTGAATGTCGAACAATGTATCATTCAAAATTCTTATCAATGGTGTATCTGGACTCCACTCTCATGACTAGTGGTAGGCCAGAAGAAGCGGGTCTACCAAAAATCAGACTTATTCACCTATTCTGACCTATAAATGTGCCTCAGGCCACCCTCCAAAACTAAAATAACCATTAGGCCAGTGACAAACAGGGATTAAGATTGTGTTTTTTATTTAATCCTTAGATGCAGCATTTTTGCTTCATTTGTTTTCTAATAGGATTTATGATTTTGTGTTTTTATTTAGCAGTTTTTCCCTTGTGTTTTCTATGGTCTGCATTTGGTAGGTGCATTTTTGAGTGTTTTATTAAAATGATTCTGTGTTTTGAAAATGGTTGTGTTCGTAGTCTGCATTTTGAAACACATGCAACCACATTCACAAGCAGCAGTGAGAACATCAAGAATATCAAGCAAGCATTTCATTGTATTTGTTTGTGTGACAAATACAATGAAATGCTTGCTTGGAATTATTGTTCCCACCGCTGCTTGTGAATGTGACTTGCTGGCTGTTTAGGAGTTGATTAGGCCACACCTTTAACCTCCTGCAGTCTGCACTGGTCCAGCAACTGTTACTGTTGTGACAGAGCTCTGGTGTGGAGCAGAGGTCTGGTATGCCATTATTGTTCTGCTCACATTCAGTTCACTGCTGGTTATAGTTTATCTTGACCTGCTCCATACCTTATTGTGCAACTCTGTTTTCTGCAGACTACTGTTCAGACTACTCTTTTGCAATTCTGTACTTCTTTGCTATCCCTGTTATGACCCAGCTTGTTGACTATTCTTTCCTGTTTGTGTTGCTTGTCCTGTTATGTGTTTGCAATTTGGTGTGGGATGGGATTAAGGCGCAGTTACTGGCAACCATTTAGGGTGGATCAAGTAAGTAGATAGAGCTTGTCTGGGGGCCATTACACCAATAGAAAAAAGGCACAATCTGGTAACACCAATGGAATATTAAGGAGGCAATGCTCTAAGGGGAAATCATGCAAACAATGGGGAACATTTAGCAGGGCTTCCATGCCAGAAAACTGCAATTATTTTCCCCTTTACACCATCTCCATGCCAATGGGGCGTGAAGGGGGACACAGTCGGCAGTGTCCTACATGCCCTGTGCGTGCACACTTACTACAATTATACAATTTCAACTGTCGCCAATTAACTGTGCAATTCTACTCCAGGTCGTACTGTGGAAATATAGCACAGAAATGTACGCTGAATGGCTTGGCTGCCAGAGCACTGAAGGCCAATGTCTTTGTTATACCCCTGACACAGAAACGCTGGGGTATGGTAAATGCCCCCCAATGTTGTTGATTACCCTACAGTACAGACACAAGCGATCCCATATGGAGAAAATATATTTTGCAGCAAGACAAAAATCTACATATGAAGAAAGATGATGAGTGGACTGGTCACTACAAAATACCAAAACCATATTTATTTGGGGCTAAATTATTGACAGTTTCCAATGGAAACTGTATAATGCACATATCATCATTCTAGTAAATCCCTTTAAGTATATGGTCAGAAATGTTCTCTTATATGCCAATATTATTATAGTGATGAACTGGAATTACCGTATATCAGCGGATACTTCACCGCTATATTAACCAGCCTCCTGCTATAAACCTGTGCCATGTTCCTGGCTTCTCTTTCATATGAAAACTTTAATAACAAGCATTGCTGGGAAATAATGGCTGTCAATCACGCGGTAACAGACTTCTCCTACTTTGAGGAGGTGAACTGTGACTGACAAGTCTATTTTGTTAAGAATTCCCTACAATGACTTGTCCTGAATAGGGTTCCTGCTGTGGATAAGTTATTTTGAGCGGCCATCATTTGTGTTGTAATCTAAAATCTGGCGTCTACTAGTTCACCTTATAGCACACAAAGTAGGAAAGAATCCGCCAGATTACAGACCGCAAGGATTTTTATGGAGACCACTACAGTCAATATTAGTGACTCAATGGCTCAGCAATATGGACTATTGTGCCAAGTAAGGTCTATTGTATTTCTTTGCCTTGGCTATATTTCCATCAGAAATGCGCTAGTCCATCGCTAAAAGGGGACCTGTCACCACAGATCTCCCCCATAAACCACAAACGGTGCCTTTTAGTGGAGTGTAATTGTGCCCCAATGATGCCGTCATGTGTAGTTTTGCTCCCACCATTTGTGAAACATCACTTTTTATTATATCTCATAGTCAAGGAGGTGGGGGTATCTCTGCCATGTAGAGAAGTTGCCTCTCAGCCACTCACAATCCTTACCCAGCCCACGCTGCAACTTCTGGAGTTCCCACACATGTTGCTATCCAGAAAGACTAGGATGAAGAGGAAGGGGGCAGCTTGACTATAGGGTGGAGAACACTCGTCTCCTTGACTGGATTTTCAGAATGTAGTGCAATGTAATAAAAGAGATTTTTCATAAATGGTGGAAGAAAAATATACATAAGGGCATCATTGGGACACAATTACACTGTACTGTTTGTGGTTTATGGGAGAGATCTGTGGTGACAGGTTCCCTAAATATATTGGGACCCCAAGGTCCAGCAAAAGAAAAACCTATTGGAAGAGTAGAGCAATCTCTTGACAATAGAGGCTATTTATTATATTTTACAGATATTACAGATTATTAGATATTAGATATTGATGACACATCCTACATGGATATATACAAGACCATTCTAGATGAAGGGTGGGCCTTGACCGTCATTGTCTCTGATGGGTCCATTGTTCTTTAGTTTATAACACTTTTCAGCAATTTATTCAATAAATATGCACTTGCACTATGATTCTTATTTTAACCCAATTGATTTTTTGGGTTCCTAGTTTAAAATGAATTAAAAACAATCAATACTGACCAAGAAATTACCTAAGGGACACTTGTTGGCTCACTTATGGCCTATTATAGGCTATAGAAACACTGAGTTTATCAAATGTGCAGTTTATCAAATTTGACATTTTTTTGGTGCACTTTGTTTATGCTGCAGAATTGTGGCAGAGACATGTATTAAAGCGAACACTATGGCCCTGAATGTATAGACCAGCAGAATATTAAAGGTAAATACTGATGGCTTTCCAATAAAAGTAGCTCCATGGTTTCTCTACTGGTGTCACATGAGTAGCCTCCAAGTTCCTCTGCTGCTTTGTCCCAAGTCTAAAGCACACTTAAAGCTGCCATATAGCATTGTTAGCAGCACATAAAGCATGGCAATAATGCAAAACATATCTACAAACACTTTCTGAATCAAGGCTTTTTGACTTCTCAGTACTTGGGTCCTCCAACCCAATTCATTTGATGCCTACTCTCCAAGCAAACGCAATAAAATTGTATTAAGTGTATTTCCCGACACATTCACTAAACACTACAAAAACAGCCCTTCTGCTCCAGCCCGACCTGTGTAACACATACTCAGTCCAAACACTTTGCAATCAAACATTTGTTTTTTCAGAAAGCCAATTTCATGCTAATGTTGATATTGGAGTAGTAGGCATGCAATCTGGCAGCTGAGGTTTTCATCATGTTCCACCAAATCTATGGATATTCGCCCGGCACATTTTTCGTTGGCTGCTTGGACAGCTCTTGACAAGGTTCTCAGATGACTAAAATATGGGGGCTCAGTTCCTCTCATTATTGCCATATGCCCTTTGCCCAGTTCAGAGTAAAAAAACACATAGCAGAATTAAATCAAGTCAACCGGTAACTTGAGTATCAGTAGATTTTTATGATTGCATGACGACTCGCATGACACTAAAGAGACTTACAAACCATCAGTTGGCCCCGCTATAACACTTATAAATGTAGATGCAATAGACTTCTAAAATCAAAATTCACAAAGTTATTCTCCTCCGAATGTCCTATCCAAAAATGCTTCGCTTTTCCGAGTTTCTGTTTGAAATCTATTTCTGGCACATAGAAAGGGGAAAAATAATTTATAAACTAAAAACTAAATTTGTAATAAAAAAATACAATATAACATTAAAATGGTCTCTAAACGTGTATAATTTTGGGGTTAGGTTACAGCTAAAGGACTGAAGTTTGATGTTTGTGAGGTTTTTGGGTTGGTGAGCCAGACCTGGCCACTACCAAATGAAAAAAGGGGTAAAGCCACGCCATTCGAAAGAACGCTTTGGGGGGGAAGTTTCTCTCTTCTTACAAGATGGGTTTAATATCATACATGGTTCTTAAAGAGAAACATATTGTTAACATATGTAAAGGCCAATAAGGCCAGTACGTACAATGCAAAGCTAGCCGCCTAAGGCCACTCAACATATCTTCTATTTATTACAAGTGGTGAGAATCACAATAACAGCTTAACATTTTTATGTTGTGGCTACTTATAACAATTTTTAATTGGCTTGAATTTTTTGGTGCTATAAACTTCAATTCATAGATAATATTCAACAAATTAGGTCCCAATTCTTTTGATGCCATGAATCTGGATCCAAGCATTCTTACAAATTCTGAAGGATAGGGGTTAAGTGTATTTTGCGGGACAACCCCATTTATGTTCTAAACGGTCAATTACTTAGTAAAACTGGAGCTAAAAAGGACTTGGGGGTATTGGTGGATGGTAAACTTAATTTCAGTGACCAGAGCCAGGAGGCTGCTGCTAAAGCAAATAAAATTATGGGATGTATCAAGAGAGGAATAGATTCTCATGATAAAGACATAGTTTTGCCCTTATACAAATCCCTGGTCAGACCACACATGGAATATTGTGTACAGTTTTGGGCACCAGTGTATAAAAAGGATATAGTAGAGCTGGAACGGGTGCAGAGGAGAGCAACCAGGATTATTAGGGGAATGGGGGGACTAGAATACAATGACAGATTACAAAATTTGGGATTATTCAGTTTAGAAAAAAGAGGGGAGACCTCATTACAATGTACAAATACCTGAACGGACAGTACAAGGATCTCTCCAAAGATCTTTTTATACCTCGGCCTGTGACCAGGACAAGGGGGCATCCTCTGCGCCTGGAGGAGAGGCGATTTTACCATCACCATAGACAAAGGTTCTTTACTGCAAGAGCAGTAAGACTATGGAACTCTCTGCCGCAGGAGGTTGTTATGGCCGACTCTATGTACATGTTCAAGAGAGGCCTGGATGACTTTCTGGAGAGAAAAAATATCACGGGTTATGGGGATAAAACATTTATTTCACTCTTAAGGGTTGGACTTGATGGACTTGCGTCTTTTCCAGCCTTATATACTGTGATACTATGATACTATGTAATTACTCAAGCATCCATTCCCTATCTGTACAGCACAGTCCATTGGAGATAGACCCGAATAATTTTCTAAAAATATATTTTGTCTACAATGTTCTCATGACCTGTTATACAATGACTAAATGTACATAAAAGCAAAATCATTGTGTTGGTATGTAAAGATAAGAGGGTATGACTCCCACAGTAAAAAGTAATCAATTATTATTGAAGTAAAACAGGTCCAA